>NC_133523.1:49832500-50159288 GCF_049354715.1 Callithrix jacchus
TTAAAATTAACCATCACAGATGCTTTTTCATACATTTTCTTATTTTACCAAATATTCTCTTGACAAATTTGGAACATACGATGGGTTGAAGACTGAGGAGCAAGTAGAGTTGGGGAGAGGAGGATTCAAGGCAAGATATGGTTTTGGGGGACAGATGGTAGAAACTTTTATTTCGCAATAACTTCAAATTTATAAAAGCAATTTCAAGAATGATGCAGTGAACTCCCATTCAGCCTTCACCCAAATCCACCAGTTGATAACATTTGCTATCTCTCTCTCTCTCTCATTCTTTTTCTTTTTTTTCCCCCTTTGAGATGGAGTCTCGCTCTGTCACCAAGGCTGGAGTGCAGTGGTGCAATCTCGGCTCACTGCAACCTCCGCCTCTCAGGTTCAAGTGAGTCTCCCGCCTCAGCCTCCGAGTAACTGGGATTACATGCACCCACCACCAAGCCCAGCTAATTTTTGTATTTTTAGCAGCAGAGACAGAGTTTGACCGTGTTGGCCAGGCTGGTCTCAAACTCCTGACCTCAGGTGATCCACCCACCTCAGCCTCCCAAAGTGCTGGGATTACAGGTGTGAGCCACCGCACCCGGCCTGTCTCACTCTTTTTCTGTCTCTTTAGTGTAAGTTGCAGATATCATGCCCCTCTGCCCCTAAATTTTTCAGCATAAATTTTCTTTCTTTCTTTTTTTTTTTTTTTTTTTTGAGACGGAGTTTTGCTCTTGTTACCCAGGCTGGAGTGCAATGGTGTGATCTCGGCTCACCGCAACCTCCGCCTCCTGGGTTCAGGCAATTCTCCTGCCTCAGCCTCCCGAGTAGCTGGGACTACAGGCACGCACCACCATGCCCAGCTAATTTTTTGTATTTTTAGTAGAGACGGGGTTTCACCATGTTGACCAGGATGGTCTCGATCTCTCGACCTCGTGATCCACCTGCCTCGGCCTCCCAAAGTGCTGGGATTACAGGCGTGAGCCACCGCGCCCGGCCCTCAGCGTAAATTTTCTAAGAAGGGCATTCTTTTTTCATGGCCACAGTACAGAGATTACATTTAGAAAACTGAATATCGAGACATTATAATTATTTTACGTAGAGCCTATTTTCATACACAAATTATTTCAACAGCTTATTTGATGGCATTTTTTTTTCCTGATCCAGGATCAAATCCACCGGTGCTGAAAGTGGCGTCCGGCCCTGGGAAGTTATCGTCTCCCCTCGTGATTGTCTGTGGGAAACGGCTCTGAGACCACAGCTGGGTCCTGCGTCTTCTCACGCTGGTGCCCACGAGGCCCAGGGTCCTTTGATGGTCCTGGATCAGATCCAGGACGACCTGTTCTGTTTAGCTGTCTTGTCTCTTGAGTCTTTTTAAACCTGGATGTGTGCCGGGCACGGTGGCTCAAGCCTGTAATCCCAGCACTTTGGGAGGTCGAGGCGGGTGGATCACGAGGTCAACAGATCGAGACCATCCCGGTCAACATGGTGAAACCCCGTCTCTACTAAAAATACAAAAAATTAGCTGGGCATGGTGGCGCGTGCCTGTAATCCCAGCTACTCGGGAGGCTGAGGCAGGAGAATTGCCTGAACCCAGGAGGCGGAGGTTGCGGTGAGCCGAGATGGCGCCATTGCACTCCAGCCTGGGTGACAAGAGCGAAACTCCGTCACAAAAAAAAAAAAAAAGAAAGATCAAACCCGCATGTGAAGCCTCAGCTGTTGCTCACGTTTGCAATATTGGCGTTTTTGAGGAAGACAGAGCGGAGAGTCCACAGAACGTCTCTGCAATCCAGGCTGTTTGTCTGTATGTCGTTGCTCTTTATTTCAGATTTACATTTTGGTCCACCAGTGACCTTCTCCCTTCCTAGCAGTGTGTTCGACCTGTGATGTCAGCTGGTGGTGTTGGCCCTGATCGCTTGTTTGAAGCGGCGTCTGCCACTGTGAGGTTACGACTTCCCATTGGAACGAGCCCTCTGTGGGGTCTCCTTTGAAACCATGGTAATCCGCTGCTTCTCCTCGTGCTGCTGTCCACTAGGTCAAGGGTCCTTTAATAATTCTCTTTTTTTTTGAGACAGAGTTTCCCTCTGTCACCCAGGCTGGAGTGCAGTGGCACGATTTTAGTATTTTTAGTAGTAGAGTCAGGGTTTCACCATGTTGGCCAGGCTGGTCTTGAACTCCTGACCTCAGGTGAGCTGCCCGCCTCCGCCTCCCAAAGTGCTGGGATTACAGGTGTGAGCCACCGTGCCCAGCAACTTTGTATGTTACCTTTTCTTCTTAAGTTCCTGTCACGGTATCAGGAACACAGACAGCGTCCAAAGATTTAGCAAGGCACGGTGTAATCCCTGCTACTCGGGAGGCTGAGGTGGGAGGATCACCGAGCCCGGAAGTAGAGGCTGCAGCGAACCAAGGTAGCACCACTGTGCCCCAGCCTCAGTGACAGAGTGACACTGCATCTCAATTTAAAAAAAAAAAAAAGGAAGTTTCCAGAGAAGTCTGTTTGCCAAAGCGATTTGCCTAACACATTCAGACAAAGTAACGAGCATTTTGCTTCGTTTGTCTCACTCTGTTATGTGGACTCCTCCTACCCCTCTGATCCAGAGGGTGACATGCTAACCCCCAGTACCTCAGGGTGTGTTTGGAGGTGGGGTCTTTACGGGGTTGATGAAGGTCGAATGAGGTCACTAGGGTGGGCCCTAAGGCAATCTGATGGTGTCCTTACAGGAGGAGGAGATGAGGACACAGACACACAGAGGGGCGACCGTGGAGGACATGGACGGAAGACAGCCGTCTGCAAGCTGAGGGGAGAGGCCGCAGGCGAAGCCAGACCCAGCGCATGGACTTCCAGCCCCGAGAACTATGAGAAAGTGTCTTTCTGTTGTTCAAGCCACATGGACTGTGGGGCTTTGTTAAGGCAGCTGTGCGAACTAATGTCCACTCCACGTTTATATCAGCGTGTATTTTCACGGAATTATGTACAGCTACAAACAGGAGTGCCCTCACACAGGTTTATTCGTGCCCCAGTAAAGCAAGGAGGTTGGAATCGGGGTCTCGAGGAACTAGCAGGCGCCTCGGCATGGAGGGTTCCTGGCTGGGGCAGGTGGGTGGAGACTCACGGCTCCTGTCTCAACGGCTTTCCCTGCTCTCGTGGGCAGCTCTTCACCTTCTCGCCCCAGATATGGTTTCCATGGCAACAGGGTGATGCTCAAATGAGTCCTCTTGAAGAAACAAGGACAAACAGATGAATAGCAAAGTCGCCAGCCTGGGACTGGGGAGTTCAGGGGCAGGGGGGCCACCCGCGCCCCCGCCTCCATTAATAGACTCCCTCGTACCTTTTTCCTTGTTCTCTAGAGACAGGGTCTCACTGTGTTGCCCAGCCTCGTCTCAACCTCCCGGGCTCAAGTGATCCTCCCGCCTCCACCTCCCAAAGGGATTGCAGGGATTACAGAAGTGAGCCTCGGCACCTGGCCCTTTGTGTCTTGTATCCAACTGAAATGCATCCTCAGACAGGGACTCTGTCTCAAAAAGAAAATATGAAAAGCAATTGTTAAGGAAACCGGAGCATAGGAGAGCCAGGGTGACACCATTTTAAAATCATCTCCATCTTTTTTTTTTTTTGCATTTTAGGTTTTGGGGTACATGTGCAGAACATGCAAGATAGTTGCACAGGTACACACGTGGCAGTGTGCTTTGCTGCCTTCCTCCCCTTCACCCACATTTGGCATTTCTCCCCATGCTATCCCTCCCCGGCTCCCCCGGCTGTCCCTCCATCTTAATACCAGCAAGGGACCTTCCTTGCCAGTCGTGAGCAGCTTAACAACAAGGACAAACATCTACCACGACAAAAGGTCCAGATGTCCTGATGTCACCTAACAGTATTTGCTTTTAAGGTGATTAAATGGTGAGATCTGATCATTTAAAAAGAGCTGATTACAGTTACGCTTTGATGTGCAGTCCCGCTAAAGTGCCAAGGAAAACGTTCTTCAAAGCAACAAAGTATCTAATAATACACCATGTCCCACTGTCAGCCCACCCACGTGTGGACATAGCTTAGCTTTTACATAAACGAGGCTCTGCCTTAGAAGAGATTAGAACAAAGACGGCGAGTTCCTTCTCCTGCCTGCCCTGTAAAGGAGCAGCTCCCAATAAACCCCCCCGCTCACTGCACTCTGAGATTCAGAGGCTGACAAGGGCGGATTGCTTGAGGCCAGGAGTTTGAGACCAGCCTGAGCAACATAACAAGACCCCATCTCTACACGAAATGTTTTAAAAAAAAATATTAGCCAGGTGTGGTGGCGCACACCCGTAGTCCCGGCTACTCTGGAAGCTAAAACAGGAGGATCATTTGAGCCCAGGAGGATGAGCCATGACTGCACCTCCGCCCTCGCGCCTGGATGGCAGAGCAAGACACCGCCTCAAAAACGAAAAAGATACAATGAAGCAGTTAGAGGATGCTTCCATCAGTGGCGAATTGTCGTCTCTTATGTGTCTACATGTGTACATATATACGGTTCTCACGTGTGTGTAAATCTCTGTATATATGTGAGAATACATCCATACACAGTTATGTGTGATACATATGTATGCTTTCTTGCGTGTGTATAAAAATATATTTGCACCGTCCAGAGGCGTTGGCTCATGCTTGTAACTCCAGCACTCTGGGGAACCGAGGCAGGAGGATCCCTTGAGCCCAGGAGCAACCTGGACAACATAGGAAGACCTTGTCTCTGTCTCAGAAGATGAGAAAGAAGATATTTGGCCGAGCACGATAACCCACGCCTGTAATCCCAGCACTTTGGAAAGCTGAGGCACATCAGGAGTTTGAGACCAGCCTGGGCAACATGGTGAAACCCCATCTCTACCAAATTTACAAAAATTAGCTGGGCAAGATAGCATGAGCCTGTAATACCAGCTACACGGGACGCTGAGGCAAGAGAATCCCTTGAACCCGGGAGGCAGAGTTTGCAGTGAGCCGAGATCGTACCACTGCACTCCAGCCTGGGTGACAGACCGTGGCTCCTAAAAAATAAAAAGCCAGGCATGGTGGCTCCCACCTGTAATCCCAGCGCTTTGGGAGGCCAAGGTGGGTGGATCACCTGGGGTCAGGAGTTTGAAACCAGCCTAGCCAATATGGCAAGCACGTATCTACTAAAAAAAGAAAAAAGAAAGAACAGAAAAAGTATGTGTGTGAATATCTTCTCCCTCCTCTTTTTTTTTTTTTTTTTTTTTCCTGAGACAGGGCTGCCTCTGTTGCCCAGGCTGGAGGGCAGTGGCATAATCTTGGCTCACTGCAACCTCCACCTCCCGGGTTCAAGCGATTCCCCAGCCTCAGCCTCCTGAGTAGCTGGGACTACAGGTGCACAGCACCACACCCAGCTAACTTCTGTATTTTTGGTTGAGACGGGGTTTTGCCATGTTAACCAGGCTGGTCTCAAACTCCTGACCTACCTCGGCCTCCCAAAGTGCTGGGGATGCCAGGCATGAGCCACTGCAACCAGCCCACGTATGTATTTTTTCTTATGTGTGTACAGATTCACTGTTTATGTGCGTGCAAATATATGTACACGTATGCATAGAGACACCCATACAGCCTTACGTGTTTAAATTACTGTCTGTGTACATGGCGACACGTGTGTATATATCTTTATCTGCCTGTAGGATCGCTGTGAATGTGACACGTGACCCATCTGCTACAGGCATGAGTCATCGATCTCACCTGAACTGCTCTTGCTCAAATCCCGAACCAAACAAAGAGATCTGACCCCCGATCTGTTGGAGTGTCGAAGCTCTGGGAAATTCCGCCTGTATTAAAGTTGACTAAAGAATCCTTCACGTGAGCCTGCAGAGTGAATGCCTGATGATAACATAATGTCGCCAGTTAGGAGCAGGTTTTTCACTTGCACCCGTGTCTAGCAGGAGGCCAATGGGTTCCAGAGGACCCAGGACACTCTGCCAGGACAGCCTGTTTCAAGGTTACAGAGCCCTCGGCATCCAGGGACCCCGCAGCGGAGAGTTCACGCACCCCCGAATCCGTGTGGCAATCCAAGATGCCTGCACGTGTTTCAGAATCCCCCGCAGAGGGGAACGGGCAAACATTTAAGGTCTTTGTGGCAACTACTTGCCTCTGCTACTGCAGGGCAAAAGCAGCCATAGACACCGTGTCATCAAATGGTTGTGGACCTGTGCCCATAACGTGATATTCGTTAACATCAGGTGGCCATCGGATTTGGCCGGCCAGTTTGCTGACCCCTGCTCTAAAGTCCATTTAGGGGCTGGGTACAGTGGCTCATGTCTGAGGAGGATGGATCACCTGAGGTCAGGAGTTCAAGACCAGCCTGGCCAACACGGTGAAACCCTGTCTCTACTAAAAATACAAAATCAGGGCCAGGCAGGGTGGCTCACACCTGTAATCCCAGAACTTTGGGAAGTTGAGGCGGGTGGATCACCTGGGGTCAGGAGTTCCAGACCCGCCTGGCCAACACGGTGAAACCTCGTCTCTACTAAATACAAAAATATAGCTGGGCGTGGTGGCGCACGCTTGTAATCCCAGCTACTTGGGAGGCTGAGGCAGGAGAATCGCTTGAGCCGAGGAGGTGGAGGTTGCAGTGAGCAGAGATCACGCCACTGCACTCCAGCCTGGTCTATAGACCAAGACTCCATCTAAAATAAATAAATAAATACATAAATAATAAATGAAGTCCTTTCAGGGAATACCAGTGGCATGTGTCCAAGGGTGGAAGCCCCGCTCCGGTTTCCAGGGTGGAAGGAGGTGGCCCGGGAGCCTCTGCAGTGCTCCGGGCTGTGAAGCTGGACCTCAGGGTCCACCCACATGTCCAACCTCCCTGTCGCTGTGAAGGTATTTTTCAGGTGAGATTCACATTCACAATCGCTTAAATCAAGTAAATGGAGTAACAGAATGTCCTCTCCATGACGTGCTGGGCCTCATTCAGTCACCCGAAGGTCTGAAGAGTGAAAACTGTGCTTTGCTGGAAAGAGAGAAATTCTGCCTCAAGGCTGTAATAACACGGAAGTCCTGCCTGAACGTCCAGCCTGCTCAGAGATTCTGGACTTAGCAGCCCCACAATCACAGGAGCTAATTTCTTAAAATAGATTTTGATAGATGGATAATTATGTTCCCATAGACGCAGTTACAGATGATACAGATACAGATATAGGTGTGGAAGAGATAGAGAGGCAGACACAAGGCCGGGCACGGTGACTCAAGCCTGTGATCCCAGCACTTTGGGAGGCTGAGGCGGGTGGATCACAAGGTCAAGAGATCGAGCCCATCCTGGTCAACATGGTGAAACCCCGTCTCTGCTAAAAATACAAAAAATTAGCTGGGCGTGGTGGCGCGTGCCTGTAATCCCAGCTACTCGGGAGGCTGAGGCAGGAGAATTGCCTGAACCCAGGAGGCGGAGGTTACGCCATTGCACTCCAGCCTGGGTAACAAGAGCAAAACTCCGTCTCAAAAAAAAAATAAATAAAATAAAATAAATAAATATAGAGGCAGACACATTTCCTTCTCCAAGGGAGGTCGGTATCCTTGCAGAAGGAGTGTCTCTCTCTCTCTCTCTCTCTCTCTCTCTCTCTCTCTCTCTCTCTCTCTCTCTCTCTCTCTCTCTCTCTCTCTCTCTCTCTCTCTCTGTCTCTCACCAGATCACCATTACTATAGAGAGAAAAGCTATTGAGAGAGACAAGTTTGTATCATATACATATATATTTATACTCTAAGTTCTTGGGTACATAGGTATACATGGGCCATGGTGGTTGGCTGCATCCGTCACCCCGTCAACTACATTAGGTGTTTATCCGAATGCTCTCCCTCCCCATCCCCCGGCCCCCTGCTATCCCTCCCCTAGCCCCCACCCCCACTCCATGACAGTCCCCAGTGTTCTCATCGTGCGACTCCCACTTATGGGTGAGGACATGCGGTGCTTTGTTCTCTGCTCTTCCGCCAGTTTGCACACACGTTTGCTGTGGCACCGTTCACAATAGCAAAGACTTGGAACCAACCCAAATGCCCACCAGTGACAGACGGATAAAGAAACTGTAGACCATATTTTTGAGTCCTGTCTCTCCGAGACAGAAAGAACGGGACGGAGAGCCTGTTGGTTCTGTTTCTCTGGAGAGCCCGGACTGGTCACACGGGCCTAAGTTAACAGTGATCTGGCCGAGGGGAGAGAAACATAAACATATAGAGCATGTTTTTGAGAAATACGTGGGCAACAGGGGAAGATAAAGTTGACGCACGGGACTTGCAGGGAGGGGAGCGCATCAGGACTTACTCCCAGGTTTTTGTCTTAAGCAACTGGGTGGATTTTGACAGCATTTGCTGGGACGGGCCAGCCTGAGAAGCGAGAGAGAGAGAGAGAGAGAGAGAGAAATCGAGGTGGTTCCTGTCATCACCTGCAGGGCATGTGATGGGGGCACTGGGAGAGGAGGAGGAACGGGGGAGGGATTGGTGAGGGACGACATTTAGAATAGAAGTTCGCAGAGCTTGTGCTCGGGGAGAAAGAGCAGCTGGGACGTTCACCACCTCTCCGGTGGCCAGATGCAACCTCGGCTCGCAAATCCGCAAAGGAATTTTCCACCGAGCTGAGGGCCAGGCGGAATTCCAAGAATTATATACATGGCCGTGTAATTGAGGATGGGAAGCTTTTCCTCTCCGACGCCGAACAATGTGGGCGGTGTTATGGACATGTCTGCTTAAAATCGCATTTGTCTAAACGGCCATCTGCTTCGCAAATTGTTCCTGGATTCGGTCCTCCACAATTTTCATTCACGTTTTGAGAGCTGACAACACTCAATTTCATAATCTGCAGCTTTCTGTCTTTACAAGTTTTTGGCATAGCATCTGGCACATGATAAGGGCTCCACGGAATTACCGCGAAATCTAATTTCCTGGCATAGTCAATGAAGAAACAGAACATTTCACATCACCTAATTTGTACTCTCCCTTTAAAAAGTATACAGATGTATTATAATTACATGAATTAAATTTATAAATGTATACATCACATAAAAATGATATCTTCTGTAACTTGCATGTTAAATATAAAAAGATACTGTATATGAAGATGTACTGGGCATGGTGGGTCATGCCCAGCACTTTTGGAGGTTGAGGAGGGTGGATCGATTGAGCCCTGGAGTCTGAGACCAGCCTGGGCAGCATAGCAAGATGCCATCTCTACAAAAAATACAAAAACTAGCCAGGCATGGGGGCGCACGCCTGTAGTCCCAGCTACTCAGGAGGCTGAGGCAGGAGAATTGCCTGAACCCAGGAGGCGGAGGTTGCGGTGAGCCGAGATCGTGCCATTGCACTCCAGCCTGGGTAACAAGAGCAAAACTCCGTCTCAGAAAAAAAAAAAAAAAACATGCAGGTTACCTGGTTAAATACGGATTTCGGATAAACAACAAAAAGAATCACCTTTTATTTTAGAATTGACTTGGATTTGGAGGAAAGTTGCAAACACAGTCGAAAGTTTTCCTTGTTCCTGCACCCGGCTTCCCCGGTGAGCAGCGTCTCACGTGGGTATGAGTTGTCTCAATACTAATGAACTGGCCGGGTGCGGTGGCTCACGCCTGTGAGCCCAGCACTTCGGGAGGCCGAGTCGGGCGGATCACGAGGTCAGGAGTTCGAGACCAGCCTGTCCAGTATGGTGAAACCCCGTCTGTACTAAAAAATACAAAAATTAGCCTGGCATGGTGGCCCACGCCTGTAATCCCAGCTACTCAGGAGGCTGAGGAAGAAGAATAGCTCGAACCTGGGAGGAGGAGGTTGCAATGAGCCGAGATTGTGCCACTGCACTCCAGCCTGGGCAACAGAGCAAGACTCCGTCTCAAAAAAAAAAAAAAAAAAAATGTAAAAACGGAAATAAATTTAAAATTGCTGAATGTGGTGGCTCATGCCTATAATCCCAGCATTTTGGGAGGCAGAGGTGGGCAGATCGCTTGAGCCCCAGGAGTTCAAGACCAGCCTGGGCATCACGGCGAAAACCCATCTCTACAGAACATACAAAAATTCGCTGGGTGTGGTGGTGTGGGGCCTGTAGTCCCAGCTACTGGGGAGACTGAGGCAGGAGGATTGCTGGAGCTGGGGAGGCTGCGGTGAGCCAAGATGGTGCCACCGCACTCCAGCCTGAACCGCAGAGTGAGACCCTGTCTCCATAGAAAAACAAATGAATAATAAACACATGAAGGGCCTCATGGCCGGGGCACACACCCGGGTTTGGGGTGCAGCCAGCCTGTAAACCCAAATCTGGGACCCCGGGCTCCTGGCTGCTGCTGCACTGGCTGCCATGAAGGTAAAATAAAACTGACACATGGGACGGGAGGGGAATGTGCTCTCCTGCCACCCTCCCAGGTTCACCTGCTGAGAAAGATGTTTGGAAATCAACCTGGAGCCCCAGCGCTCTGCAGGGTCAGAGCTGCTTCAGCCACGTTCTCGCGGCGCCACCTGCTGGCCACGGGCCGTCATTGCCGCTGGACGTCGCCCAGGCCGGACGAGATGTGTCACCTCCTCTGAGGAGCCTTCCAGGATCACCCCGGGGACGGGAGCCGCACCGGGCGGGCACTCCACGCCTCGCTGTCTGTTCTTCGGGGCACTGACCACGATCACAGATCAGCCTGTTCCTTGTGTTTCCTGCCGGGCCGGGTGGGCCATGATCGGCACGCAGGGGTCAAGGCTGAGGTGGTATGAATGTGGACGTTGTGGCCCTGGCTCCCTCTCCATCACCCTGCTGGCCGCCCCTCGACCGTGGCGGTGCTGTGCCCCTGATTTTCCCTTTTTTTCCTTTTCTCTCTTTTTTTTTTTTTTTTTTTTTGAGACGGAGTTTCGCTCTTGTTACCCAGGCTGGAGTGCAATGGCGCGATCTCGGCTCACTGCAACCTCCGCCTCCTGGGTTCAAGCGATTCTTCTGCCTCAGCCTCCTGAGTAGCTGGGATTACAGGCACGCGCCACCGTGCCCAGCTAATTTTTTGTATTTTTTTTTTTTTTTTTTTTAGTAGAGACGGGGTTTCACCATGTTGACCAGGATGGTCTCGATCTCTTGACCTCGTGATCCACCCGCCTCAGCCTCCCAAAGTGCTGGGATTACAGGCGTGAGCCACCGTGCCCGGCCGAGTGTCTTCCTTGTCTACCAGGGTCTGGCACCTCAGGTGGATGAGAGGGGATGGTGGATGGGGGAGGAAGATGGAAGAGGGAGGGGAAGGAGAGGGGGGAGGAGGGAGTTGGGCAGCCTGAATGGAGGGCCCTCCCCTTCCCGTCTAAAGGGGCTCCCTGGAGGTCCCTTGGCTCACACCTGTCATCCTGGCTGTCCCAAAGGCTCATGCCCTGTGTCACGCCCTGCCTCACACCCTGTCACGCCTAGCTCACACTCTGGCACACATGTGTCATTCTGCCTGTCCCAGTGGTTCACGCCTGTAATCCCAGCATTGTGGGAGGCTGAGGCCGGCAGATCACCTGAGTTCAGGAACCAGCCTGGCCAACGTGAAGGCAGGAGAATCATTTGAACCCAGGAGTTCAAGACCAGCCTGTGCAACATAGTGAGACGCACCCCCCCCCCGCCCCCCACACAAATGTCTACAAAAAGTTGAAAACTTAACTGGGTGTAGTCACACTGGGTGTGGAGGTCCCAGCTACTCAGGAAGCTGAGCTGGGACGGTCATTTAAGCCCAGGAGATCCAGGCTGCAGTGAGCTATGATTGCACCACTGTCTCCAGCCTGTGTGGCAGAGCAAGACTCTGTCTCAAAAAAAGAATGAAAAGAAAAAAGAGAGAAAGAGAACAGAAAAAAAGGTAAACAGAGAAAATAAAATGATATTTCATGCTATGTGCAAATTCTATGAAATCCAAACCTCGGTTTCCACAAATAAAGCTGTGATGGGCCATGGCCATCCCTTCGCTGACACTGCCTGTGGCTGCTTTGTGTCACATCAGCAGAGGTGAGTAGACTGTGTGGCCTGCAGAGACTCAAATATTCGCTATTCTGGGCCAGGCGTGGTGGCTCACACCTGTAATCCCAGCACTTTGGGAGGCCAGGGTGGGCGGCTCACCAGAGGTCAGGAGTTCTATCCCAGGGGGCCAATATACTGAAACCCTGTCTCTACTAAAAATAGAAAAAAAAAAAAAAAAAAAAAAAGCTGGGTGTCTGGGCAGGTGACTGTAATTTCAGCTATTCAGGAGACTGAGGCAGGAGAATTGCTTGAACCTGGGAGGAGGAGGTTGCAATTAGCCTAGATCACACCACTGCACTCCATCCTGGGCAACAGAAGGAGACTCCATCTCAAAAATTAAAAAAAAAATTTTAAAAAGCAGCGGCAGCTAGATTTGAATTCCAAGCAGAGCTGGCGTCCTGTAGGAATACCTGTGAGCTCACCAGTGCCCTCTCCCTCCACTGTCGCTCTACATCAGGGCTACAGTTGCTACCTGCTGCCACTAGGTGGTGGTACAAGACAAGTAATAAAGTAGTTTGGGGCCCCTTTTTTTTTGGTTGCTTTTTATTTATTTTTTTTTTTCTCTTTTTTTTTTTTTTTTTTTTTTTTTTTTCTTGAGACTTTGTCTCAAGAAAAGAATTGTGTCGCTCAGGCTGGAGTGTAGTGGTGCCATCTTGGGTCACTGCAATCTCCACCTCCCTGGTTCAAGTGATTCTCCTTTCTCAGCTTCCTGCTAATTTTTTTTTATTTTTTTTAGTAGAGACGGAGTTTCACCATGTTGGCCAGGCTGGTTTCGAACTCCTGACCTCAGCTGATTCCGCGAGCTAGGCCTCCCAAAGTGCTGGGATTATGGGCGTGAGCCACCGCGCTGGACTTTTCGGTTTTCAGATCTTTATTTATTGTAAATCTGACAAGCAGGCGGGGCGTGGTGGTTCCCGCCTGTAATCCCAGCACTTTGGGAGGCCGAGACGGACGGATCAAGAGGTCAGAGGATCGAGACCATCCTGGCCGACATGGTGAAACCCCGTCTCTACTAGAAATTTAAAAAATTAGCTGGGTGTGATGGCAGATGCCTGTAATCCCAACTACTCAGGAGGCTGAGAAAGGACAATCGCTTGAACCTGGGAGGCACAGGTTACAGTGAGCTGAGAATCTCCAGCCAGGGTGACACAGTGAGACTCCATGTCAAAAAAAAAAAAAAAAAAAAAATTTAATCTGAGACATGCATATGATTCAGTAAAATTTAAACGTCAATGTCTACAGGAGCTGGGGGCACCGGGGGCTCTCAGCTGGGGCTCGTGTACCATTGGTCAGGGCCTTATTAGGACCGGCTATTGCCCCACCCTTGTTAAATCTTTTGAGTATCTTCCTTGTCCACCAGGGTCTGGCACTCAGGTGGATGAACGGAGGATGGGGAATGGGGAGACAGATGGAAGAGGGAGGGGAAGGAGACGGAGGAGGAGGGAGTTGGGCAGCCTGAACAGGACCCTCCCCATCCCATCTAAAGGGGCTCCTTGGCGGGGCTCCATGGTTCACACCTGTCATCCCAGCACTTTGGGAGGCCGAGGCGGGCGGATCACAAGGTCAAGAGATCGAGACCATCCTGGCCAACCTGGAGAAACCTCATCTCTACTAAAATTACAACAATTAGCTGGGCATGGTGGCGCGTTCCTGTAGTCCCAGCTACTCGGGAGACTGAGGCAGAAGAATCGCTTGAACCCAGGAGGTGGAGGTTACAGAGAGCCGAGATCGCGCCATTGCACTCCAGCCTGGGTAACAAGAGCGAAACTCCGCCTTGAAAAAAAAAAAATTCATTAAATAAAAATAAATAAAGGAGCTCCGTGCTCTTCTCCAACCTGTTGCTGCCACATAGGAACGTGGGTCACAAAACCCAGAAATCTGGGCTCCTTGAAGTGAAATCTTCCACGGTTTATGTTTAAGAAGGTCGTATCTTTATTCTTTCATGAAGACCGTGCTGACCAACCGTCTTCCGTGGGTAAGTGTCCCCAGGCTTCAGGCTGCTCCCCTTTGGAGTCTGTGGTGTAAAGGGAACAGCTCTAAGTCCCTCTCCCCACCCTACAGAGGAGTTCAGCGTCTCGGGTTCCCTGGCAGAACTTTTCTCTGCTTTTCTTTCTCTTTATCCGACACTTCCAGGTGCCTTCCTGAAAGCCAACCACAGAGCTAGAGCAGAGTTTGCCAAACCCAAATATGGACCAGTGCTTGTTTCTGTAGGAACTTCAAGCTGAGCATGGATTTTATGTGTTCACGTTATTGAAAATAAATCAGGCCTGGCACACTGGCTCACATCTGTAATCCTGTCTTTGGGAGGTCAAGGCAGGAGAATCATTTGAGCCCAGGAGTTCAAAGCCAGACTGGGCAACATAGTGAGACACCCACCTTCCCCCAGTCTCTACAAAAAGTTAAAAACTTAACTGCGTGTGGTGGCACTGGGTGTGGTGGTCCCAGCTACTGAGGAAGCTGAACTGGGAGGGTCATTTACCCCAGGAGATCCAGGCTGCAGTGAGCTATGATTGCACCACTGTCTCTCCAGCCTGGGTGGCAGAGCAAGACGCTGTCTCCAAAACGAAAGCAAAGAAAAAAAAGAGAGAGAAAGCGAACAGAATAAAAAGAAGGGAAACAGAGAAAATAAAAGGAAATGATATTTCATAGAATGTGCAAATTATATGAAATCCAAATCTTGGTTTCCACCCCAAAACCTAAAATGCAATTTAAAAAAAAAAAAAAAAAAAAAAGGTGTGTTGGCCCATGGCCATCCCTTCACTGACACTGCCTGTGGCTTTGTGTCACATCAGCAGAGGTGAGTAGACTGTGTGGCCTGCAGAGCCTCAAATATTTCCTATTCGGAGCCAGGAGTGGTGACTCACACCTGTAATCCCAGCACTTTGGGAGGCCAGGGTGGGGGGATCACCAGAGGTCAGGAGTTTGAGACCAGCCCGGCCAACATGCTGAAACCCCGTCTCTACTAAAGATACAAAAAAAATTAGCTGGGTGTGGGGGGCGGGTGCCTGTATTTTCAGCTACTCAGGAGGCTGAGGCAGGAGAATTGCTTGAACCTGGAAGGAGGAGGTTGCAGTGAGCTGAGGTCACACCTCTGCACTGCAGCCTGGGCAACAGAGTGAGACTCCATCTCTAAAAGAAAAAAAAATTGCTATTCTGACCCTTTCTTGGGGGCATTTACAGACAATATTTACCCACCCTTCTAGGTACTTTGGATCCGTTAACTTATTTTATCCTCACAGAGCATCTATGATGAAGATGCTGCTATTATCCCATTTCAAAGGTGAGAAAACAGAAGGTGAAGTCTGTGAGGCAGGGCTGGGGTTTAGTCCCAGGAAGCCTGAACCTACATTCTAGGGGCTTAACTGCTACACGAGGCTGCCCCTCTTTCTAAGCATTTTTTGTATTTTTAGTAGAGACGGGGTTTCACCATGTTGACCAGGATGGTCTCGATCTCTTGACCTTGTGATCCACCCGCCTCGGCCTCCCAAAGTGCTGGGATTACAGGCTTGAGCCACTCTTCTTAAAAATTAATTATTTTTAGGCCGGGCACAGTGGCTCACACTCCCAATCACGGCACTTTGGGAGACGGAGGCAGGCAGACCACCCGAGGTCAGTTCAAGACCAACCTGGCCAATGTGGTGAAACCCCGTCCCTACTAAAATACAAAAGCTAGCCAGGCGTGGTGATGCGTGCCTGCAATCCCAGCTACTTGGGAGGCTGAGGCAGAAGAATCATTTGAACTGGGAGACAGAGATTGCAGTGAGCTGAGATCATGACATTGATTATGCTCCAGCCTGGGCGACAGAGCGAGACTCCATCTCAATAAATAGTTTTTAATTATTTTTACTAGACAAAAACATTGTATACATTTATTGTGCAAAACATGATGTTTTCAAATATGCATCACTTCCCTTGCGTTTTTGTTTTCTTGGAGAGAATCTTGCTTTGTCCCCCAGTCTGGAATCATCACGGCTCACTGCAGCCTCAATCTTCTGGGCTGAGGCAGTCCTCCCACCTCAGCTCCTAAGTAGCTGGAACTACAGGTGTGCACCGGCACACCTGGCTAGTTTTCTGAAAAATTTGTTTGGAGACAGGGTCTTGCTATGTTGCCCAGGCTGGTCTCAAACGCCTCAGCTCCAGCAATCCTCCTGCCTTGGCCTCCCAAAGTGCTGGGATTCATGACAGCTGTGAGCCACCGCGCCCAGCCTGTGTTCCTTGTTTTCAACAGAAGAACCTTGGGGCAGACTCCACAGTTACTGCCCATGAGTTAGTCCTGCTCCTCGAGGAGCAGCACCATTCAGAGATGAAAAAGGAAAAGAAAAGCATGAGAACTTGTTGTCTGAGATGTATGCCTCCTGGTTCATACATTCAGTCGAGTTGGGGATGGGGCTTGAATTTGCTCTGCAGAAAAAAATCTTTAGAAACATAACTTGAGGTTCTTCATTAACAACCTAAAAAACTTTTTTTGGCCAGACACGGTGGCTAATGCCTGTAATCCCAGCACTTGCATCAGGTGATCCATGGTGGGTGGATCACCTGAGGTCAGGAGTTCAAGACCAGCCTGGCCAACATGCTGAAAACCCCCGTCTCTAAAAAAAAATACAAAAACTTAGCTGGACATGGTGGTGGGAATCTGTCGTCCCAGTTACTCAGGAGGCTGAGGCAGAAGAACTGCTTGAACCTGGGAGGCAGAGGTTGCAGTGAGCCGAGATCCCACCACCTCACTCCACCTTCAGCAACAGAAGGAGACTCCATCTTAAAAATACAAATAAAAAAAAAAATGGAGAGGAAAAAGGAATTCCCTGGCGCGATGAGGTTCCGGTTCTATGGTGATCTGGACTGTCCCGACTGGGTCCTGGCAGAGATCAGCACGCTGGCCAAGACGTCCTCTGTGAAGTTGCGGCTGCTCTGCAGCCAGGTACTAAAGGGCCTGCTGGGACAGGGGACTGATTATGAGAAGATCCTGAAGCTCATGGCTGACACCAAGTTTGAGTCAGGCGATGTGAAGGCCACAGTGGCAGTGCTGAGCTTCATCCTCTCCAGTGCGGCCAAGCACAGTGTTGATGGCGAATCCTTATCCAGCGAACTGCAGCAGCTGGGGCTGCCCACAGAGCACGCCGCCGGCCTGTGCCGCTGTTACCAGGAGAAGCAAATTCCCTGGCAGAAGCACTTGTGGGTCTGCAGCCTACGCACAAACAGGTTGGCAGGTGCAGGCTGGCGGGCAGACTACACCCTGAGCTCCAGCCTGCTGCAGTCTGTGGAAGAGCCTATGGTGCACCTGCGCCTGGAGGTGGCAGCTGCCCCAGGTACCCCAGCCCAGCCTGTTGCCATGTCCCTCTCAGCAGACAAGTTCCAGGTCCTCCTGGCAGAGCTGAAGCAGGCCCAGACCCTGATGAGCTCCCTGGGCTGAGAAGGGAGTTACAGGCCTGTGTGGAGCCGCCTTACCTGTATGGAGTCATGCCCTCTGCACTGCTCTTCAGGAGGTGCCCCGCTTCTAGGAAACTGGGGCCCTAGCTGGGCTCTGGCCTCCCAGATCCCCGGCTGCCTCACTTCTCTCTTGAGAGCTCGGCTTAGGGCTCGTGAGGACCTTTCCCAGCATTCCCTTCCCTTCCCTTGAAAGGCAGTTGTTGGCCATTTTTGTGAGCAGGAAAAATAAACAGAAGCATAAAAAAAAAAAAAGCAGCAGCAGCAGCAGCTAGACCGGGATTCCGAGCAGAGCCGGCGTCCTATAGGAATGCTTGTGAGCTCACCAGTGCCCTCTCCCTCCATCTCCCTCCACTGTCGCTCTACATCAGGGCTACCCACCCCTGGCACCCTCTGCATTTGCGGTTGGAGGATTCTTGGCTGTGGGGTCTGTGCTGTCCATTGTTGGGCATTGAATGGCATCTCTGGCTTCACCGTCTAGAGGCCAGGAGCAGCTCCTCACCCAGTTATGACCATCAAAACTGCCTCCAGACATTGCCAAAGGTCCACTGGGTCGGGGCAGAACCACCTCTGGTTGATGAGACCCCTTCCACCACCCCGCTCTAAATAATCATGATTTCCCCCACTTTTACAAACATTCGTGTTTTTTTACCAAAAAAAAAAAATCACTTTTATTTGGTAAAAATTATACATGCTTATGAAAATAATTACACATTCCACCAAAGTGACAAAGATAAAAGTAATCACCGCAAGGCCGGGCGCGGTGGCTCACGCCTGTAATCCCAGCACTTTGGGAGGCCAAGGCAGGCGGATCACGAGGTCAAGAGATCGAGACCATCCTGGTCAACATGGTGAAACCCCGTCTCTACTAAAGATACAAAAAATTAGCTGGGCACGGTGGCACATGCCTGTAATCCCAGCTACTCAGGAGGCTGAGGCAGGAGAATTGCCTGAACCCAGGAGGTGGAGGTTGTGATGAGCCGAGGTCGCGCCATTGCACTCCAGCCTGGGTAACAAGAGCGAAACTCCATCTCAAAAGAAAAGTCATCACCGCAGATCGTAGTTCCCAGAAGTTGCTCTCCTTCACAGTAGGCAAATAATAAAATCCCAGGTATTTTTCTCTGCAAATATACAGAAAGCTGCATAGATACATAGATAATACACGTCAATCCTTCAGTTAGAATGTGGCCCAGGAGAGCATGAACTTCATGAACTTCATGAGGTCAGGGATTTTTGTTGGCTAGGTTTACCTCTACATCTCCCCTACCTAAAGTTTCTCAGCCTGGGCACTGCTGACATTTGGGCTGGATAACTCTTTCCGTAGGAGGGTGGGGAGGCTGGGGAGGGTCCCGTCCACTGCACTGTAGGATGCTGAGTAGCTCTACCCTGGCAGGAGCATCCTCCAGATTGTGACAACCGAAACTGTCTCCAGACACTGGCAATTGTTCCCTCGGGAGCAAAACTGCAACCAAGTGAAAACGACTAACCTAGAGAAGTGACCGTGCCACACACAGTAAATGCTTGCTGAATGTATTACACAGCTGGAAAATGACGTAGGGGCAAGTTAGAAAGCAATACAAACGCAGGGAGCAGAGGCTCATCCCTGTAATCCCAGCACTTTGGAGGCTGAGGTGGGCAGATCACCCGAGGTTGGGAGTTCAAGACCAGCCTGGCTAACATGGTGATACCCTGTCTCCACTAAAAATACAAAAATGAGCCAGGTGTGGTGGTGGGCACTAAGTCACACACGCTACTAGGGAGGCTGAAGCAGGAGAACTGCTTGAACCTGGGAGGTGGAAGTTGCAGTGAGCCAAGATCCTACCATTGCACTCCAGCCTGGGCAACAAGAGCAAAACTCCATCTCAAAAAAAAAAAAAAAAAAAATGGTAATGCAAACCTCATCTGGGATTTGATCATTTCCTGCACCTCCTGAGAAAGGGCATAGGGCTGAGGAGCAGATATGGGAAGGAGAACAAATATGAGAATCCAGATTGGCCCTATGCCCTACCCAGTAATTGTAGCCCCAAATCTTTGCCTTAGCTGACATGGGGCCACACTGAAGTCTTGCAAAGGGCAGAGGGGACCTTACTGAGGCAGGGACAACCTTGCCTACAGGTGACTCAGGTAAATCCCACAAGTTCAGCCACAGAAAACAAGCATGGCCATGTGCAAAGATTTCCATGAGGCCACTTGTCACAGGGTTGTTTTAGTTCAAGCAACATCCACACCAGAAACTTGTGAAGGAAATGACGGCACATTTGTATAACTTCAGTGTCAAGAAGCCAGTGGTATTTTGCAAATAATGCAAGGTCTGTAGAACCCCGAATTAAGTTGGGTGTCTCCCTTTACTGAGCAAACACCTTGGAGGTCTGAGGGAATCCAAAGACAAGGTTCTGGGCATTTTAAACACGTTAATTCATGTCCTGTGTGAATTCTCACGACAACTCTTTAGAGCCAGTGTGTAATGGAACAGAAGGAGTTAATTACGTTTACACGTCATGGACAGACTCTATATCTTCATTTCCTTATCATTGGGAGTATTCCGAGCTCAGAATTTTCCCAATGCAAAAAAAGGCTCTGAAGAGCCGGACCTGGGAACCTGGCCAGTTCCCTGATCCAATTTTTGGTAAACACCTCAAGGATGTTAGTTACACGATGAAGACGTGGACAGTGTCCTGACTTGACCCTTCTTTGTTTTAAAAAGTATAAAAGATTGTTTAGCAGAAGCCGAACTGAGCTTCGGTGGTGACTTGGTCTGGACTTGCGAAAACCCGTGCTGCTTTATTGCCGGTGTTGAAGTTTGTGAGCGTCTCTAGGTATCCTTGTAAATAAACTCTTTTTCTTTCCTTGTAAATAAACTCTTTTTCTCTATATATCTCGGCTGGTGTTTTTCTTCCCACGAATCTGCCTGAAAAGATTAGAAAATCCAAGCTTGGTACCGAGCAGTGCTCACACACAGTGCCATCACCACCCCTGCCTTATCGAGGAGGAAACTGGGTACAGAGAGCTTAAACAACTTGCCCGTGTCACGCAGCGGGGAAGTGCTGGAGGCAGGTCTCGAACCCACACGGCCTTGCTGCATGTTAGTGGAACGAATGCAGGACTCCAACACACAACCATCTGGCTGAAACTCCATGAGCAGCCAGGGGCCTCCTCCCGATGCAGGCTCCTTATGTGCACAAACGGGGTGCTCCTTGAGACAGGAACAATAAAGGGGTCGCAGGAGACCAGAAAATTCGAGGCAACCGTTTCCCATGATTAGCAAAGGAAACCATTGAAATAGCTGCATAAGATAAGGGCAGACAAGACCCTGAAAACCAGGGTGTGGGCCAGCTGGGTAAAGCCAACTGGACCCAGCATGGTGCTGGATTTAACCCGTTTCACCAAGGACCTCATTATGTGCTCATAAACACACTAAGACACACACCCACTGTGACAGTTCTGAGAACACCCACATTTAGTATAAAGATGGATGGCACCACAGTACCAAGAAATGTGTGCCTTTTTCCAAGAACCTTCCTGAATATTCCACCCCTGGGTTAACTGTATAAAGGTAGCAGCCCCCAAAACCGTTGGGCGTGATGCTCTTTGGTATGACTGCACTTTTTCTTTTTCTTTTTGAGACGGAGTTTCGCTCTTGTTACCCAGGCTGGAGTGCAATGGCGCCATCTCGGCTCACCGCAACCTCCGCCTCCTGGGTTCAGGCAATTCTCCCGCCTCAGCCTCCCGAGTAGCTGGGATTACAGGCACACGCCACCATGCCCAGCTCATTTTTTATATTTTTAGTAGAGACGGGGTTTCACCATGTTGACCGGGATGGTCTCGATCTTTTGACCTTGTGATCCACCCGCCTCGGCCTCCCAAAGTGCTGGGATTACAGGCGTGAGCCACCGCGCCCGGCCTGACTGCACTTTTCTTTCTCCCGGGTGAACGAACGTCCCCTTCGCAATACATCTACATACTTCGTTGTATGGACAAGCATGTCCATGAATTCCTTCTCACACCAGTGACAAGAACCTGGACGCCCGGTTCTTGTCAGGTCGAGGTCTCCCAGCACCTTGGGACCTCCCCAGGCGCAGAGGCGTGAGCGCCCAGCCGGGCGCGGTGGCTCAAGCCTGTAATCCCAGCACTTTGGGAGGCCGAGGCGGGTGGATCATGAGGTCAACAGATCGAGACCATCCTGGTCAACATGGTGAAACCCCGTCTCTACTAAAAATACAAAAAATTAGCTGGGCATGGTGGCATGTGCCTGTAATCCCAGCTACTCGGGAGGCTGAGGCAGGAGAATTGCCTGAACCCAGGAGGTGGAGGTTGCGGTGAGCCGAGATCGCGCCATTGCACTCCAGCCTGGGTAACAAGAGCGAAACTCCGTCTCAAAAAATAAAAAGAAGAGACGTGACTCTCGCAGAGGACTCGGGCCTCGGGGGGGAGAGATGGAAGCTGTCAGGATGCAGCCACCACTGCGCGCGCCCCCAGACCCCAGCCAGCCTTGTCCCCTCGCGCAGGGGAACAGGCCCACAAATGACTGCGCCTGGGCATCACTGGCCCAGGCGCCACGCGGCTCTCTGCGCGCCCACGGCGACCCCCGCCCCCAAACTACCCCCGGAGATGACGTCACCTGTGAGGCCCCGCGGCGAGCCCTCCTAAAGCTCAGCTGGGAAACCGTCCGCTTCCCCGAGACTCAGGGGCTGGCCGCCATGTTTCAGTTTCCCTGAAGGATTCCTGGGGGGCCGAGGCAAATGCGCTGGAAAGCCTGAGACGTTTAAGTCCCTTCTGCGCCCTTTTTCCTGTCTCTTCTACCTGGAGGATGACCTTTTTTTTTTTTTTTTTTTTTTTTTTTTTGAGTTGGAGTTTTGCTCTTGTCACCCAGGCTGGAGTGCAATGGCGCCATCTTGGCTCACCGCAACCTCCGCCTCCTGGGTTCAGGCAATTCTCCTGCCTCAGTTTCCCGAGTAGCTGGGATTACAGGCGCGCACCACCATGCCCAGCTAATTTTTTGTATTTTTAGTAGAGACGGGGTTTCACCATGTTGACCAGGACGGTCTCGATCTCTTGACCTCGTGATCCACCCGCCTCGGCCTCCCAAAGTGCTGGGACCACAGGTCACCCTCAGAGACTGAATCTCACTCTGTCGCCCAGGCTGGAGTGCAATGGCGTGATCTCAGCTCCCCGCAGCCTCCACCCTCCCGGGTTCAAGTGACTCTCCTGCCTCGGCCTCCCCAGTAGCTGGGCTTTCAGGTGCGCACCACCACGCCCAGCTAGTTTCTGTATTTCTAGTAGAGATGGGGTTTCACCCCGTTGGCCAGGCTGGTCTCGAACTCCCGACCTCAGGTGACCCGCCCACCTCGGCCTCCCAAACTGCTGGCATGACAGGTGTGAGCCACCGCGCCTGGCCGGGATGGCGGTTATTGGCAATTCCTGGCGTGGATCCTGGCACCTGGCCGCCTGCCCACACCCCCACCTCACTTGAGCGGGGTGAACCTGCCCCTGAGCTGGTTTTCTCTGAACCCCAACTCCTGCCATTAAGCCTCACCCGCTCTGGGCCAGCGACTCCCGTTACATGGCCGCGCTGGAGCCCGCACGGAGCGGTCTGAGCTGCGAGGACCGCGCCCGACACTGCGCAGGCGCAGCGTGTGGCTCCGAGAACTCGGAGTTCCCGGAAGAACGTGGGAGGCGGCACCGGAAGGGGCGTGTCTGATCGGAGATTTCCACAGCAGGGGAGCCGGAAGTCCAAGGAACGGTACCTCCATCATGACGACTCTGCTTACGTAAAAACATCCAGACAAAAAATGCCGGCCGGGCTCATGCCTGTAATCCCAGCACTTTGGGAGGCCGAGGCGGGAGGATCGCTTGCACCCAGGAGTTGGAGACCAGCCTGGGCAACATAGTGAGACCCTCCCCCACCAATCTCTACGAAAAATTACAAAAGTAGCCGGGCGTGGCGGCCAGGGCCTGTAGTGTCAGATGGTCGGGAGGCGGAGGTTGGAGGATGACTGGAGACAGGGGTCGAGGCTGCGGTGGGCTGTGATCACACCACTGAGCTCCGGGCAGCAGAGCAAGACCCTGTCTCAAAAAGTATATAAAAGAAAAAAGGGCCGGGCTCGGTGGCTCGCGCCTGTAATCCCAGCACTTTGGGAGGCCAAGGCGGGCGGATCACCTGAGGTCAGAAGTTCGAGACCGGCTTGGCCAATATGGTGAAACCCCGTCCCAACTAACAATTAGCTGGCCATGATGGTGGGTACCTGTCATCCCAGCTACTTGGGAGGCTGAGGCAGGACAATCGCTTGAACCTGGGAGGCGTAGGTTGCAGTGAGCCGAGATCGCGGCATTCCCACTCCAACCTGGGCAACGGAAGGAGATTCCGTCTCAAAAAAATAAAATGCACACTGGTCAACCGGGGTAACTACTAGAACATAAAATGATCTTTTTGAAACTATCCACATTTTTTTACACAAGTTACATATATTGAAAATGTAGGAGATATATATATGTTATATATATACTTATATGACAAAAAGCACAGTTACTATAAGGAAAACAGGTAAACAATTGGAGTAAAACTCTGTTATTTTATATGAAGGGACTTGAACATCTGTCTGGGCATGGTGGTTCACACCTGTAATTCTTTAGGAGGTTCACACCTGCACTTTAGGAGGCAGAGACGGGTGGATTACCAGAGGTCAGGAATTCAAGACCAGCTTGGCCAACATGGTGAAACCCCATCTCTACTAAAAATACAAAAATTACCTAGACGTTACAGCATGTGCTTGTGATCTTAGAAACTAGGAAAACCAACCTTATATGTTAATTCAAAGGCTTATCTGTTAATTCAATCTGTGAGAAAATCTCGGGTGTTAATGGGATTATCTCTAAATGCAACCCTAAAAGCGCCCCTCCCTAATTATGCAGATTAGATTAATGTATCTAATCTGCATACTTAGATATATTAATTATATATCTAATAATATAATAATGGGGGGGCGGTGCTGAGGCAGGAGAGGAGAATTGCTTGAACCCAGGAGGCAGAGGTGTGATCTCGGCTCACTGCATTCCAGCTTGGGAGAGTGAGACTCCGCCTCAAAATAAATAAATATATATATATACATATATAAAAATAAATAAGGGACTTGAGCATCTGTGGCTTTTGGTATCTAAGGGGAATTCTGGAAATAATCCCTCATGGATACTAAGGGACAAAGTATATTAATTAGATACAGTATATATAATATAACATAATAACAGGTATACAACAATATAATACAGAATGTATTGTGTGATTCTGAGCTGGATCCTCTACCAGAAAAAATGTTCTCTACAGGATATTATTGTTATAGTTTCTGAAATTGAATTTGGAGTGGATAAAATAAAAATACTATATTTATGCTAAATTTCCTAAATTCAGTAACTCTATTGTGGTTATATTAGAGAACATCGATGTTCCTGGGAAATAGACACTGACGGATTAAAGAGTAAAGAAGCAGGGTGTGGTGGAGGTGGAAGGATCCCTTGCATTCAGGAGTTTGAGACCAGCATGGACAACAGAGTGATTCCAGGCCTCTAGAAAACAATATTAAAAAGTAGCCAGGCATGGCGGTGCAAACCTGTAGATCCAGCTAATTGAGAAGCTGAGGTGGGGGGATGGCTTGAGCCTGGAAGATTGAGGCTGCAGTGCGTTATGACTACACCACTGCACCCCAGCTTAGGAGACAGAGCAAGACCTTGTCTCAAGAAAAATGAACAAGAGCCAGGAGCAGTGATCTGCCCATAGGGTGAGGCAGTGGATCACTTAGGTCAGGAGTTCCAGACCAGCCTGACCAATGTGGAAAAACACCTTTTCTACTAAAAATACAAAAGAATTAGCTGGGTGTGGTAGGGCGTCTCTGTAATCCCAGCTACCTGGGAGGCTGAAGCAGGAGAATCACTTGAATCCAGGAGGTGGAGGTTGCAGTAAGCCGAGATCCCAACACTGCACTTCAGCCTGGGCAACAGAGTAAGACTGTCTCAAAGAGAGAGAGAGGAAAAAAAAGGGAACAAGATATCTGCAACCACTCTCGATTGGTTTGGGGTATACGTAAAGAGAGAGAAGGGTAGGCGGTTGGCTCATGCCTGTAACACTAACCCTGGTAGACTGAGGTAGAAGGATTGCTCGAGCCCGCAGCAGGAGACCAGCTTGGGCTAAAAATACAAAAATTAGATGGGTGTGATGGCACATGCCTGTACTCCCAGCTACATGGGAGGCTGAGGCTGGAGAATCGCTTGAACCTGGGAGGCAGAAGTTGCAGTGAGCCAAGATTGCGCCCCTGCATTCCAGCCTGGGTGACAGAGCAAGACTCTGTCTCAAAACATAAAATAAAATAAATAGATAAAACATTAAAAAATGAAAGTAGAGAGATGTGGCAAAACATACACAATTGGTAAATTTGGGTCAAGGAATACAAGGGTTATTTCTACTAATCTTGCAATTCTGAGGTATATTTGCAATGATTTCTAAATAAAAGTTTTAAATTTATAAATTGAAACAAAGGAAAATAGGTCTACTAGCTAGCCTTTTCCAAACAAGTATTTTAAACTCTCATGCAGAGATAAGTTAATCAAGAAAGGTGTGTACTGGAAGAAACCTGGGATGTGGGTGGAGCCACCTGGGTATAAAAGGTCAGAACATCATAATCACTGTCAGACTCAACTTTCAGAATTCTCATCCAGGCACTATGGAGTCAAATCCCAGTACTTTGGAAGGCTGAGGCTGGAGGATCACACAAGGCCAAGAGTTTGGGACCACCCTGGGCACCATAGCAAGATCTCATTTCTGAAAAAGGAGTTATTATCCACTCTCACCCCAAAACAGCTGTCCAAACTGTAAGTTTCATTCAAAGTTTGCTTGTTTAGGTTATGGGATGTGTGTGTATGTGTGTATGTGTGTTGGAAGCAGCGTTTGTCTATACCTAATACCCTAAAGATACTGTCTGATACTATGATAAAGGGAATTTCATCTTCTGCCCTTTATGAGGCTGAATTGTAAATTAGAGAATCCTGATTCTCGGTTTTTATTTTGAGGCATAGTTTTCTGTTTTCTGTGACATTGGATACTGGCATTTTCAGAAAAGAACATGCATTCAAAATGACAATGAGGAAGACTATCTTTTGAACTCAGCTCAGGGAAAAGCGATGCTCTCTAATTTTTGTGATTCCTCCTCTTATTAAATTTAAGGTCCAGTAAGGGTAAAGTTTCCCTAAAGAGGCACTGATTTATCAGCAGCCACAGGATGAAATGGAGGGGATTTTCTTCACACTCTAGATATTATGTTAGGCTCTCTCAGGAAACTGAGGACACGTTAATTATTTTCATGGAAGATTTTCCGTTTCCCACATGGTTTGCTGGGTTATAATTCGTGCCCTATATTGAAGAAATGTGGGCACCCATCAACAGCAGCCATTTCTGATTACACATCCCTCTTCCTTTAACTGGGCAACCCCAAAAGTCCCTTAATGTGGTTAACAACATAGCTGGACCTCAGTTTTCTTACTATGCTAAATGTAATAAAATTGAATATCACGTGCTCACTTGCAGAGTTAAATTGTATCCAGGCATGTAAGTCGTATAGAGTGTACAGTACAACAAACCAGTGATAAAAGTCACTCGACTTCCTCTCCTCCCCTGATGGAGCCTTAATTTTCTCCAGATGAGCCATCCTTGTATTTAACATATTCTTAGAATTAGCAGTAAGAATATGATAATTACTTATGTGCAGACATGATTTTGAGCCATTTTAGCCCAACGACTTGGGCTAACCTGAGAAGTAGCTATTATTATTGCCGTCCCATTTTCACTTATGTGAAACTAAGACTCAGGAGGATGGAGTTTCAGCCTTAGTGTTATAAAGGCTCCGGACCCCGGAAGTTGGAATGTACAGCGTGTGATTTTTTTTTTTTTTTTTTTTTGACACGGAGTTTTGCTCTTGTTACCCAGGCTGGAGTGCCATGGCGCGATCTCGGCTCACCGCAACCTCCGCCTCCTGGGTTCAGGCAATTCTCCCCCCTCAGCCTCCCGAGTAGCTGGGATTACAGGCACGCGCCACCATGCCCGGCTAATTTTTTGTATTTTTAGTAGAGACGGGGTTTCACCATGTTGACCAGGATGGTCTCGATCTCTTGACCTCGTGATCCACCCTCCTCGGCCTCCCAAAGTGCTGGGATTACAGGCTTGAGCCACCGCACCCGGCCCCAGCGTGTGATTTTGATGTATCCTCTCTATATTGCCTCTTTGTAACTAGAAACAAATAAAGATGCCTAAAAGTTCTAGGGGCGAAAAGTCAGAACTAGTCTTTAAGTTGTAGACCCAAATAAAGTAAAGAGTTTCCCAAGCAATAAATATCGTTAGAAGGTCTGGTCGCGGCAGAGTTCCAAGAAAACCAATGAATGGGAGGTCAATTGATATATTAATCTAATCTGCATAATTAGGGAGGGGCGCTCTTAGGACTGCATTTAGAGATAATCCCATTAACACTCTCACAGATTGAATTAATATATAGGGCTTTGGAGGAAGGTTGGTTTTCCTAGTTTCTAAGATATAATGCAGTAAATTAACATGAAAGCTGGTTGGGACTATGTGCAGGCTTTTAAAATAAAGCTGTTTCAGGACTGACCCTTTCGTGTTTTTTGTTTTTTTTTTTTTTTCCTAGTAACTGCGTTGGCAGTCAGGGCTCTGCCTGTACGGAGACCATGGACAGCTCTCCAAAGCTTAAACTTCCGTGAATTGACTCAAGTTTCTTCGGAAAGAACTGTGAGTAAGCAAACTGTTGGTTTCCCCGGGATTTCACTGCTTTCCCTGAAACTGGAATGTAGGAAGGAAGTAGGCATTCCTGACTGCCTGGAGAGAAATGGGCAAACGAGCAAGGGGAGGGAGCAAATGAAGAGAGAGATTTTCTGTTCCCTCTGAAACCCATTTGTCTTTTGAGATGTTTCCCTTCAAGTTTCTTTTCACTCTTCGTATTTCCCTCCCTCCCTCTCTCTCCCCGCCTCAGTTTCTGGCTAATGATCTAGCACAACTCACCATCTTACACCATCTTACTTCCTTTCCTCACTACCTGTATTTTTCTCCCCCCCGGCCCCAATCCCGACCCCAGACAGACCCTCGCTGTGTCACCCAGGCTGGAGTGCAGTGGTGAGATCTCAGCTCACCGCAACCTCCGCCTCCTGGGTCCAAGCCACTCTCCTGCTTCAGCCTCCCGAGTAGTTGGAACTGCAGGCACCTGACACCATGCCCAGCTAATTTTTGTATTTTCAGTACAGACGGAGTTTCACTGTGTTGACCAGACTGGCCTCGAACTCCAGACCTCAGGTGTTCTGCCTGCCTTGGCCTCCCGGAGTGCTGGGATTACAGGCATGAGCCACAGCTCCCAGCCAGTTTTCTTTTTTAGTTTTAACTTCTGGAATACGTGTGCAGAACATGTAGGTTTGTTGCATAGGTATCCATGTGCCATGGTGGTTTGCTGCACCCATCAACCTGTCATCTAGGTTTTAAGCCCCACAGGCATTGGTATTTCTCCTAATGCTCTCCCTCTCCTTCCCCGACTCCCTAACAGGCCCAAGTGTGTGACGTTCCCCTCCGTGTGTCCATGTGTTCTCGGATCACTGCAACTTCAAGCAGTTCTCATGCCCCTGCCTCCCGAGTATCTGGGATTACAGGCATAAGCCACGACACCCAGCTAAATTTTGTATTTTAAGTAGAGGCAAGGTTTCACCATGTTGGCTGGGCTGGTCTTGAACCCCTGACCTCAAGTGATCGCCTGCCCTGGCTTCCCAAAATGCTAGGATTACAGGTGCGAGCCACCGTGCCTGGGCAGAATTTCTTGATTTCTGCCTTAATTTTGTTATTTACCCAGTAGTCATTCAGGAGCAGGTTGTTCAGTTTCCAGGTAGTTGTGTAGTTTTGAGAGAGTTTCTTAATCCTGAGTTCTTTCTATTTATTTATTTATTAGAGATGGGGTTTCACTGTGTTGGCCAGGCTGGTCTCAAACTCCTGACCTCAAGTGATATACCCGCCTCGGCCTCCCAAAGTGCTGGGATTACAGTGCGTGAGCCACCGAGCCCGGCCCAATCCTGAGTTCTGATTTGATTGCCCTGTGGTCTGAGATACTGTTTGTTCTCTTGACTTTTGCTGAGGAGTGTTTTACTTCCAATTACGTGGTCAATTTTAGAACAAGTGCTATGTGATGCTGAGAAGAATGTATACTCCATTGGATTGGGGTGGATAATTCTGTAGATGTCTCTTTGGTCCCTTGGTGCAGAGCTGAGTTTGAGCCCTGAATACCCTTGTTATTTTCTGTCTCAGTGACTAATATTGACAGTGAGGTTCAAGTCTCCCACTGTTATTGGGTGGGAGTCCAGGTCTCCGTGTAGGTCTCTAAGAACTTGCTTTATGAATCCGGGTGCTCCTGTATTGGGTGCATATATATATTTAGGATAGTAAGCTCTTCTTGTTGCATTGATTCCTTTATCATTATATAATGCCCTTCTTTGTCATTTTTTTATCTTGGTTGGTTTAAAGTCTGTGTTATCAGAGACTAGGATTGCGACCCCTCCCTTTTTTTGCTTTCCATTTGCCTGGTAAACATTTCTCCATCCCTTTATTTTGAGCCTATGTGTGTCTTTGCACATAGGTGGGTCATCTGAATACAGCACACACACCTATGGGTCTTGACTCTTTATCCAATTTGCCAGTCTGTGTCTTTTAATTGGGGCATTTAGCCCACTTACATTTAAGGTTAATATTGTTACGTGTGAATTTGATCCTGCCATTACGATGCTAACTGGTTCTTTTGCGCATTAGTTGATGCGGTTTCTTCACCGTGCCATCGGTCTTTATATTTTGGTGTGTTTCTGCAGCGGCTGGGACCAGTTTTTCCTTTCGATATCTAGTGCTTCCTTTAGGGGCTCCTGTAAGGCAGGCCTGGTGGTGGCCAAATCCCGCAGTATTTGCTTGTCTGTAAAGGATTGTATTTCTTCTTTGCTTATGAAGCTTACCTGGCTGGATATGAAATCATGGGTTGAAAATTACTGGCTTTAAGAATGGTGAATATTGGCCCCCACTCTCTTCTGGCCTGTAGGGTTTCTGCAGACAGATACACTGTTAGTCTGATGGATTTCCCTTTGTAGGTAACCCAACCTTTCTCTCTGGCTGCCCTTAACATTTTTTACTTCGTTGCAACCTTGGAGAATCTGACAATTATGTGTCTTGGGGTTGCTCTTCTCGAGGAGTATCTTAGCAGTGTTCTCTGTATCTCCCAAATTTGAATGTTGGCTTGTTTAGCTAGGTTGGGGAAGTTCTCATGGATAACATCTTGAAGTGTGTTTTCCAACTTGGTCCCATTCTCCCTGTCACTTTCAGGTACACCGATCAAACGTAGGTGTGGTCTTTTCACATAGTCCCATATTTCTTGGAGGCTTTGTTCATTCTTTTTCAGTATTTTTTCCTAATCTTGTTTTCACGCCTTATTTCAGTCAGTTGATCTTCAATCTCTGATATCCTTTATTCTGCTTGGTCAGTTTGGCTATTGACACTTGTGGTTGCTTCACAAAGTTCTCGTGCTGTGTTTTTCAGCTCCATCAGGTCATGTATGTTCCTCTCTAAACTGGTCATTCTAGTTGGCAGTTCCTATAACTTTTCAGCAAGCATCTGAGGTTCCTTGCACTGGGTTAGAACACGCCCCTTTGGCTCAGAGGAGTTTGTTGTTATACCGTCCGAAGCCTACTTGTGTAAATTTGTCAGACTCACATTCTCTGTCCAGTTTTGTGCCCTCACTGGAGAGCAGTTGCAATCACTTGGAGAAGAGACATTCTGTGTTTCGGAATTTTTGGCATTTTTGTGCTGGTTTTTCCTCATCTTTGTGGATTTACCTAACTCGGATCTTTGAGGCCGATGGCCTTCGGGTGGCGTTTGTGTTGGGGGGGAGTCTTTTTGGTTGGTGTTGACACTGTTACTTTCTGCTTGTTGGTTATTCTTCTAACGTATAGTCCAGACCCTGTGTCCTGTCACCAGTGGAGTCCACAGAACAGCAAGATTGCTTCCTGCTTCTTCCTCTGGAAGCTTCATCCCACAGGGGCACCAGCCTGATGCCAGCCAGAGCACACCTGCATGAGGTGTCTGTGGACCCCTCCCAGTCAGGAGGCATGGGGGGTCAGAAACCCACTTGAGGAGGCCGCTGTCCCTTAGCAGAGCCAATACGCTGTGCTGGGATAATCCCTCTTGTCAGAATCAGCTGCTCTTCTCAGAGCCAGCAAGCAGGAAAGATTAAATCTGCTGAAGCTGTGCCCACAGCCACCCCTTCCCCCAGGTGCTCTGTCCCAGGGAGACAGGAGTTTATCTGTAAGCCCCTGACTGGGGCTGTTACCTTTCCTTCAGAGATGCCGTGCCCAGTGAGGAGGAATCTAGAGAAGCAGTCAGGCCACAGCCACTTTGCTGCACTGTGCTGAATTTTGCCCGGTCCAAACCTCCCACTCTCCTTAGCACTGTCCAGGGAAAACTGCCCACCAAAGCTTTGGTAATCACGGATGTCCCTCCCCCTACCAAGTTCATTCATTCCATGTGAACTTCAGAGTGCTGTACAGGCAGTGAGAATTTCAAGTCAGTGGTTCTTAGCTCGCTGGGCTCCGTGGGAGTGGGACCCACTGAATGAGACCACCTGGCTCCCTCCTTTCGTGGAGAGTGAATGTTTCTGTCTCACTGGGGTTCCAGGCGCCACTGAGGAGGTGCAAAGAAAACTCCTGCAGCTAGCTTGGTGTCTGCCCAAACAGCTGCCCAGTTTTGTGCTTGAAACCCAGGAGCCTGGTGGTGTAGCCACATGAGGGAATATCCTGATCTGCAGGTTGGCAAAAGTATAGCATCTGGGCCAAGTAGCCCAGTCTCTCGTGGCTTCCCTTCCCTGCTCCTTCCAGTCCCCGAGTGAAGCGATGCCCCACCTGCTTCTGCTGACCCTTCATGGGCTGCACCCATTGCCTAACCAGTCTCAATGAGATGAACTAGGTACCTCAGCTGGAAATGCAGAAATCACCTGCCTTCTGCATTGGTCTCACTGGGAGCTGCAGACTGCAGCTGTTCCTATTTGGCCATCTTGGCCCCTCCCCTTTTTTAATTTTTAAAACTTCTCTGTAGCAATGAGGTCTCCCTATGTTGCCCATGCTGGTTTTGAACTCCTGGGCTCAAGCGATCCTTCCACCTTGGCCTCTCAGAGTGCTAGGATTACAGGCATGAGCCACTACACCCAACCAAATGTGGACTTTGTTAATGAGCAGTGATATTGGGCACCTGTCCATATACCTGTTGGCCGTTTGTATGTCTCCTCCCTCATCTTCTTTCCTGCCTTGAAAGAGCGTGTGCCCTCAGTCTATGTCTTCTAGAGAACTGGCATAGCTTCAAAATATAAGGAGTTCCTCAAAATCGTATTTTATTTAAAGCATAAGGAGAAGACTAAAAAACTATTATTGTATGTGGATAAGGTTTTTCATAAAATATAACTGTTAATATATTTTTGGTTAAAATGCACATATGCTTGTTTCCTCTAGGTTACATAAAGAGAGGATGATATCTCTAAAAGTGCGTGGGTTCATCCAAATTTGGAGCCGGCAGACTGGGATGACTAAGTCGAAAGAAGCTCTCATTGAAACCGTGCAAAGGAAAAAGGAAACTAAACTGGTGGTCACCTTCAAGTCTGGAAAACTCACAAGAATTTTTCAGCTGAGTAATAACATTAGAAGTGTGGTCCTCATCCGTCGTAAAAAAAGGAAAAGTCACCTGCGTTTAACTCTGAAAAACAACGTGTTCCTGTTTATTGACAAATTATCCTACAAAGACGCTAAACAGTTGAATACGTTCCTGGACATAATCCATCAAAACAAATTTCAACAACCCACGAAACCTGACGACGACTGGAGCGTGTTGGAAAGTAGGGACGTGCCGAAGGAGATTGACAGAACTTCATTTTACATTTGTTACAAGCCAGGTTATGGAAAAGGAGGCAAGACACCTTTCCCTCAGAAGATGCCTTTGTTTATGTCAAAATCACCAGCATGTGTGAAAAAGGGATTAGTAGAAAGTCAAGGTGGGAAGAGGAAAGACACACTGTCATCTGACCTAGACATGAACGAGCACATTCTGAAGGAACATAACCTTGGATCAAATGAGAAATATAAGACAGATCCCTTGAAGTATACACAAAGCTATGGGAATGATCCATCGAGTTTAGAGGACTCGGAAAAAGGGAGAAGTTTGGAACCTGGGCCTCCATTCAACTCCAGTGGAAATCCTGACCTAGATGAGACTCTTCTTGCAATCCAGACTCTCGAGGCTGAACATGGTTTGACATTTCCATTAGAACCCGAGCACAGCCGGGATGACCCAAGATGCCACGAAGCCCAGGTGCCTCCTGACCCTCTCTCAGAGCAACCGCAGCAAGGCTTCCCCAACCTGGGAAACACCTGTTACATGAACGCAATTTTACAGTCGCTGTTTGCGATTCCGTCTTTCGCTGATGACTTACTCACTCAAGATGTCCCGTGGGAATATATTCCCTTTGAGGCTCTTCTTATGACCTTGACCCAGCTGCTTGCTTTGAAAGATTTCTGCAGTACGGAGATCAAGAAAGAATTACTTGGGAACGTGAAAAAAGTCATTTCGGCCGTCGCAGAAATATTTTCTGGCGACCTGCAGAATGACGCTCATGAGTTCTTAGGTCAATGTTTAGACCAGCTGAAAGAGGACATGGAGAACTTAAACGCCATTCTGAAGACCGGGAGAGGCCGTGGGGACGGAAACTCCTCTCCGCAACTGCATGTTGCTCACGCTGCCACCAGAGTCTTTGTTTGTCCCGTTGTTGCTAATTTTGAGTTTGAATTGCAACTCTCCATTATCTGCAAAGCCTGTGGTCATGCTGTTCTCAAGGTAGAACCTAATAATTACCTCTCCATCAACCTGCACCAAGAGACAAAAGCGCTTCCTACGTCCATTCAGGATTCTTTAGATCTTTTCTTCAGAGAAGAAGAGCTTGAATATAACTGTGAGATGTGTAAGCGCAAGAGTTGTGTTGCGATGCACACGCTCAGCCGGCTCTCCAGGGTCCTCATCGTTCATCTGAAGCGCTACAGCTTCAACGACGCTTGGTTGCTGGCGAAGAATAATGAGCAAGTTTATATCCCCAAATATTTAAGCTTATCTTCTTACTGCTACGAGGGCACCAAACAACCTCTTCCCTTGAGCAGTAACGCACCTTTGGGGAAAGGCGAAGTCCTGGACGTCTCTCGGGAGATGGTCTCTGAGAGCACCAGCCCATTAACAGCATCAATGAAGCTCACCTCGGAATCCAGTGACTCCCTGGTTCTACCCATGGAACCAGACAAGAATTCTGACCTTCAAAGATTCCAGAGAGGCTGTGGGGAAGCCAGCCAAGAGCACCGTCAGAGAGACCTGGAAAATGGCTCCACGCTAGAGTCAAAATTGGTCAACTTTGGAGATACGGCATCCGGTGAAAAGAAGTGTCCAGTGGCTGACTCACTGATGGATCAGGGAGACCTTTCTCTTCCTGTGATCTGTGAAGATGGCGGTGAGCCAATCAGCAGCCCGGACACAAGGCTTCTCGACTTCCACCTTCAAGAGATGCCTCAACATCCAGACCTTGAGAAGTGTGAGAACACCAACACATTTGTAGAGTTACATTTTGACAGCGTCACTGAGTCTACCGATAGCTCTTATGAGTGTAAGGAAAACAGGATTCCAGAAGGATCTCCAAGGATGTCTGAACAGCTCCAGCAGTGTATCGAGAAGAGCATCATAGAGGAACTTCTTCAGCAGGCACCACCTCCAGGTGTTCGGAAGCCAGATGCCCAGGAACATACAGAGGAGACCCTCAGTCTACCTACAGAAGCCAGACTTCAGAAGGCTGACCTGAATCACCTGGGGGCATTTGGTTCTGATAACCCAGGAGACAAAGACATTTTAGATACAGAGAACGCAAGAGACAAAGTCCAGGAACTGACGAGGAACACGAAGGTGGGGGATCCCCTCCAGGCCTACAGACTCATCAGTGTTGTCAGCCATATTGGGAGCTCCCCAAATTCAGGCCATTACATCAGCGATGCATATGACTTTCAGAAGCAGGCCTGGTTCACGTACAATGATCTGTGTGTATCAGAAATCTCAGAGACCGAAATGCAGGAGGCGAGGCTCCACTCTGGATATATCTTCTTTTACATGCACAGTGGGATTTTTGAGGAGCTGCTAAGAAAGGCAGAGAACTCTCGGCTGCTTAGCGCGCAGGCAGAGGTGATTCCTCAGGGGCAGTAAGATGACTCTTTATACAGACCTGCTTAACGACTCACTGGGTCTCACTTCCTCCACGCAAGGAGAATCCAGAATGAAGGAACAAGTATCTCAGGGTGAAAGCTCAATGAAAAACACTTATTTTGGGGGAATTTATCTAGATCCCAGAACTCAGGCCCATATGCATATGTTCCCTACAAGATTAGAATGATGCTTTTCATGTTTTGACATGATCGTTCTCTTTTTTTTAAAAAAAAAAAAAAAAGACAGGGTTTCACCATGTTGGTCAGGCTGGTCTTGAACTCCCGACCTCAGGTGATTCGCCCACCTTGGCCTCCAAAGTGCTTGGATTACAGGCGTGAGCCACCACGCCTGGCCGACACGATGGCTTTCAAAATGTTCTTCAACCAGCAACAGCAGCAGCTAGGGACCGATTAGAAATGCAGATTCTTGGGTCCCCTCCAGACCCACTGGCGCAGAAACAGGAGGTGTGGCTTAGCAATCTGATGGAGACTCAAGGGCTCCTGAAAGTTTGAAGAACACTGTTAACGCGTGGAGGGTCTTGGTGTATTTTTATCCTGTTGATATGAATTGTTTATGTCATATAAATGATTTTCACTGAATGCTTTGCCTTTCTTTATTTCGTCCCGCTGAACCTAGAGAAATTCCAGCAGAGAAATTCCAACAAATGCAGGCCCAAAGCCCTTCTGAGAGCGGGCCGGTTGGGATTCCAAAGAAAGAAGCACTAAACACTGGGGGGACCTGTCCAGAGCATTTATGAGGAGGAACTTAGTGCTGCAGTGTATCTTCAGGGGGATGGTGAGACAAAAAAGCATCGTCTACCTGCTGGGCATCGGCTCACACCTGTAATCCCAGCGTTTTGGGAGGCCAGGATGGGAGGACTGCCTGAACAGAGGAGTTCAAAACCAGCCTGGCAATATAGCAAGACCCTGTCTCCACCAAAATAACTTAGCCAGGCACGTCTCAGCTACTCAGGAAGCTGAGGTGGGAGGACCACTTGAGCCTGGAGTTCAAGGCTGCAGTGAGCTATGATTGCACTACTGCACTCCAGCCTGGGTGACAAAGACCCTGTTTAAAAAAAAAAAAAAAAGGAAGGGAGGATGGTCCACCTTGGTGTGTCTGCTGCAGTGAGAGGGTCAGGCTATGGGGTTTATTTTAATTTCTGTTTTGAGACGGAGTCTCTTGCCCTGGCTGGAGTGCAGTGGAATCGGGTTCAACCGATTCTCCTGCCTCAGCCTCCCGAGTAGATGGGATTACAGGCGCCTGCCACCATGCCCAGCTAACTTTTTGTATTTCTAGTAGAGCCGGGGTTTCACCACATTGGTCAGGCTGGTCTTGAACTCCTGACCTCAGGTGATCAGCCCGCCTCGGCCTCCCAAAGTGCTGGGATTACAGGTGTGAGCCACCACGCCTGGCAGCGTATGGGGTTTATATCAGTTTATGGCTCACGCCTGTAATCCCAGCACTTTCGGAGGCCAAGGCAGGTGAATCACGAGGTCAAGAGATCGAGACCATCCTGGTCAGCTACTGAAAATACAAAAATTAGCTGAGTAATCCCAGCTACTCAGGAGGCTGAGGCAGGAGAATTGCCTGAATCCAGAAGGCGGAGGTTGCAGTGAGCCGAGATCGCGCCATTGCACTCCAGCCTGGGTAAGAACAGCGAAATTGCGTCTCAAAAAAAAAAAAAAAAACAATAAACCCATCTTCATAAATGTACGGCGTTGCCTAGTGGCCAAGCGCTCAACAGCATATAGTGTACACAGCATCAACAGGTGACGTGTTAGACATTGAATTCAGCAAGGAGTAAATAACAATTTTTTTAAATGGCCATGTGAGTAGATAGATGGAACTTGAGAGGATTTTGTGGGTACAAAGAGATAAGAAGAGCCTGGTGATTGATATACAAGGAACAGGGCGAAATTAGGCAGAGTAGGTGTGGGAAAGAACAGAAGAGCTGGTGCGGTGGCTCACGCCTGTAATCCTATCACTCTGAGAGGCCAAGGTGGGTGGATCACTTGTCAGGCATTCAAAACCAGCCTGAGCAACTTGGTGAAACCCCATCTCTGCTAAAAATACAAAAAATTAGCTGGGCGTGGTGGTGGGCTCCCGTAATCCCAGCTACTTGGGATGCGGAGGCAGGAGAATCACTTGAACCCGGGAGGCGGAGGTTGCAGTGAGCTGAGATTGTGCCACGGCACTCCAGCCTGGGTGACAGAGTGAGACTCCATGAAAAAAAAAATGGCTGTGTGAGTAGATAGATGGAGGTTGAGAGGATTTTGTGGGTACAAAGAGATAAGACGAGCCTGGTGATGTATAAGGAATGGGGCAAAATTAGGCAGAGTGGGTGTGGGGAAAAAAGAGAAGAGCGACCAGAAACATGCGTATGAGGTTTTAAAAAATGTATTGTTTTTAACATTTAAGAGGAAAAGAAGGAAAGTACTGTAAGAAAAGAAATAAGCTGAGTGCCATGGCTCACGCCTGTAATCCCAGCGCTTTGGGAGGCCGAGGCGGGTGGATCACGAGACCAAGAGATCGAGACCATCCTGGTCAACATGGTGAAACCCCGTCTCTACTAAAAATACAAAAATTAGCTGGGCATGGTGGTGCGTGCCTGTAATCCCAGCTACTCGGGAGGCTGAGGCAGGAGAATTGCTTGAACCCAGGAGGCAGAGGTTGCAGTGAGCCGAGATCGCGCCATTGCACTCCAGCCTGGGTAACAAGAGCGAAACTCCGTCTCAAAAAATATATATACATATATATTGTTTTTAGCATTTCAGAGGAAAAGAAGGAAAGTACGGTAAGAAAAGAAATAAGCTGAGTGTCATGGCTCATGCCTGTAATCCCAGCACTTTGGGAGCCTGAAGGGGAAGGATAGCCCAAGAGTTTGAGGCTGTCACGAGCTATGACTACACCACCGCGCTCCAGCCTGGACAACAGAGTGACACATATCTCAAAAAAAAAAAAAAAGAAAGAAAGAAAGCCAAATGGCAGTTCCCATGAAGCAATGCCAAGATAGCTTTGCGCTCTGAAGAGAAAGCTGTACTTCCTGGTCATGGTTTCCAGTGCTCTCTACCTCCAGAGAAACTTCCCCACTCAAGAATTATAGAAAGAATCCCTAAAACTATAAAGTACTGTATGTTATTCATTCATTCATTCATTTTCTTTTATTTTTGAGATAGAGTTTTGCTCTTGTCGCCCAGGCTGGAGTGCAATGGTGCGATCTTGGCTAACTGCAACCTCCACCGCCCAGGTTCAAGCAATTCTTCCTCAGCCTCCAAAGTAGCTGGGATTACAGGTGCCCAAAACCATGCCTGGCCAATCTTTACATTTTGTAGAGATGCGGTTTCACCATGTTGGTCATGCTGGTGTCGATCTCCTGAGCTCAGGTGATTCGCACAGCTCGGGGCCTCCCGAAGTCCTGGGATTACAGGTGTGAGCCATTGCACCCGGCCGAAAGTATAGTCTTTTAAACGTTTTTAAAGATATGGATACCACTGGTCATTAGTCACTGGAATAAAACTCCATAAGCGTTTTTGGCACATTGGGTTTATTGCTACGTCTTCAGTGTTTTAAGAGTTCCCGGTACACAAAAGGCATCTATTAACATTTATACTTAAACATTGGCTGAGTAAGCCAAACCAGTTTTCAAAGGGTATCGTGCATAATAAGTCCTCACTACCTTCAAAGATAGCCTTCAAATTACAGACCATTGCAACATGAATTCTGCGGTGACAATTCCAGGCCCCCATATCTCCCCATGTTTTTTTGGTTTTTTTTCGAGACAGAGTTTCACTCTTGATACCCAGGCTGGAGTGCAATGGCGCGATCTCGGCTCACCGCAACCTCCGCCTCCTGGGTTCAGGCAATTCTCCTGCCTCAGCCTCCCGAGTAGCTGGGATTACAGGCACGCGCCACCGTGCCCAGCTAAATTTTTTTTTTCTTTTTTTTAGTAGAGACGGGGTTTCACCATGTTGACCAGGATGGTCTCAATCTCTTGACCTCGTGATCCACCCACCTCGGCCTCCCAAAGTGCTGGGATTTGCCCATGTTTTTTAAAGTGCACAGGGTTCCTATCTGGAGTGAATCCTTTTCTGGTGCTTAACAAGGTACGACTTGTCAGCGAAGGCTTTTCCACATTCAGCACATTGATAAGGCTTTTGCCCAGTATGGGTTTTTTTATGCAAACTGAGGCTTAGTTTCCGGATGAAAGTTTTTCCACATTCACTGCAACTGTAGGCCCTCTCTCCGCTGTGAGTTTTCTGATGGGTATGAAGATTTGACTTCTGAAGGAAGGCTTTTCCACAACTATTACATTCATAGGATTTTTCCCCAGTATGGATTTTTGTGTGTTGAATGAGGTTTTTCCTCTGGATAAAGGTATTTCCACATAGCTCACACGCATAAGCTCTCTTCCCAGTGTGAATCCTCTCGTGATCCATGGCATTTGATTTCTGGGAAAAGGCCTTCTCACATATGCTGCATTTATAGGGTTTCTCTCCCGTGTGTGTTCTCTGGTGTTTCACGACATCTGACTTGTAAATAAAAGCCTTTCCACAGTCCTCACATTGAAAGAGTTTTTCTCCACTGTGAACTTTTTTATGTTGAATGAGGGCTGAGTTCTGCCTGAAGGATTTCTCACATTCATTACATGGATAGGATCTCTTGGCATTATGAATTTTCTCGTGATTAATGCAGGATGATTTCCAGGAAAAGGCTTTTCCACAGGTCTTACATTTGTAGGGCTTCTCTTTAGTATGAATTTTCTGATGCTGAAAGAGATTTGACTTCTGCTTGTAGGCGTTTCCACATTTCTCGCATTTATAAGGCCTCTCCTCTGCATGAGTTTTCTGATGTTTATTCAGCTTCCACTTCTCCTGGAATGCTCTTCCACAGTTAGGGCATGGAAAGGATTTCTGACTGCCATGCATCCCCAGGTGACTCTGAAGGCGTGACTTTGAACCCAATAACTTTCTACGTGCATTACATTTAAGCTGTTCTCCTACAAATCTGGATGGATTATCACCAACTAATTTTCTGTGTCCACTATCTTTATGAGAATTATTTTGTACATAGCTTTTCAAATTGAAATCGCAGTTCAAATGCCTTTCAAGTGGGCCACATTCGAGGACTCTAAGTCCGGAAGAAACATCGTCTATGCTCGGTCGAAGTATTCTCTTAGATTTGACACGTTCTGTGCCTTTCTGGGTAGTCAGCGTTCTCTTATTGATTGACGGGACTTCTCTTGAAAGACTCTCTTTCACATCCTGGGGGTTCCAAATCTGCCCTCCAATGTCCCAGTTTTTTTCTAAAACGGAATACAAAGAAATGTCCTGTGTCAAACTTTCCACTCACATGCTTGAAATAAAATGCCATAAACAAACTATTGTGGTGATCATTCTGCTTTCTTTTTTCTTTTTTTTTTTTTTTTTTTTTGAGACGGAGTTTCGCTCTTGTTACCCAGGCTGGAGTGCGATGGCGCGATCTCGGCTCACCGCAACCTCCGCCTCCTGGGTTCAGGCAATTCTCCTGCCTCAGCCTCCCGAGTAGCTGGGACTACAGGCACGCGCCACTGTGCCCAGCTAATTTTTGTATTTTTAGTAGAGACGGGGTTTCACCATGTTGACCAGGATGGTCTCGATCTCTTGACCTCGTGATCCACCCACCTCGGCCTCCCAAAGTGCTGGGATTACAGGCGTGAGCCACCGCGCCCGGCCTATCGTTCTGCTTTCAAACCTAATGTCTATGAGAAACTAAAGTTAATGTTAGCTGTGTTAGCGTTCTAGGTGGACTAATGTTCCATGAAGCTATCACACGTCTATCGGTAAAGGACTGAGGGATGGAGAGCTAGTGCACAGGGAGCCGGCGAGAGCCCAGGGATACCAGGGAGGGGGAGATTAAGAAATAGGGTTTCCCTGGCCGGGCGCAGCGGCCCACACCTGTAATCCCAGCAGTTTGGGAGGCAGAGGTGAGCAGATCACCTGAGGTCAGGAGTTCAAGACCAGCCAGGCCAGCATGGTGAAACCCCATCTCTACTAAAAATACAAAAATTAGCTGGGCGTAGTGGCAGGCGCCTATAATCCCAGCTGCCTGGGAGGCTGAGACAGGAGAATCCCTTAAATCTGGGAGGTGGAGGTTGCAGTGATCCAAGATCGCACCACTGCCTCCATTCTGGACAACGGACCAAGGCTCTGTCTTTAAAACAAAACAACAACAACAAAAAAAGGAAATAGAATTTGCCTGCAAAGGAAAACTCAGAGTAACATTTCTGAGTGGAGAATAATATCTGGAGATTTCTTTCTGCACTCCCAGGAAGTCACAGCCGGCTCTTCCTGCTGTCAAATGACCTCATCGTTTAAAAAAAAAACTGAGGGGCCAGGCTCAGTGGCTCAAGCCTGTAATCCCAGCACTTCGGGAGGCCGAGGCGGGCAGATCACAAGGTCAGGAGTTTGAGACCAGCCTGACCAACACGGTGAAACCCTGTCTTTAATAAAAATGCAAAAATTAGGCAGGCGTGTTGGCAGGCACCCGTAATCTCAGCTACTCAGGAGGCTGAGGCAGGAGAATCACTTGAACCCAGGAGGCGGAGGTTGCAGTGAGCTGAGATCACGCCATTGCACTCCAGCCTGGGCAACCAAGAGGCCGAGGCGGGTGGATCACGAGGTCAAGAGATCGAGACCATCCTGGTCAACATGGTGAAACCCCGTCTCTACTAAAAATACAAAAAATTAGCTGGGCGTGGTGGCGCGTGCCTGTAATCCCAGCTACTCAGGAGGCTGAGGCAGGAGAATTGCCTGAACCCAGGAGGCGGAGGTTGCGGTGAGCCGAGATCGCGCCATTGCACTCCAGCCTGGGTAACAAGAGCGAAACTCCGTCTCAAAAAAAGAAAAGAACTGAATTAGCTTCCCTGAACCATTGACCCACAGTGCTCTCCTGGTCACCTACCTGGACGGCCACCTCTCAGCACTTCCTCTTCTGACCACGGCTCCTTTCCTTCTTCCAACCTCAAGATCACGCTGGGTTTACTGGTTTCCTCTAGTCCTGCTGCAGAAGATACCGCAGAGCTTGGTGTCGGTGGATGTGTGAGTTGTTTGTGTAAGTGCTTGCGTGCGCATGGGTGAATATTTGTGTGTGAGTGTGAGCCTATGTGCCATTGGCTGAGGGGAGCTGTGTGGATGAACAGTTTGAGGGAATGCACGTGAGCATTTAAACTAAACAACGAATGCTTTTTCTGGGCTGGGCATGGTGGCTCATGCCTAGAATCCCAGCACTTTGGGAGGCCAAGGCAGAAGAATCACTCGAGCCCAGGAATTTGGGACCAACATGGACAAACTGGCAAAGACCCAGTCTCTACAAAACAAAAGCCAAGCTCGGTGGTGCACACCTGTGGTCCCAGCTATTGAGGAGCCTGAGGTGGGAGGATGGCTTGAGCCCAGGTCAATGTTGCAGTGAGGTGAGGCATGGTGGCTCCCGCCTGTAATCCCAGCACTTTGGGAGGCCAAGTCAGGCAGGTAATCTGAGGTCAGGAGTTCAAGACCAGCCTCACCAACACGAAACCCTGTCTCTACTAAAAATACAAAAATCAGTCAGGCATGGTGGTGCCAGCCTGTAAGCCTAGCTATTCGGGAGACTAAGTCAGTAAAAATTGCTTGAACTTGGGAGGCAGAGGTTGCAGTGAGCTGAGATCAAACCACTGCACTCCAGCCTGGGCAACAGAGCAAGACTCCATCTCTAGAAATCAAAATTTAAAAAATTGCAATTAACTATGATTGCACCACTGCACTCCAGTCTCAGTGACCGAGACAGACTGTGAAAAAGTGGGGGCGGGGGGGGAGAGAGAGAGCACACAAGCAAGGGAGGGAGGGAAGGAGGGAGGGTGGGAGGGAGGGAGGGAAGGAAAGAAGGAAGGGAGGAAGGAAGAAAAGAAGGGAGGGAGGAAGAAAGTTGGGAGGGAGGGAAGGAAAGAAGGAAGGGAGGGAGGAAGGAGGAAGGAAAGAAGAAAAGAAGGGAGGGAGGAAGAAAGTTGGGAGGGAGGGAAGGAAAGAAGGAAGGGAGGGAGGAAGGAAGGAGGGAGGGAGGGAAGGAAAGAAGGGAGGGAGGGAGGAAGGAAGGAAAGAAGGGAGGGAGGGAGGAAGGAAGGGAGGGAGGGAGGAAGGAAGGAGACAGGGAGGGAAGGAAAGAAGGAAGGGAGGGAGGAAGGAAGGGAGGGAGGGAGGGAGGGAAAGGAAGGAAGGAAGAAAGGAGGGAGGGAGGGAGGGAAGGAAGGAAATGCTTTTTCTTCTTTGAAGATGAAGTGTTTCCAAAATTCGGGACCAGGAGTAAGGTGAAGGGCAGGGCACCCAGCCCACAGAACACACAGAGGCCCTCGTTCTCCGGGGACTTGAGGGACCCTGAGGATGAGGACTCCTTAGATGTACCACTCAGTACACTTCACTCACCTCGCCCTAGTCCCGGTTATACAAAAACATGCCGAGTAAGGAGCACCCCGGCGCCAGCGCTATCATTCAGCCAGCCCCGGGAGCCTGCGTGTTTCAGAGCACCCCGCCCGGGAAGCTGTCCTTACCCACGGAGACGAGGTTGCCGTAATTCTCCAGCATCACATCCCTGTACAACTCCCTCTGCTCGGGGTTCAGCTGCTGCCACTCTCCCTTGGTGAAGCTCACGGTGACATCCTCGAAGGTCACTCTTCCTGCGGCTGGGGATATGGAAACTCGTTTCTGCTGAACCAAGCTCGAATCATGTCCATAATTTGCTCTACTCTGGAAAAAAAAAAAAAAATTGTGCCCAGAGTATCTTGCCAATGAGCCATAAACCTTAGACCTACTCACGACACTGCCGTGTTTCTCCATCTTCTGGTCCCACCGATTCTGCTTCCTGAATCTCAAACCCATTAGGGATTCTCTCAGGAGACTGAGGCAGGAGAATCGTTTGAACCCAGGAGATGGAGGTTGCAGGGAGCCGAGGTCACGCCTCCGCAGTCCAGCCTGGGCGACAAGAGCAACCCTAATGGATGGGTTTGAGATTCAGGAAGTCAAACTGGAAACTAATCATATATCTTCTCCACCATTCATTAATCCACATCGTCAACTTTTGCTTAGAGCAAGGCAGAGGCTGAGTATAGTGGCTCACACCTGTCACCCCTACATTTTGGGAGGCCAAAGCAGAGGGTCTCTTGAGACCAGGAGTTTGAGATTAGCTGGGCAACATAGCAAAACCCCCATCTCAAAGAAAATGTTATTATTTTGGCTGGGCACAGTGGCTTATGCGTGTAATCCTTGCAGTTTGGGAGGCCAAGGCGGGTGGATCACTGGAAGTCAGGAGTTCAAGACCAGTCTGGCCAACATGAAGAAACCCCATCCCTACTAAAAATACAAAAAATCAGCTGGGCATGGTGGTGAGCATCTTTAATCCCAGCTGCTCAGGAGGCTGAGGCAGGAGAATTGCCTGAACCCAGGAGGCGGAGGTTGCGGTGAGCCGAGATCGCGCCATTGCACTCCAGCCTGGGTAACAAGGGCGAAACTCCGTCTCAAAAAAAAAAAAAAAAAAAATACAAAAAATTAGCTGGGCATGGTGGCAGGTGCCTGCAGCCCCAGCTACTCAGGAGACTGAGGCAGGAGAATCGCTTGAATCCGGGAGGCGGGGGTTGCACTGAGCCGAGATTACGCCATTGCACTCCAGCCTGGACAACAGAAGACTCTGTCTCAAAAATACAAAAAGAATTTTTTTTCTAATTTTCTTTAAGACATCCTGCTTCTATTAGAAATTCTTTTTTAAATAGAGGCCAGGCGCAGGGGCTCACACCTGTAATCCCAGCACTTCAGGAGGCCAAGGCAGGTGGATCAGCCATGGTCAGGAGTTCGAGACCAGCCTGGCCAACATGGTGAAACCCTGTCTCTACTAAAAATACAAAAACTAGCCAGACGTGGCGGCATAGGCCTGTAATCCCAGCTACTAGGGAAGCTGAGGCAGGAGAATCACCTGAACAATTATTGTACTATTGCACTCCAGCCTGGGAGACAATGAGACTCCGTCTAAATAAATAAATAAGTAGAATAAGCCAGTAGCCCCCTAATTCTTCCAGCTGCACCTAAACTGACGCTAATCCACTTTCCACAGTCAGCAATACAGACTGGATGGTGCACTCCCCCAGTTTATCGGCTTTCCTTGCATTTGGGGAAAGGGTGACACCCGTTACATGGGTCAGTGTCTGGCACGTCGACCATGTTCCCACTCACACAGGGTCACCCCACACTCCCCTGGGTCTCTTCTGCAGCCATTCTGGACTGAAGGGGCAGCATTTCCTTGCTGGCACTCAACACCCAAAGTGTTGGAAATCACACTCGTAAAGCCACTTCCTTTGTGAGAAACTGAAAATCTCACCTCTAAGAGTCAGCACCCAGTGTCCTCTTGGACAGATAAATTTTTTAGTGGTGTTTGTGTTGTAGCCTGCTTTTATATATATTCTTTCACACAGGGCTTGCTCTGCCACCCAGGCTGGAATACAGTGGTGTGATCATGGCTCACTGCGGCTTCACCCTCCCAGGCTCAAGCAATCCTCCGACCTCAGCCTCCAGAGTAGCTGGGACTACAGGCATGCCCCACCCTGCTAAGCTCATTTTTTATTCTTTGTAGAGGCAGGGTCTTACTATATTGTCCAGGCTGGTCTCGAACTCCTGGCCTCAAGCGATCCTCCTGCCCTGGCTTCCCAAAGTGCTGGAATTGCAGGTATGAGCCACCACGCCCAGCCTTAGTGTGCCTTTCCCGTCAAGGTTCCAACATCAGCCTAAATTTTAACAGTGGCAAAGAAACTATTATCTGCCTAACTGCATACAACTTATCCTTGGTCTTCGAGCTACTCATGATTTACATTGATTCTGACTGGTTACCAGTTTGGGATTTTTTTCAGTTTATTGTGTAGATTCATGGAATTTATTGCAAATGTACACGGAACAGAGTGGGGAGAGGACACCCATTCAAGACACCAGTCATTTAAAAAGTAGGTTGGGGTGAAACACAGAGGACACTGTTACGTCTCGGGCTTAGCAGCTGACCAGGTTCATAAGAACAGTAGTCAAAAGATGCTTGAGGCCAGGCGCGGTGGCTCACACCTGTAATCCCAGCACTTCAGGAGGCTGAGGCAGGCAGATCACAAGGTCAGGAGTTTGAGACCAGCCTGACCAATATGGTTAAACACCGTCTCTACTAAAAATACAAAAATTAGTCAGACATGGTGGCATGAACCTGTAGTCCCAGCTACTTGGGGGGCTGAGGCAGGAGAATCACTTGAACCCAGGAGGCAGAGTCTGCAATGAGCTGAGATCATGCCATTGCACTCCAGCTTGGGTGACAGAGTGAGACTCCACCTCAAAAAAAAAAGAAAAGAAAAAGATGCTTGAGCTGAAACCAGCCCAGTAATCCATTTATAGTTGTTTCTGGGTAAACATAGAAATTGGCTCTTCTGCTGTTAATACTTGAAACTTGTATTTGTTTTATCTGAGTTCCTTCCTCAGGAAAGGACCTTCAGATCTCTCAAAGGCAGGTGGATCACCTGAGGTCAGGAGTTCAAGACCAGCCTGCCCAACATAGTGAAGCCCTGTCTCTAGTAAAAATACAGAAATTAGGAGTGGTGGCACCCACACCCATAATCCCAGCATCTCAGGAGGCTGAAGCAGGAGAATCGCTTGAACCTGTGAGGTGGAGGTTGCAATGAGCCAAGATCACACCACTGCACTCTAGCCTGGGTGACAAAGCAAGACTCCCTCTCAAAAAACTGAAACTCGCCAGGCGTGGTGGCTCACGCCTGTAATCCAAGCACTTTGGAGGCCAAGGCAGGCAGATCACCTAAGGTCAGGAGTTCAAGACCAGCCTGACTAACATGGTGAAACCCTGTCTACAGAAAAAAAAAAAAAAAAAAAAACGGAAACTCACCACACCAAATGTCTCCTTTCTAGTTCTTGTTTTCTTACACGTGGTCACATTTCTTCCCTGTTATATAAACCCCTAGTTTTAGTCGCTCAGGGAGGTGGGTTTGAGGCTCAGCTCCCATTTCTTCAGCCACAGCAGCTGATTAAAGCCTTCTTCCTTAGCAATACACATTGTCTCAGTCACTGGCTTTCTGTGCAGCTGAGACCAGACCCCTGCGTTTTGGTAACCAAGCTTTTTTTTTTTTAAAAAAAAATAAGGTCTCACTCTGTCACCCAGGCTGGAGTGCAGTGGCACAATCATGGCTCACTGCAGCCTCAACCACCCATGTTCAAGTGACTCTCCCACCACAGCTCCCCAAGTCGCTGAGAATACAGGTGTCCACCACCACACCTGGCTAATTTTTTGTAGAGAGGGGATCTCGCCATGTTGCCCAGACTGGTCTCAAACTCCTGAACTCAAGCAATCTGCCTGCCCCGGCCTCCCAAAATGCTAGGATTACAGGTGTGAGCCACCATGCCCAGCCTTGTGCTGCACTTGAAATGTTTTAGCTTCAATAGGAAAGGAGAAAGTACAGTGTGTGTTACCTTTTAATAAAAGCATGGAAGGAAGGCGGAAAATATGCCAAAAGGTTAGCAGAGGCTAATTCTGAGCAAGAGGAACATGGGTCATACGTTTGATCATTATGAAGATTTAGATTTTTTTTTTTTTTTTTTTTGAGACGGAGTTTCGCTCTTGTTACCCAGGCTGGAGTGCAATGGCGCGATCTCGGCTCACCGCAACCTCCGCCTCCTGGGTTCAGGCAATTCTCCTGCCTCAGGATCCCGAGTAGCTGGGATTACAGGCACGTGCCACCATGCCCAGCTAATTTTTGTATTTTTAGTAGAGATGGGGTTTCACCATGTTGACCAGGATGGTCTCGATCTCTTGACCTTGTGATCCACCCGCCTCGGCCTCCCACAGTGCTGGGATTACAGGTGTGAGCCACCGCGCCCGGCCTAGATTTTTTTTTTGTTTTAAACTCACCTGGGAATTCTTCATTTCCTGTTCTTCACCAGTCAGTAAAGTCTTGGGAAGGCAGACCTGAGAGAAAATGGGAAAGAATCATGAAACAGCAGAACTGCTTTGGAACTTGGGGATCATCTGTGTAGAATGCTCCATGCCCTGGAGAAAGGCTCCCCTCACACCACTCAGAAAAGCCCCGACTTGTTCCTCCATGACCCCCTCTGAACAACGTGGCGACTTCCATGTCAATGGAACTGTGGTGTATCATGGAGTTCTCACGGCTGTCTTGTCTTTTTCTACCTGTAATCCCAGCACTTTGGGAGGCTGAGGCGGGCAGATCACCTGAGGTCAGGAATTTGAGACCAGCCTGGCCAACAGGGTGAAATCCCATCTCTATTAAAAATACAAAATTTACCGGGTGTGGTGGCGCACACTTGTAATCCCAGCTACTTGGGAGGCTGAGGTGGGAGGATTGTTTGAACCTGGGAGGCAGAGGTTGCTCCTTAAAGAAATTATGGGGCAAGCTTATAATATATACGAGACCGGGGATCTTAATGTCAACCATACATAAATCACTCCAGTAATCTTCCCTGTATTTAAGACCGTTTTCTTTTTTCGCTTTGTTTTGTTTTGTTTTGAGACGGACTCTCCCTCTTTTGCCCAGGCTGAAGTCCAGTAGTGTGATCTCAGCTCACCACAACCTCCACCTCCTGGGTTCAAGTGAGTCTTTCACCTCAGCCTCCCAGGTAGCTGGCACTACAGGCACATGCCCCTGCACCAGGCTAATTTTTGTATTTTTTGGTAGCGACAAAGTTTCACCCATGTTGGCCAGGCTGGTTTCCAACTCCTGGCCACAGTGCTGGGATTGCATGCATGAGCCACCGCACCCGGCATGAGTTCACTTTCAGAAGAGGTTTTTCTGGCCAGGCACAGTGGCTCACACCTGTAAATCCAGCACTTTGGGAGGCAGAGGCGGGCGGATCATGAGTTCAAGAGATTGAGACCATCCTGGCCAACATGGTGGAACCCCATCTCTACTAAAAATACAAAAATTAGCTGGGCATGGTGGCGCGTGCTCATAATCCCAGCTACTCAGGAGGCTGAGGCAGAAGAATCTCTTGAACCCAGGAGGCGGAGGTTGCGGTCAGCCAAGATCACACCACTGCACTCTAGCCTGGGCAACACAGTGAGATTCTGCCTCACAAACAAAAGAGAGAGAGAAAAAACTAAACAGCAGTTCAACAGCACCTTTAAACCAAGCCTGGGCAAAGACAACGAGGCAAGCATCATTCAGCTAGAACACAGTGACGAGGGTCGAGAGCAGAAAACCGTGAAGCCTGAAGCAGCTGTGCTTCCATGCCTTCTCATGATGAATAACACTGCAGTGAACACGGACGCAGATATCCATTCTGCATTGCCATACGTGGGACAGCTGGATCCTTGGTAATTCTTTGCAAAAGAGCAGATTTTGACCAGGCATGGTAACTCATACTTATAATCTCAGCACTTTGGAAAGACAAGGTGGAAGGATCACTTGAGCCCAGGAGTTAGATTTTTTTTTTTTTTTTTTTTGAGACCAGGGTTGTTCTGTCGGCCAGGCGGGATCCTGGCTCACTGCAACCTCCGCTTCCCAGGTTCAAGGGATTCCGTTGCCTCAACCTCCCATGTAGCCTGCCTGGGATTACAAGCACACATCACCATGTCTGACTAATTTTTGCATTTTTTGTAGAGATGGGGTTTCACCATGTTGGTCAGGCTGGTCTCGAACTCCTAATCTGAAGTGATCCAATCACCTCAGCCTCCCAAAGTGGTTCATTACAGGCATGAGCCACCACGCCCAGCCAAGCAGCCAAGCCCAGGAGTTTGAGACCAGCCTATGCAACACAGTGAAGCCCCATCTCTGTTTAAATAATAAAGTTTTTATTTTTTATTTTATTTTATTGAGATAGGGTCTCACTCTGTCACCCAGGCTGGAGTGCAGTGGTGTGATCCCAGCTCACAACAGTTTAAAAATCCAGGCGGGGTGGCTCACACCTTTAATCCCAGCACTTTGGGAGGCCAAGGCGGGCAGATCACGAAGTCAGGAGTTCAAGGCCAAACTAGCCAACATGGTGAAACCCTGTCTCTACTAAAAAATACAAAGATTAGCTGGGCATGGTGGCTTGTGCCTGTAACCCCAGCTACTTGGGAGGCTGGGGTAGGAGAATTGTTTGAACTGGGACCCAGGAGGCAGAGGTTGCAGTGAGCCAAGATCACGCTACTGCACTTCAACCTGGACTACAGAGCAAGACTCCATCTCCAAAAAAAAAGGGCTGGGCGCGGTGGCTCAAGCCTGTAATCCCAGCACTTTGGGAGGCCGAGGAGGGTGGATCACGAGGTCAAGAGATCGAGACCATCCTGGTCAACATGGTGAAACCCCGTCTCTACTAAAGATACAAAAAATTAGCCGGGCATGGTGGCATGTGCCTGTAATCCCAGCTACTCGGGAGGCTGAGGCAGGAGAATTGCCTGAACCCAGGAGGCGGAGGTTGCGGTGAGCTGAGATCGTGCCTTTGCACTCCAGCCTGGGTAACAAGAGCGAAACTCTGTCATAAAGAAAGAAGGAAGGAAGGAAAGAAAAAAAAAGAAAGGAAAGGAAAAGAAAAGAAAGGAGGGAAGGAGGGAAGGAAGGAAAGAGAAAGAAAGAAAAGAAACCCCAAACATTTGGCTTTCAGGGAGAAAAAAAAAAATCAGCTTACCTGCAGTGGAATTTGGTATAAATCAGCACGTTGCCCGACTTCTGATGTCTGTGCTCTTTCCTTGTGGTAGGGACTGAAAATAAAAAGGCACTTACACTGGAAAGTTTGACTAATGACGAAAACCTAATCATCCCTCCCCATTTATTCCCTGTCATAATCCAGTCAGGAAACGACCCAAAACACTCACTGCCTATCAAAAGCCCCACCTGATCCTATCAGGCCACGTCAAAACTTCAATTCCCAACTCTTTCCTCGACTTCTCCAAAACTGAACGAACTCTCATAAACATTGTGATTTTGAAAGCTTTGCCTTCAAACCTGCCCAATCTGTTTCCAATGGAAACTTTTTAAAGTTCATACAAGTTTGACATAAAACAAGAGAAAACTGGCCAGGTGTGGTGGCTCACACCTCTAATCCCAGCACTTTGGGAGGGAGGTCAGGAGTTTGAGACCAGCATGGCCAACATGGGGAAACCGTGTCTTTACTAAAAATATAAAAATTAGCCGGTTGTGGTGACACCCGCCTTAATCCCAGCTACTCCGGAGGCTGAGGCAGGAGAATTGCTTGAACCCGGGAGGCGGAGGTTGCAGTGAGTGGAGATCGAGCCTGGGCAACAAGAGCGGGCCTCCGTCTCAAAAAATAAAGAAAGAAAGAAAAGAAAAGAAAGAAATAGAGCCAACAGAAGCGGAACGATGCCTTCAAGTCCTCTCTGCCCAACAGAAAGTATTCAGGCTCCAACTGGCAAAAGCTCTTCAGCTGTTCTAATACTCTCAAAATCAGATCAGCATGCCAACCCAGCCCCTCCCTTGTCTGGGCGTTGAATTTAAACCCATGCTACATGCCCTTGCCTGTAGATATGGAGACGCTCCAAAATTGAGCATCCAACTGAATTCTGAGAGATGCACCAGACTGGACCTCCTCCCAAGAGAAGAGATACCCAAAGATACTATTAGCAAATAACCCTTGGCGGGGCGTGGTGGCTCACGCCTGTAATCCCAACACTCTGGGAGGCGGAAGCGGGGGGATTACCTGAGGTCAGGAGTTCGAGACCAGCCTGGCCAACGTGGTGAAATCCTGTCTCTACTACAAATGCAAAAATTAGCTGGGCATGGTGGTGCACACCTGTAATAATCCCAGCTACTCAGCTACTCAAGGGGCTAAGGCAGGAAAATCGCTCGAACCCAGAATGTGGAGGTTGCAGCAAGCTGAGATCTCACCACTGCACTCCAGGCTGGGTGACAGAGGGAGACTCTGTCTCAAAAAAAAAAAAAAAAAAAAAAAAAGCAAATGACCCAGTCAGCCTGGTGGTTCACTCACACCTGAATCCCGAATCCCAGCCACCGTGGCTCACTTCCAGAGTCCCAGACACTTGGGAGTCTGAGCTGAGAGGATCAGTTGAGTCCAACAGGTAAAGTCTACAGTGAGCAAAGATCTTGCCACTGCATTCCAGCCGGAAGGGACAGAACAAGCCTAAGGGTGAACTGAAAGGGGTGAGGTGATGTAAATCTTTTTTTTCTTTTTTTTCTTTTTTCTTTCTCTCTCTCTTTTTTTTTTTTTTTTTTTTTTGAGATGAAGTCTCACTCTGTCACCAGGCTGGAGTGATGCAATCTCAGCTCACCACAACCTCCCACCTCCAGGTTCAAGCAGTTCTCCTGCCTCAGCCTCCCAAGTAGCTGGGACTACAGGCACGCACCACCACACCCAGCTAATTTTTGTATTTTAGTAGAGACGGGGTTTCACCATGTTGGCCAGGATGGTCTCGATCTCTTGACCTTGTGATCCGCCCACCTCAGCCTCCCAAAGTGCTGGTATTACAGGCGTGAGCCAGCGCACCCGGCTCAAGTTCAATTCTTTAACCAGCAGTCACCAGCTTCTCACAGCCTTGGGGAGAGTCTCAGAGTAGGTATTCTGCGGTTCAGAGAAGTGGCCCCTGCTGGGGTGAGGAGCCAACACGACACCCATACGCTTCCACGACATATTAGCCACAGCACCGTCTTGTGAGGTGAGGTATGGAGAAGTCCCTGGATTATATTTCCAAAGCGTTTGGTGGTAATTGCTTTTCCAATTATTTTTACTTAAGAAAGATTGCTTTAATATTGGATTCCAGTTCTGTACCTTGGGGAAAATATCTATGCTTTGTGACATCATGGTCACCTTTAGGGAGTGGACTGGTTTGGGGAGAAGCATTTTCAAGTTGTCTCTATTTAAAATAAGGATTGAAACACTTCTCTGAAAAACGTGTTCCTGCCACGAGGAGATAACCGTGAGACTGTCAGATCAGAACATGTGACTCTAAATTCCAGATGGGACGATCCCTGCAGGCTCTACCACATTTATTTTTCAAACCATTGATCTTAACAAATCCTTTCCACTAATTGTGACACTAAACTCTCATCCTAACTCTTTTGAAAGATGATAAAGAGATTTCTGCTAGCAATCCTTGCCTTGACACTATTAGAAAAAAAAAATGTGGCCAGGTGTCACCACACCTATAATCCCAGCAATTTGGGAGGCCGAGGCAGACAGATCTCAGGGTCAGGAGATCGAGGCCATCCTGGCCAACATGGTAAAACCCCGTCACTACTAAAAATACAAAAATTAGCTGGGTGTGGTGATGCGCGCCTGCAGCCCCAGTTCCTCTGGAGGCTGAGGCAGAAGAATTGCTTGAACCCAGGAGGCAGAGGTTGCAGTGAGCCAAGATCGCATCACTCCAGCCTGGCGACAGAGCAAGACTGTCTCAAAAAAAAAAGAAAAAAAAAAAAAGAAGTGAACTTGGCCAGGCACCGTGGCTCACACGTGTAATCCCACCACTTAGGGAGGCTGAGACGGGTGGATCACAAGATCAAGAGATCGAGACCATCCTGGTCAAAATGGTAAAACCCGTCTCTACTAAAAATACAAAAAATTAGCTGGGCATGGTGGCTCCTGCCTGTAATACCAGCTACTCAGGAGGCTGAGGCAGGAGAATTACCTGGACCCGGGAGGCAGAGGTTGCAGAGACCTGAGATCGTGCCACTGCACTCCAGCCTGGTGACAGAGCAAGACTCCGCCTCAAAAGAAAAAAAAAAGGGAACTTTAGAGCCACACTTCTGCTCCAACATACACTACTGACAAACCACGGCAAATGACACACTTTTACCTCAATTCCCTCATGTGCAATAATAGCCTTAAGTGGGAGGACAGGTTGGGAGGATGAAGTGACCTAGGAACTCAGATGTGTGCCCAGCACAAACTATGTGCCTGCTATAATCTTTACCTCTAAAGTAACATACCCAGTGCTGAAATAATTTTTTTGCTTTTCAAAAATTCTATTTGTTTATATTTTGTTAGAGTAGGGGATCTCACTATGTTTCCCAGGCTGGTCTCAAACTCTGGGCTCAAGCAAGTGTCTTACCTTGGCCTCTCACAGAGCTGGTATTACAGCTCTGAGCCACAGTGTCTGGTCGGAACTGAAATCTTGTATCTCACCACCCTAGAAAATCTGCCAAAATTCTTTTTTTTTTTTTTTTTTTTTGAGATGGAGTTTCGCTCTTGTTACCCAGGCTGGAGTGCAATGGTGCGATCTCGGCTCACCGCAACCTCTGCCTCCTGGGTTCAGGCAATTCTCCTGCCTCAGCCTCCCGAGTAGCTGGGATTACAGGCACGCACCACCATGCCCAGCTAATTTTTTGTATTTTTAGTAGAGACGGGGTTTCACCATGTTGACCAGGATGGTCTCGATCTCTTGACCTCGTGATCCACCCTCCTCGGCCTCCCAAAGTGCTGGGATTACAGGCCTGAACCACCGTGCCCAGCCCCAAAATTCTTTTTTTTTTTTAAATTGCATTTTAGGTTTTGAGTACATGTGAAGAACATTCAAGGTAGTTGCATAGGTACACACGTGGCAGTGTGATTTGCTGTCTTCCTCCCCTTCACCCACATCTGGCATTTCTCCCCATGCTATCCCTCCTCAGCTCCGCCCCCCGCTGTCCCTCCCCTATTCCCCTCAATAGACCCCAGTGTGTAGTGTTCCCCACCCTGTGTCCATGTGTTCTCATTGTTCATCAGTCACCTGTGAGACCAAAATTCTTATTTCAGTCAATACCAATTCCTTTCACCCAGCCAGGCAAACTCACAATTCCAGAGGGATGCTTGACTCTCCTTGGGAACTACTGACTCTACCTGTAAAATCTCTTTCTAGAGAACAAGCTCTCCTGGTCACCACCTCCCCAGGTAGTTTGAGTCTCCATCATCTCTTACTCTGTAATTAATTTCTCTATGTCCATACTTGACCTCATATTCTCTGTTCTCCAACCAGTATCGCTTAATGGAGATCACGTCAAATCTATATTAACCGTGTGTGTGCGTGTGTGTGTGTGCGTGTGTGTGTGTGTGTGTGTGTGTGTTTGAGATGGAATCTTGCTCTGTCACCCAGGCTGCAGTGCGGTGGTGTGATCTCAGCTCACTGCAACCTCCACCTCCCCGGTTCAAGTGATCCTCCTGCCACAGCCTCCCAAGTAGCTGGGATTACAGGCGCCTGCCACCACACCCGGCTAAATGTTTTGTATTTTTAGTGGAGGCAGGGTTTCACTATGTTGGCCAGGCTGGTCTGAAACTCCTGACCTCAGGTGATTCACCCACCTCAGCCCCAGAAAGTGCTGGGATTACAGACTTGGGCCACCAGGCCCGGCTTTTTTTTTTTTCCTTGAGACAGGGCTGGAATGCAATGGTGCAATCACAGCTCACTGCAGCTTTGCCCTCCCGGACTCAAGCAATCCTCCCGCCTCAGCCTCCCAAGTATCTGGGACCACAGGTGCACACCGCCATGCCTGGCTAATTCATTTTTATATTTTGCAGAGATGGGGGCCTTGCTATGTTGCCCAGAGTACTCTCGAACTCTTGCCGTAAACTCCCAAAGAGCTGGGATTACCGGCCTGAGCCACCATGCCTGGCATACTAACCAGCTGCCCGGGCAAGTCCCCCGATTCTCCTCTTATTTCAACATCAAGTGCCCTCAAACATGGCTTCACGCGTTCGACAAACATTTACTGAGCACCTGCTGTGGGCCACGCACTGGCGATGAAGCCAAGGTACATTAGTTCCCTGTTGACTGCTATAATAACTGACCAAAACCTTTGTGCCTTAAAACACACACTTATCATCTTACAGTTCTGGAACGCAGACATCCGAAAATCAAGGTGTTGTCAGGGCTGTTTCTCCTCGGGCGGTTCTAGAGGAAAACCCTTGCATCTTCCAGTAGCGGCCCCCAGTGCCGGGACGCGCTGATATTTATTGTATACAAGGCAGGGGGGCAGGATAAGGAGAATGACTCATCCGACACGATTGATAGGGTCACGCAAATCACGTGCTTACAGTGCAGGGGCCCCTCCCTCTCAGGCAGCCGCTGCAAGGCGGGGAGGGACAAACGTCAGCATCCTTCTATGCGTTTATCAGAAAGATCAAAAGCTTTTAGGATTCTTCTATTCTTTTTTTTTTTCTTTTTTCTTTTTTTTTTTGAGACGGAGTTTCGCTCTTGTTACCCAGGCTGGAGTGCAATGGCGCGATCTCGGCTCACCGCAACCTCCGCCTCCTGGGTTCAGGCAATTCTCCTGCCTCGGTCTCCCGAGTAGCTGGGATTACAGGCACGCGCCACCAGGCCCGGCTAATTTTTTGTATTTTTAGTAGAGACGGGGTTTCACCATGTTGACCAGGATGGTCTCGATCTCTTGACCTCGTGATCCACCTGCCTCGGCCTCCCAAAGTGCTGGGATTACACGCATGAGCCACCGTGCCCGGCCAGGATTCTTCTATTCTTTTTCACGATTTCTAAGGAGCTCTGGGTGGGAAAGCAGAACATGAAAGCGGACAAGGATGGTGACCTCTGGAGCACAGCACCACAGAGAGGCATTTAAGCCCCTGGATGTCTGGGCAGGCCTGGCTAATGTCAGGCCTTCCTCGAGAGCAGGGCAGAGCAGTGTTCTCTGAACTCCCCCAGTGAAAGGGGAACTCCCATTCATGGCCTGCTAAGTAACAGGGCGCCTTCCCAGGCACTGGTGTCAGCACAAGGCCTGGCTGCTGAGTCACGATGCCTTCCCAGGCACTGGTGTCAGCACAAGGCCTGACTGCTGAGTCACGGTGCCTTCCCAGGTGCTGGTGTTAGCACAAGGCCTGGCTGCTGAGTCACGGTGCCTTCCCAGGCACTGGTGTCAGCACAAGGCCTGGCTGCTGAGTCACGATGCCTTCCCAGGCACTGGTGTCAGCACAAGGCCTGACTGCTGAGTCACGGTGCCTTCCCAGGTGCTGGTGTCAGCACAAGGCCTGACTGCTGAGTCACGGTGCCTTCCCAGGTGCTGGTGTCAGCACAAGGCCTGACTGCTGAGTCACGGTGCCTTCCCAGGTGCTGGTGTTAGCACAAGGCCTGGCTGCTGAGTCACGGTGCCTTCCCAGGCACTGGTGTCAGCACAAGGCCTGGCTGCTGAGTCACGATGCCTTCCCAGGCACTGGTGTCAGCACAAGGCCTGGCTGCTGAGTCACGATGCCTTCCCAGGTGCCGGCGTCACCACAAGGCCTGACTGCTGAGTCATGGTGCCTTCCCAGGTGCCGTCCTCACCACAAGGCCTGGCTGCTGAGTCACGGCGCCTTCCCAGGCACTGGTGTCAGCACAAGGCCTGGCTGCTGAGTCACGGTGCCTTCCCAGGCACTGGTGTTAGCACAAGGCCTAACTGCTGAGTCACGGTGCCTTCCCAGGTGCTGGCCTCACCACAAGGCTCTCACTGTTGCCTCAGGATCACTTCTCACCATGTCCTTTCAGTTCCTCATTATATTGCACCCGATTATGTCTATACTGTAAGACTACAATGATTCTATGCTATAAAACGAAAGCAAAGATTAATAATAGAGAATCATGATTTATTTATTTATTCATAATTTATTTATTTTTTGAGACAGAGTTTCGCTCTTGTTGCCCAAGCTGCAGTGCAATGGCGCGATCTCGGCTCACCGCAACCTCCGCCTCCTGGGTTCAGGCAATTCTCCTGCCTCAGCCTCCTGAGTAGCTGGGATTACAGGCACGTGCCACCGTGCCCAGCTAATTTTTTGTATTTTTAGTAGAGACGGGGTTTCACCACGTTGACCAGGTTGGTCTCGATCTCTCGACCTCGTGATCCACCCACCTCGGCCTCCCAAAGTGCTGGGATTACAGGCCTGAGCCACCGCGCCCGGCCATGAGAATTATGATTTAATAAGAGTGATTATATAATTGATTATGTGATTGTTTCCACACCTATCTGGTAGCAGTGCTCTAAGTAATCAGTGAATATATTTGGTTTCATCGCTGTAACTAAGTCATCAGTTATTTATGATGCTGGGACAGATTGTGCCTTCAGTCTCTTGCCTTGGCACCTGGGCAGCTTTCTTCCCCCAGACTGTAAGAGATTTGGGGCCCAGCTGATAATATAAAGTACGCTGAACTTGAGCATGTTCACCACGTTCTGGCTCTAGAGGAATGAGAGTCGCTGGGGAAGTCGGTGCCGTTTTGTGTATCTTCTGCACCTAAGGAGGAAAAAATATAAGAGGTCAGTTTATATTCACAAACATGGAAGTCAACCTTTTCCCGCCTTTTCAATCCAACAGGGAGCCTGATACTTCCTGGGAAAGCCGCGCCCCCGCTGCCCCTGGCAGGACACGTCTGAGGATTCATTCCTCCGCTCACTCAATCACACCTTCGACAGAAGTTTATGGAGTGTTTCCTTTTTAGCAGGTACTGGGGATACATCCGTGAACAAAATTTGTATCCATGGGGTCGCTGGACTCCCACTGGAAAGTGGGCAGTGGGATTCTTTAGAAGGTCCACAGACCCGGGAAGAGTCTTCAGGGACTGTGACCAACCCCATGATACTGTGGCACACTTGGGTGGGAAGATCCTCCACCTCCCAGGGGGAGCATCGTGACGAAGCGCTGGCCACTGGTCATCCAAGAGCTCCTCTCCGGAGCCAAATGGGGAACGACTGGCTCGTTACCTTGCAGTCCCTCAAAAGCTTGCCCTGGTCTTCTGGTTCTAAGGACACAAGTTCCCTTTTTCTCTGGAGATGAAATCTAGATCTTCGATTCTGGAACCAAATCTAAGTGGGTAAGACAAAGAAACTTTTTAAACAAAGAATGTTGTGTAAAACTCATCTTTGCTTTCTTCTCTTTTTTCTTTCTTTCTTTTTTTTTCTTTGAGACGGAGTTTCGCTCTTGTTACCCAGGCTGGAGTGCAATGGCGCGATCTCGGCTCACCACAACCTCCGCCTCCTGGGTTCAGGCAATTCTCCTGCCTCAGCCTCCCGAGTAGCTGGGATTACAGGCATGCACCACCATGCCCAGCTAATTTTTTTTTGTATTTTTAGTAGAGACGGGGTTTCACCATGTTGACCAGGATGGTCTCGATCTCTTGACCTCGTGATCCACCCGCCTCAGCCTCCCAAAGTGCTGGGATGACAGGTGTGAGCCACAGCACCTGGGCTGGACCTCATAGTTCTAACCTCAGGACATAATTCGAAGATCTGAAGGATACAGTAGACATAAAGACTTTAGTCAAATAGGCCAGGCACGGTGGCTCAACCCTGTAATCCCAACACTTTGGAAGGCCTAGGCAGGCGGATCACCTGAGGCCAGGAGTTCAAGATCAGCCTGGGCAACATGGTGAAACCCGTCTCTACTAAAAATACACAAAAAAAATTAGCCAGGCATGGTGGCACATACCTGTAATCCTAGCTATTCAGGCAGCCGAAACACAAAAACCGCTTGAACCCAGGCGGTCGAGGCAGCAGTGAGCCAAGATTTCACCACTGCACTCCAGCCTGGGTGAGTGAGAACCTGTCTTGAGGGGTAAAAAAGGCTTTAGCCAAATGCCTGGCTTATATGAAGTGATAAAGAGCGTTCACTCACTCAGCAAATTCTCACTGGGTGTCAAATGCCACACACTGTTCAGGGCCCAAGGAATACAACATGGTTCTGGACAGACAGAAAATACCAGAAGGGGATGTGAGATTGAGCCCTGTGGACACCTGGGAGGGAACAGCTGGTGAAAGACCCTGAAATGTGCCCAGCATGATGAGGAACTGCCCGAGGCCCAGGTGGCTTCCCTTCCTGTGTGCCCAGGTCCCTGGGAGATGGGACAGCCAAACACTTCTTATCACTCACTTGGACTCTTGACTCTGGAATACCGATTTCCTTGGCAAGCCGTTCCCTGTAATCAATCCCAGGGTATGGGTTTTTCATAAATGCCTCGATGAGCGTGCATAATTGAGAGGCGCTGTAGACGGTACGACACCGTCTGGCTTCTCTACCTGGGGAAGGCACGAAGAGATTGAGGGGGCGGTCAAGGAATATTTCAAGGGTCAGTTCACATGTTCAAACACAGAATCACGCTTGTCGCTCTCCATCTCATTTCAACCCCACTGACTCCTCCTGAGAGGATTTTGTCCCAGGTTCGTTCCAGGTGGAAGGTTCTAGAGGAGACACAGGATGATATGTCTGGGCTTCTGGACTCCCAGCAGAAAGTAGGCAAGAGGCCGGTGCAGTGGTTCACACCTGTAATTCCAGCACTTTGGGAAGCCGAGGCAGGTGGATCACAAGGTCAGGAGTTCAAGACCAGCCTGACCAATGTGGTGAAACTCCCATCTCTACTAAAAATACAAAAATTAGCCAGGCACGGTGGTGCATGCCTGTTGTCCCAGCTACTCAGGAGGCTGAGGAAGAAGAATCACTTGAATCAGGGAGGCGGAGGTTGCAGTGAGCTGAGATCACACCACTGCACTCCAGCCTGAGCGGCAGAGTAAGACTGTCTCAAAAAAAAAACAACAACAAAAGAAAAAGAAAGAAAGTAGGCAAGATAAACACTCAGAAGGTCCAGGAAGAGGGCAGGGGAGAACTTCCAGGGAATGATGAACGCTTTGCCTCATAAGACCCTGAATGACATCCTGTCATCAGGGAAGAGATACTCTTTTCCCAATCAAAGTATCCGTTGGCTCTACCGTAGAGAAGCTTGGCTGGGAAACAGAAGGGAGAGGGTTATTTACTTTGAAACTTCCTATCAGGTTGGTCTTGCCCATGGCTCTGGCTTGATTCTGAAGTCTCAGGTCCTGGTCTTTTCTGGAATCCACACCTAGCTCTTCGATTCTGAAACCAAATCTAAGTGAGGAAAAGGAAAGGAGAGAATTACATGTTAATTTCAGCTTATTTATTTATTTTTTTTAGATAGAGTCTCACTCCGTGGCCCAGAGTGGACTGTAGTGGCACAATCTCGGCTCACTGCAACTTCCACCTCCTGAGTTCAAGCCATTCTTGTGCCTCAGCTTCCCAAGGACTGGGATTATAGGCATGTGCCATCAAGCCCGGCTAATTTGTGTATTTTGCGTAGAAATGGGTTTTCACCATGTTTGTCTGGCCAGTCTCAAACTCCTGACCTCAGGCTCAGTCCATCCGGCTCGCCTTCCCAAAGCACCGGGATTACAAGCATGAACTACTGCACCGGGCCTATCTACCAAGTCTTAGGGCAGGACTTGGCACTCACACCCGGGGCAACATAGTGTGACAACATCGTCCCTACTAAAAAAAAAAAAAAAAATAGCCAGCCAAGCTTGGTGGCTCACATCTGTAATCCCAGCACTTTGGGGGGCCGAGGTGGGCAGATCACGAGGTCAGGAGTTCAAGACCAGCCTGACCAACGTAGTGAAACCCTGTCTCTTCTCTATTAAAAATACACAAATTAGCTGGTCGTGGTGGCAGGCACTTGTAGTCCCAGCTACTTGGGAGGCTGAGGCATGAGAATCTCTTGAACCTGGGAGGAGGACATTGCCGTGAGCCGAGATCACACCAGTACACTTCCACTCTGGGCGACACAGCAAGCCTCTACCTCAAAAAATAAAAAATAAAAGTAAAAAATTAGCTATGGGCTGGGCGCCTGTAATCCCAGCACTTTGGGAGGCCGAGGCGGGTGGATCACGAGGTCAAGAGATCGAGACCATCCCGGTCAACATGGCGAAACCCCGTCTCTACTAAAAATACAAAAAATTACTGGGCATGGTGGCACGTGCCTGTAATCCCAGCTACTCGGGAGGCTGAGGCAGGAGAATTGCCTGAACCCAGGAGGCGGAGGTTGCGGTGAGCCGAGATTGCGCCATTGCACTCCAGCCTGGGTGACAAGAGCGTCTCAAAAAAAAAAAAAATTAGCTATGGTGGCACGTGCCTGTAGTTTCAGCTATTTGGGAGGCTGAGGGAGGGTTGCTTGAACCCGGGATTTCAAGGCTTCAGTGAGCCGTGATTGTGCTGCTGCATCCAGATTGGGTGAGACAGTGAGACTCTGTCTCAAAAAGATGAAAACAAAAGATTTGGCCTTCAGCACCTTCACGATCTGCTGCCAATGTGATTTGCTCTAGTTATTAAGATTTAATAGGTAAATAGCTGCTGCAATCATTACATGTTTAAAAACCAGCTCAAAGTCTCCTCCTCCACAGAGGGGCACAGCCGGTGCATTTCTGCCTGTGAACAGCCCCCCCAGCAGCTTCGCTGCCTCTCCATTGCCTTGCACCCTTGCTCAGATAGCCGTGGGACTGAATTTCACCGAAAAGAAGATCGTGTCCCTAGTGCTCTTGCTTCCCCCTCTTCTTGAATTCTCTTTCTGGGTTCTTGGTAGCCAGTAAGTCAGATTAGGGTCTTTGCCATTCAGAGTTGATACTTCACTCTTGTTACCCAGGCTGGAGTGCAATGGCGCGATCTCGGCTCACGGCAACCTCCGCCTCCTGGGTTCAGGCAATTCTCCTGCCTCAGCCTCCTGAGTAGCTGGGATTACGGGCACATGCCACCGTGCCCAGCTAATTTTTTGTATTTTTAGTAGAGATGGGGTTTCACCATGTTGACCAGGATGGTCTCGATCTCTCGACCTCGTGATCCACCTGCCTCGGCCTCCCAAAGTGCTGGGATTGCAGGCTTGAGCCACAGCGCCCGGTGAGTTTTTTTCCTCATTAATGAATATCACTATCAGATTTAGCTAATGAAGAGAAAATGTATTGGTTGGGGGGGAAAAAAACATTAGTTTGATTTCTCTAGGCGAGCTTTCATGTGATTTTTAGCTAAGTGATATACCAGGTTTTCAGTGACATACCAAATGGAAATAGGAGGCTATTGTTCATGACTGTGATGGTGAGTACCTTTCTGCATATACTGGATTGTACTTTGTGTAAAATGAACATATATTCAGTTTTGCTTTAAAAAAAAAAAAAAACTCCTCCTCTTTGCAGGTATGCCTACACACGTTCTCTGGCTTCCTGTGAGCTGGGTCAACCTCAGTATCCATGTCTGTGAAGTGGGGCTGAGAGCAACACCTCTGTGGGTTTATTGAGGGTCACTTGGGACACTCCCACAAAGCTCTTAGCACACGGGTTCATAGTCTGGGCTCCGTTAATGGTTCTCCCTCCTCCCTTCTACTTCCGGTCCTGGAGATAGAGAACTTTAACTTACCTGGATTCTGGACTCTTCTGTGCTGATTTCTAAAGCAAGTTTTTGTTTGGTGGCGTAACCCGGGTAAGGCTTTTGATTGAAGGTATTGATGAGGATTTTCAATTGATCTTCTGTGAATTTGGTGCGCCTGCGCCTGTGACTTGTTCCTACCATCTCTGTAGGGAGATTACAAAAGAAGAAGCATTTAATAGATTACTTTTTTTTTTTTTTGAGACAGAGTTTCGCTCTCGTTACCCAGGCTGGAGTGCAATGGCACGATCTCGGCTCACTGCAACCTCCGCCTCCTGGGTTCAGGCAATTCTCCTGCCTCAGCCTCCTGAGTAGCTGGGATTACAGGCACGCGCCACCATGCCCAGCTAATTTTTTGTATTTTTAGTAGAGACGGGGTTTTACCATGTTGACCAGGATGGTCTTGATCTGTTGACCTCGTGATCCACTCTCCCCGGCCTCCCAAAGTGCTGGGATTACAGGCTTGAGCCACCACACCCAGCCTCTTATCTTTAATTTCATACCCCCAGGTTCATTGTTTGTTGTTGTCATTTGAGGAGGAGTTTCACTCTCGGTGCCCAGTCTGGAATGCAATGGCGTGGTCTCCACTCACCGCAACCTCCACCTCCCAGGTTCAAGTGATTCTCCTGCCTCAGCCTCCTGAGTAGCTGGGATGACAGATGCCCACCACCAGGCCCGGCTAATTTTTGTATTTTTAGTAGAGACGGGGTCTTGCCAAGTGGGCCAGGCTGGGCTGGATGATCCACCCACCTCAGCCTCCCAAAGCGCTGGGATTCCAGGCATGAGCCACCGTGCCTGGCCAATTTCTTAAACTTTTTTAAAGGGTAGTTGCTACCTGGAGTCTGAAAACACATCAGTGAACTTTTCTTACTGTATTCTACTAAAATACATTTTTGTCTCATACTTTTTTCGAGTTTCCAACACATTATCTTACATTTTAGATGGATCTTTTACCTATGCATGATTTTGCAGCCTCTTGCATTGATCATTTAAAATAACAGTTGAGGCTGGGTGTGGGTGGCTTCACACCTGTAACCCCAGCACCTTGAAAGGCCAAGGCAGGTGGATTCCTTGAGTCTAAGAGTTCGAGACTATCCTGGGCAACACAGCGAGACCCCATCTCTATAAAAAAAATAATTAGTCAGGCATGGCAACTACATTCCCAGCTACTTGGGAGGCTGGGGTGGGAGGATTGCTCGAGTTTTGGAGGAAGAGGTTGCAGTGAGCCAAGATCACACCACTGCACTTCAAAAACAAATGTTTTTAAAAAAAGAAATTTTTGTAATGAAGAAAATACACAAAATCAAAGAAACAAAAAGTTGGGCTCTTGAAAAGATAAACAAAATTGACAATCTTTTAGCCAGACTTAAAAAAGAAAGAGGCCGGATGCAGTGGCTCACGCTGTAATCCCAGCACTTTGGGAGGCTGAGGCGGGTGGGTCACGAGGTCAAGAGATTGAGACCATCCTGGTCAACATGGTGAAACCCCGTCTCTACTAAAAATACAAAAAATTAGCTGGGCATGGTGGTGAGTGCCTGTAATCCCAGCTACTCAGGAGGCTGAGGCAGGAGAATTGCCTGAACCCAGGAGGCGGAGGTTGCGGTGAGCCGAGATCACGCCATTGCACTCCAGGCTGGGCAACAAGAGCGAAACTCCGTCTCAAAAAAAAATAAAATAAAATAAAAAATAAAAAGATGTGGTGAATCAGATGATGAGTATTTCCATGGCAAATAATGAAGTGGGAAGAGTGAAGTGTGCAGGGATGAGATCACAGTTTTAAGTGCAATAGTTAGGGTTGGGCTCACGAGAAAGTATAACGTGAACAAAGACTTGAGGCAGATGAGAGTGAGCGATTGCAGAGAGAGGGGACAGGCCCTGGGCTGGGATGCTGGCTGCCTTATTTCACATAAGGCAAGGAGGCCAGAACGTCTGGAGATAAAAGAAGAAAAAGGAAGCAGATGAGGTCACAGACCATACCGGGCTCCAGGTTATCTAGGGCACAGTGGGGCCAGGTGCCTTTTACTCTGAGTAATGTGAGAAGTCATTGAGGGTTTTGAGCAGATAAGTGAAATAATTTATTTTATTTTATCTTATTTTATTTTGAGACAGAGTCTCACTCTGTTGCCCAGGCTGGGGTGCAGTGGCATGATCTCAGCTCACTGCAACCTCCACCTCCTGAGTTCAAGCAATTCTCCTGTCTCAGCCTTCTGAGTAGCTGGGATTACAGGCGCGTGCCACCATGCCCAGCTAAGTCTGGTCTCAAACTCCTGACCTCGTGATCTGCCCATCTCAGCCTCCTCAGATGCTGGGATTACAGGTGTGAGCCACCGCGCCTGGCCAATTCTGGTCTCAAACTCCTGACCTCGTGATCTGCCCACCTCAGCCTCCTCAGATGCTGGGATTACAGGTGTGAGCCACCATGCCCAGCTAATTCTGGTCTCAAACTCCTGACCTCGTGATCTGCCCACCTCAGCCTGCTCAGATGCTGGGATTACAGGTGTGAGCCACCATGCCCAGCTAATTCTGGTCTCAAACTCCTGACCTCGTGATCTGCCCACCTCAGCCTGCTCAGATGCTGGGATTACAGGTGTGAGCCACCATGCCTGGCCAATTCTGGTCTCAAACTCCTGACCTCGTGATCTGCCCACCTCAGCCTCCTCAGATGCTGGGATTACAGGTGTGAGCCACCGTGCCTGGCCAATTCTGGTCTCAAACTCCTGACCTCGTGATCTGCCCACCTCAGCCTCCTCAGATGCTGGGATTACAGGTGTGAGCCACCGTGCCTGGCCAATTCTGGTCTCAAACTCCTGACCTCGTGATCTGCCCACCTCAGCCTCCTGAGATGCTGGGATTACAGGCGTGAGCCACTGCGCCTGGCCAACACGATTTAATTAACAATTTAACATCACATCAGGTACAGGGCTGCAAATAGATTGATGGAAGCAGAGAGGTCAGTTAGGAGAACACAGTATACAGTGAAACAAGCACTAAAAAGAAAAAGAGACTGCAATAATCTTATACAATCGACCTATAATCTAATGAGATGGATTCGATATCTAATCCAATGGACCTATAATCTAATGAGATGGATTCGATATCTAATCCAATGGACCTATAATCTAATGAGATGGATTCGATATCTAATCCAATGGACCTATAATCTAATGAGATGGATTCGATATCTAATCCAATGGACCTATAATCTAATGAGATGGATTCGATATCTAATCCAATGGACCTATAATCTAATGAGATGGACTAATAATCTAATGAGAGAAACCAATAATAATCTGATGACATGGATCAAGAAATGGTCAAATTCCTTAAATATTTGAATGTTAAAGCCATCAGAATGTTCAGCCTGCCTAGATGATGTTATGAGGGAATAAACAGAGTCAGGGTGTTTTCTAGATATGAGGCATGACCTGGCACCTCCTGAGCTGGAGAAAACAGTGGGAGGAATCGTGTAGATATGAGCATCAAAACTATTCAAGTTCAGCTCGGAACACGATGAGTCTGGGATGCCTGTTGGAGCCAGGTAGGCAATTAGATGAAGTCCAACGTTCAGGTCTCACAACTTCTGACAAGACCTCTAGGTTTTTAGCCCTACTTTTCCCCCAAACCAACAAGAGCTCAGTCAAGCACAAGGGAACTTACCGTGTGAAGAGGTGTCTTCGGCCATGCTGGAAGAGTCCTGGAGGCTGAGCCACTGTCTGGGAGGAAATCTGCACGGAGGCTGGCTTTTTATATGCTGAGCCAGGTTGTCCCGCCCACTTTTTAAAACCATTTACATGATTCTCTAATTCTCCCCTTAGACACTGTATCACTCCTTAGAAACTCCTTAGAGGCTGGGCGCGGTGGCTCACACCTGTAATCCTAGCACTTTGGGAGGCCGAGGTGGGTGGACCACCTGAGGTCAGGAGTTCAAGACCTGCCTGCCCATCGTGGTGAAACCCCATCTTCAAAAAAAAAAAAAGAAAGAAACTACTTAGAAACATGTACCCTCCATCTGAAAAGGACTAGATAGGACTCCTTTTCATCAGCTGATATTTAAATGATTACCAATCCCTGCACCTAAGCCATCACAAGAAGAACGTTTTGCCCCATGCCAGCTCACATACGAGTGTCATGCTCCTTGGCTCCCCCAACTCCCTTTGGGAAAACAATTTATCTCAAGTCGCTGGAACCTAAATGGGGAGAGAAGCTTGCAATAGTTCCCAGTTTTTTTAAAAAGAATATTTTTGAGTACTATTCTGCTTACATTTTTTTTTTTTTGAGACAGAGTTTTGCTCTTGTTACCCAGGCTGGAGTGCAATGGCGCCATCTCGGCTCACCGCAACCTCAGCCTCCTGGGTTCAGGCAATTCTCCTGCCTCAGCCTCCTGAGTAGCTGGGATTACAGGCACGCACCACCATGCCCAGCTAATTTTTTTATTTTTAGTAGAGACGGGGTTTCACCATGTTGAGCAGGATGGTCTCGATCTCCTGACCTCGTGATCCACCCGCCTCGGCCTCCCAAAGTGCTGGGATTACAGGCTTAAGCCGCCGCGCCCGGCCAATGTTATTTTGATGTAAATTATATGCACATCTACTTGAACATTACATATTACAATTATAAATGTGTTTTAAGTTAATTGACACAAATTGGATGTAAGGGCGATCTGGCTGAGACATCTGTCGCCCCATTGATCGCCAGGGTTGATTCGGCTGATCTGGCTGGCTAGGCGGGTGTCCCCTTCCTCCCTCACTGCTCCATGTGTGCCCCTCCCAAAGCTGCGTGCTCGGTTGAAGAGGACGACCACCCCCGATAGAGGAGGACCGGTCTTCGGTCAAGGGTATATGAGTAGCTGTGCTCCCCTGCTAGAACCTCCAAACAAGCTCTCAAGGTTAATTGATACAAATTGAATATTTGCAAGGAATTATAATATATTATCTAATCTATTATATTAATATATGATATATAATATTAATAAATACTATATTGTGTAATACATAACATAGCTGCTATATATTAACATAAATGATATAACATATATTAAATATAACATATACATTATATATGTTATATATTACATAATATATTTACTCCAATTAAATATTGTATTTACTTTTTAGCTTTATTGAGGTACAGTTGACAAAAATGATACATATTTTATCATTTTGAATTTTGATATACACATATAATAATTACCATAATCAAATCAAGCTGATTGATGTATTTACCACCTCAAATCACACCCTTTGTGTGTGTGCATTACGTTATTTTTACTCCGATTAAATATTTTATTACCTTTTAGCTTTATTGAGATACAGCTGACAAAAACGATATTTTTTTGTCTGTTTTTGACACTGAGTCTCGATCTGTCACCCAGGCTGAGTGCAATGGCCAATCTTGGCTCACTGCAACCTCCACCCCCCGGTTCAAGTGACTCTCCTGCCTCAGTCTCCTAAGTAGCTAGGATTACATGCATCTCCTACCACGCCCAACTGATTTTTGTATTTTTAGTAAAGGCACAGTTTCACCATTTTGGTCAGGCTAGTCTCAAACTCCTAAGCTCGTGATCCACCCACCTCGGCCTCCCAAAGTGTTGGGATTATAGGAGTGATCCACTGTGCCCAGCCAAAAATGATACAAATATTTTAAATATATTATTTGAATTTTGATATGCACATATGATTACCGTAATCAAATCAAGCTGATTAATGTATTTAGCACCTGAAATTATATCCTTTGTGTTTGTGTGCATATGTGTGTGGTCAGAACACTTTTTTTTTTTTTTTTTGAGACAGAGTTTCACTCTGGTTGCCCAGGCTGGAGTGCAATGGCGTGATCTCGGCTCACTGCAACCTCCACTCCCTAGGTTCAAGCCATTCTCCTGCTTCAGCCTCCCAAGTAGCTGGGATTATAGGCATGCACCACCATGCCCAGCTAATTTTTTATATTTTTATTAGAGACGGTGTTTCTCCATTTTGGTCAGGCTGGTCTCAAACTCCCAATCTCAGGTGATCCGCCCACCTCAGCCTCCCAAAGTGCTGGGATTACAGGTGTGAGCCACTGCGCCCAGTCAGAACACTTTTTAAAAAAATATCCTTGGTCAGGTGTGGTGGCTCACGCCTGTAATCCCAGCACTTTGGGAGGCCAAGGCACGTGGATCACAAGGTCAGAAGTTCAAGACCAGCCTGGCCATCATGGAGAAACCCCATCTTTAAAAAATAAAATTAAATTAAATTAAAATTAAAATACAAAAATTAGCCAGGCACATTGGTGGGCACTTGTAATCCCAGCTACTCGGGAGGCTGAGACAGGAGAACGACTTGAACCTGGGAGGCGGAGGTTGCAGTGAGCCGACATCGCGCCATTGCACTCTAGTCTGGGCAACAGAGCAACAATCCATCTCAAAAAATAAAAATAAAAAAAATTCTATCATCTCCCCCATGCAGAAGAGTACTTAAGATCTATCCTTGTAGCAAAAAAAAAAAAAAAAAAAAAAAAAATCTATCCTCTCAGCAAATATCAAGTAGTATGGTTTGCTTCTGACCATCCCATTTTAAGATTTTTTTTTTTAGTTAACTATGTCACATAATGTCACTATGTACATATGTCAAGTACCGTCACCATGTACATTAAATCCTCTAAACTTATTTATCTTGCAAAACTAAAAATTTGTACCTCTTGAGCAACATATCCCCATTTCCCCTTCACCCAAGCCCCTGGCAACCACCATTCTACCCTCTGTTTCTATTAGTTTGAGTATTTTGAATTTTGTTTTTTGTTTTTCTGTGTGTGTTTTTTTTTTTTTTTTTTTTTGGAGACAGAATCTTGCTCTGTCACCCAAGCTGGAGTACAGTAACTCAGCCTTGGCTCACTGCAACCTCCACCTCTTGGGTTCAAGCAATTCTCCTGCCTCAGCCTCCTGACCAGCTGGGACTACAGGTGCAAGCCACCAGGGCCAGCTAATTTTAATATTTTTAGTAGAGATGGGGTTTCACCATGTTGGTCAGGCTGGTCTCGAACTCCTGACCTCAGGTGATCTGCCCACCTCAGCCTCCCAAAGTGCTGGGATTACAGGCATGAGCCATCATGACTGGCCAAGAGCAGTTTCTTGTAAAAATCTTTTGAAATCAGCTGTAAAAATGGCACCCCGTTCAGGACCCCTCTCCTCTGCGGAGTGCTTTCTTCTTTAGCTTATTAAACTTTTACTCTTTGTGTCCACACTCTTTAATTTTCTTGGACATGAGACCACGAGCTTAGATAACCCCTTAAACAGTGAGACCGGTGACCCTGACCTCTTTCAGTTTATTTAGAATATTTTTCTTACTGTTTACTTTTTATTTACTTTGAGAGGGTCTTGCTCTGTTACCCAGGCTGCAGTGCAGTGGTGCAACCATGGCTCACTGTCGCCTCCAACTCCTGGGCTCAAGGGATTCTACCCCTTAGGCCTCCAAAATTGCTCTGAGAATAAATGCACAAGCCAACACGCCCAGCCACCAAATTTTCAATCATTATAGATCTTATAGCTGGAAATCATATCTTATTGCATTTTTTTTAAGACGGGCTTTCATCATTCGGTCAGGCTGGTCTTGAACTCCCGACCTCAGGTGATCTGCCTGCCCTGGCTGCCAAGGTTCTTGGATTACAGGCTTGAGCCACCACCCCCGGCCTGCTTTATTTTTAATTTGAGTACTAGTGTGTTTGAACAACTTAAATCAAATGTACTCGCCACATTTTACTTTTCTTATGTTTCCGATTCTTTGCTTCTTTCTTATGTAGAACATTTCTTTCAGGCTTAAATATCCTGCTGCATTTGTCCTATGTCCTGCAAGTGTTTTCTTAATTCAGCATTTTAAAATAATATTTTGTTTTTACGTTTTGTGTGTCTTTATAGCATTCTTCTAATTTGGATCTGTGTTTAATTGTCTAACTGCACTTCGTGAAAATGGAGAACAAGATGTCATGCCTTTTCGTAAATGTTTACCAAACGACACAGGTAGGATTCCACTTCCAACATATATCCAGAACCTTTAAAATTGTACATAAAAATGCAGGTGAAGTCGTGCAGGAGGCCAGCAATGCACAGGTGGAGCCTCTGGGGGAAGAATCAGAAGTCATTCTGCATCCTAAATTTCTGACCTGACCTTTCTGCAGGGCGGGTATCTGACTCGTGCTACACCGTCAACAAGACAAAGAGACCTTGACGAGCTTTTATTTCTTTTTATTTTTATGTTTCACTCCAGTTTTCAATTCCGCGATCTCAAAACCCGGGATGTCATCTCCAGTACCACTTTTCAGCCTCACCTCTGTGCAGCTTCACAGGTGTATAGGTCTCCCTGGGAGGGTGGGGCCTGAAGCCTGCTGGAAGCAGGTGCCCTGAGCTGCCACGTCTACCCTTTTACCCACTGGGGTGCAGGCAAGGGAAATCCGCTAGGGTGGGGCGCGCTGAGGGGGCAGGGCAGTGAGTGAAATCGTCTTTAACGATAGTGATAGGGTCGTGAGCAATAAAACAAGGGATCCAGCTTCATTAGGTCACCCAGGCTAGGGGGTGGACAGTGCGCAGCAAGGGGTCCATTCCCATTAGGTCATTGAGGCAAGGGCCAAGAGCAGTAAGGGGGTCCACCCCCATTACGTCACCGAGCCTTGAAGGTGGGCCGTGCGCAGTGGAGAGGGTGCAGTGTGCAATACCTCTATCTATGGGCAAACTAATTCTAAGAAGATTTATGGGGGATGCTTTAAGTCATACAGCAGTGACAGAGCTGTCAGGGTTACCACCACCAGCTGGCAGCTTCCAGTGAGTTCTATAGGAAGATGCTTTTGAGCAGCACAGTAACAAGAGCTGATAAAGTTCACGGTCACCAAGGTGCGATTGCTGGTCTGAGGGCAGCCTTCCATAAGAACTGGAGCAAGGTCCTACAACGCCTTTATCAGGAGTGGCTCTCGCCCCAAGTCTGCCACACAGCGGGTATCTTCACGATACTAAACGCTGCCGCCTGGGCCATGGATTCTTGTCCTGGTATAACTGTTTTTCCCTTAAATCATGCTCTGCACTGTGTCTTCTCCAGGCATTCCTCTGATTATAAGGTTCTTACTCCTTAATTCATGCTCTGCACTGTGTCTGCTCTAGTCATTCCTCCGATTATGAACTAAGATATCATTTTACATCTATGTAGGGAAATATTGTTTAGGCACTCATACCATGAACTATTATATGATTATATAGAGAGGATTATATAAGGGGAAATAACTGAGTAGTAATACTAAACTGGGATAAACTTCAAGCCCTAATTCTATAAACTAATATATGATTATATAAAGGGTTGTATAAAAGGAAATAACTGAGTAGTAATACTATAAACTGAGATATTCTTCAGGTTTCATTGTGCCAGGGTTCTGCTTAGCTCTCCTTCCTCCGTGCCTATATGGGTTACCCACAGCTGAAAACATTGAGTGTGCCAGGCATAGAAGCTCCACACCTCTTCTCACATACCTTGCCCTATGTATCTTTTCTATCTGGCTGTTCATTTGCATCCTTTGTGATGTATTTTATCATAAAACAGTAAACATAAGCAAAGTGTTTCTCTGGGTTCTATGATTCATTCTAGAAATGAGTTCCAGGGCATTGTGGGAACCTCAATTCTTTTTTTTTTTTTTTTGAGACGGAGTTTCGCTGTTGTTACCCAGGCTGGAGTGCGATGGCACGATCTCGGCTCATCGCAACCTCAGCCTCCTGGGATCAGGCAATTCTCCTGCCTCAGCCTCCCGAGTAGCTGGGATTACAGGCACGCGCCACCATGCCCAGCTAATGTTTTGTATTTTTAGTAGAGACAGGGTTTCACCATGTTGACCAGGATGGTCTCGATCTCTTGACCTCATGATCCACCCACCTCGGCCTCCCAAAGTGCTGGGATTACAGGCGTGAGCCACCGCGCCCGGCCGGGAACCCCAATTCTAATGTAGTTGGTCAAAAGCACAGGCCACAACCTGGTGATTGTGATTGGCATCTGAAGTGAAGGGCAATTTTATGGGACTCGGTCCTCAACCTGTGGGATCTGACACTTCTTTCAAGTAGATAGTGTCAGATTTGATTGATAGGACACCTAGTGATGTCTCCCGGAGAACTGGGATGGATGAAAACTCCACTCATTTGGTCACACAAATGTTCTGTTTTAAGAGAGTAGAAAGAAAAGAACAGTTTGCTTTTTCCTTTAGACGTGGTGTCAGAAATGGGAGGTTGAGTGATTGTGTAAGAGTGGGAACACTTATAAACATTTGGGGCTGGGCGCGGTGGCTCACGCCTGTAATCCCAGCACTTTGGGAGGCCAAGGTGGGTGGATCACAAGGTCAAGAGATCGAGACCATCCTGGTCAACATGGTGAAACCCCGTCTCTACTAAAAATACAAAACATTAGCTGGGCATGGTGGTGTGTGCCTGTAATCCCAGCTACTCAGGAGGCTGAGGCAGGAGAATCGCCTGAACCCAGGAGGCGGAGGTTGCGGTGAGCCGAGATCGCACCATTGCACTCCAGCCTGGGTAACGAGTGAAACTCTGTCTCAAAAAATAAAAATAAATAAATAAAATAAGAAAAAACATTTGGAAATTAAAATAGTGCCTTTTTATTTGCATTTTTAGATTTTAAAAAATAATTATGGAGATGCAGAAATGATAAAAAATAGTGCAGAGTTCTGTGTATTCGTCATCCAGCTCTTTCAAATGAAGACATCTTTATATAGTACAAAGTTAAAATCAGGAAATTGACATTGCTACAATCTGTAGTTCTTATTTAGATTTAACCAGTTCTCTGTATCTCTCATTTACATGTATATATGTACTCCTATGGCAATCTTAATTTTTTAATGAAGCTGTAAAGGGAGACTTACCCAGTAGCATAATGTCCATTATTAGGAGCAAGGTAAGGAACAGTACATCAGAATTAGTCAAAGGGCAAACAAAAGTCAAGTTTGATGATCAGGGAAAACTCCGCATCCCCAAATGCTTGTTGAATAAAATGAAGGTCTACCAGTCAAAACAGCACAATAAACCAGATGCTGAAAAAAGGATGAGGATATGGTTTGGCTCTGTGTCCCCACCAAGTCTTACCTTGAATTTTAATCATCCCCAGGTGGCAAGGGCAGGGCCAGGTGGAGACAATTGAATTAGTTTCCCCCATATTGTTCTCATGATAGTGAGTTCTCATGAGATCTGATGGTTTTATAATGGGCTTCCCCCTTCACTGGGCTGTCACTTCTCTCATCTGCTACCATGTAAGATGTGCCTGTTTCACCTTCCGCCGTGATTGTAAGTTTCCTGAGGCTTTTCTAGCCATGCAGAACTGTGAGTCCAACCTCTTTCCTTTATAAATTACCCAGTCTCGAGTATGTCTTCATAGCAGCATGAAAACAGACTAATATAGATGCCATGCTCCTCTAATACCAATGTTGCTCTGTGCATGTGTCTTCGTCTATGTGAGAAAGAACTGAAAAGTAGAAGCATTACATTTAGATATGTCCCAGCTGTAGTTTGGATGAGTTTGGAGGGCTGATGCAATGAAACTGATCTTACAGATGAGAGTGACAGGTTTAGAAAAAGAAAGTGGTTCCTAGCGTACAGGTTGAATTAGACGGGAAGAAGTCAATAAATAAGGTTTTAGCCTGGCACAGTGGGTCACGCCTATAATCCCAGAACTTTAGGAGAACAAGACAGGTGGATTGCCTGAGTTTAGGAGTTTGAGACCAGCCTAGGCAACATGGCAGAACCCTGTCTCTACAAAAAATACAAAAAAAAAAAAAAATTAGGCAGGTGGGGTGGCAGGCACCTGTAGTTCCAACTACTCTGGAGGCTGAGGCAGGAGGATCGCTTGAGCCTGGGAGGTAGAGGCTGCAGTGAGCCGTGATCGTGCTATTGCATTCCAGCTTGGGCAACAAAATAAAATGAGAAAAAGAAAGAAGGTTTTAAAGATAACCATTATAGTAGCCTAGAGCCCTAAACTCTGATCTGCTTCCCCTTACCTAATCCTTTCTTGTGACTGTCCTTTAACCCAGAGTTTCTCAGTCTTGGCACTGTTGATACTGTGGGATGGATAATTTTTGATTGCAGTGGGAAATCCTGTGCAATTTAAGAACTTCAGCAGTATCACCGGCGTCTTTTTAGTATATACCAGTGAAGCAGGATAGGTAGTCAAGGAGTGGCCGTGTCCTCAGGACACAGCAACCGTGGTGTCCATACAATCAACCCAATATGCCCCAGCATTCAAATTGTAGTTAAGTGCATTCAAGCAAAGCCATCACACAGAGACTGACCCTCCCACTCATAAAACTTGAGAAAAGCACATTTATTTGTCTTTTTTTTTTTTTTGAGATGGAGTTTTGCTCTTGTTACCCAGGCTGGAGTGCAATGGCGCGATCTCGGCTCACTGCAACCTCCACCTCCTGGGTTCAGGCAATTCTCCTGCCTCAGCCTCCTGAGTAGCTGGGATTACAGGCACGCGCCACCATGCCCAGCTAATTTTTTGTATTTTTAGTAGAGACGGGGTTTCACCATGTGGACCAGGATGGTCTCCATCTCTTGACCTTGTGATCCACCCGCCTCAGCCGCCCAAAGTGCTGGGATTACAGGCTTGAGCCACCGCGCCCGGTCTCATGTATTTGTCTTATGTCATAGAAAGAAGCAAATGTTCTTGTCCATTTTTTTTATACTACGGTTGTCCTAAGACTTTTGTCATCCACAGTTATTGTTTGTCGTTGATTCTACTCCGGAAAGTGGCTTGCAGTCAGCTACAGTTCAGGGCTTCTTTCGGAGACTTCATAAGAAGGACTCTTGAATGCAAGCTCCTGGTAGCTTTGGAGATTGTTCTATTGGTCTAGAGTGAAAACTTCTAGGACTTTAATTAGAAGGCTGATGTATTCATAAAATACATAACTATGTACATATATATGTATCCAATATGTTGCAGAGCAGGAGTTGATTTCATGGACTGTACTATTATAAATGAAAAATATTTTATTATATAGTATATTAAGCACTGTTAAAAGTCACTGTTGATGATTTTTTTTCTCTCCATTAATTGTGGAGCCAAGAGGATAAAAAGTATCTTTCATGCAGAAGCAGGAACCTGCATCCAGGAACAGAGCCCTTTGCTCCTCCCTCAGAATGAATGGAGACCAGAAATCAGATGTTTATGCCCAAGAAAAGCAGGATTTCGTTCAGCACTTCTCCCAGATTGTTACGGTGCTGACTGAGGATGAGATGGGGCACCCAGAGACAGGAGATGCTATCATTCGGCTCAAGGAGGTCCTGGAGTACAACGCCATTGGAGGCAAGTATCACCGGGGTTTGACGGGGCTCGTAGCGTTCCGGGAGCTGATGGAGCCAAGGAAACAGGATGCTGATAGTCTCCAGCGGGCCCTGACTGTGGGCTGGTGTGTGGAACTGCTGTAAGCTTTCTTCCTGGTGACAGATAACACCATGGATTCATCCCTCACCCGCCGGGGACAGATCTGCTGGTATCGGAAGCCAGGTGTGGGTTTGGATGCCATCAATGATGCTATCCTTCTGAAAGCATGTGTCTACCACCTGCTGAAGCTCTACTGCCGGAGCAGGCCCATCACCTGAACCTGATCGAGCTCTTCCTGCAGAGTTCCTATCAGACTGAGATTGGGCAGACCCTGGACCTCATCACAGCCCCTCAGGACAATGTGGATCTCCGCAGATTCACTGAAAAGAGGTACAAATCCATTGTCAAGTACAAGACGGCTTTCTACTCCTTCTACCTTCCTGTAGCTGCAGCCATGTACACGGCAGGAATTGATGGCGAGAAGGAGCATGCCAATGCCAAGAAGATCCTGCTGGAGATGGGAGAGTTCTTTCAGATTCAGGATGATTACCTGGACCTCTTTGGGGACCCCAGTGTGACTGGCAAAGTTGGCACTGACATGCAGGACAACAAATGCAGCTGGCTGGTGGTCCAGTGTCTGCAACGGTCCACTCCGAAACAGTGCCAGATCCTGAAGGAAAATTACGGGCAGAAGGAGGCTGAGAAGGTGGCCAGAGTGAAGGCATTATAGGAGGAGCTGGATCTGCCGGCCACGTTCTCGAAGTATGAGGAAGACAGTTACAACCACATTATGGCTCTCATTGAACAGTACACAGCGCCCTGCCCCCAGCTATCTTTCTGGGGCTTGTGCGCAAAATCTACAAGCGGAAAAAGTGACCTAGGGACTGCAAGGGCGGAGAGGAGGCTCTCAATAAATAAATTATTGTGAAAAAAAAAAAAAGGATTCATGCAGTTGAGAAATGGAATTAGGGAGAAAAGGAATAAACAGACACTCGCCCGCACCAACACCCCACCCACACCCACACACAGATTTATTCCAAGGACTGAACTTACTATTTTTTGTTTGTTTTAAACATTGCTGATTCTTTTTTGTTTTTGAGTCAGGAGGACTTTTTTTTGAAATCTACTTTCTGTCTCCATGAAACTTTTTTCCTTCGAGCTATCTATAGCCTTCAACAATTGAGAATACACTTGTAAACAAAATTTGAAGACTATTTCTCTCTCTGCCTGATTTCTCCAGAATTCAGAAACTATTTGTGAATATTATTAATTCATGGCAATGTGGTTGTTTGCATATGTTCAATAAGAATCTGCTTTCTAGCTAGGTCTGGTGGCACACACCTGTAGTCCCAGCTACTTTGGAGGCTGAGGCAGGAGGATCACTTGATCCCAGGAGTTTGAGGCTGTAGCAAGCTATAATCATGCCACTGCACTCCGGTCTGGGTAAAAGAGCAAGACCCTATCTCCGTTTTTAAAAATCCACGTTCTTTTGTAACACAATTGTAGGCACTGGGTATTTTCCCAGGGCTTGACTGGAATGGTATGTTCTTAAGTATGAGAAGACTGCTTTGAGGAATTAAGACTGACTTTGTGGAGCTGATGGGAGCCTTTGGAAGGACTGGCCTCATATCTTGTGTACGCAGTTCCTTTGCAGGGTTCCTGGCCTGTAGTAAATACAGTGCCATTCTCTGATAGGCCCAGGAACCTCAAGGTGTTTTGGAGCCTTAAGAAAAGGGGTTTTCACCTAATTCATGCAGTTATCTGCAGGTGCAGATGAAGCTTTGGCTGCGCTTGAGAGGTCTTTGGAGGTCAAGTCTGAGAGATTCCTTGTGAGGGGTTCCAGCAACGCCAATTTAGGAGGAACTGTATAAACAGTGATTCTTGCTGAACTTTGTTTGGGTAAGCATAGTGGGACAGAAGCTTATTTTGCAGATAGGTTGTTCCTACTATGATTTGCCTTTGATGGAAGTCAGGGACTGGAGAGAGAAAAACTGTGTTTCCAAAGAAAACTACAGCGCTGCCAGGTGTGGTGGCTCACTTTGGGAGGCTGAGGCAGGTGGATCACGAGGTCAGGAGTTTGAGACCAGCCTGACCAACATGGTGAAACCCCGTTTCTACTGAAAATACAAAAATTAGCTGGGCGTGGGGATAGGCACCCGTAATCCCAGCTACTCAAGAAGCTGAAGCATGAGAATCACTGGAAACCGGAAAGCAGAGGTTGCAGTGGGCTGAGATTGCACCACTGCACTCCAGCCTGGGCGAAAGAGCAAAGTCCCCTCAAAGGAAAGAAAGGAAAGGGAGAGGGAAAGAGAAGGAAAGGAGGAAGGAAGGAAAGAAAAATATAGTGTTGGATTAATCTTTGGGTTAATCTGAGTGGCCACGTGGTCATCTATGGCATGGAGCTGCCCGCAATAGCCCTCCTCAGCATAAAGCAGCCAGAAAGATCAAGTCCAGATGCCCCATGATTGAGGAATTGATAAACAGAAAGAGGGAAGTGAAACCAGCTCCAGTGTCCAAAAAAACTGATATTAATGGTTTCTTTTGAATAAACACATTATAGACATTGAGCCTCCCATTCCTAAAACTAGAGCCACTTAGAGTTACCTAATCTGATTTCCTTTCTAAGGAACCCAAGCATCAGGCCTCCCAGACAGTACCAAGAAGTTGAAACTTGCTGGATTACCACATCTGGAAAATGACATGCTGTACCCCTTACCCATCATGATTGCCTAAATAACTGTCTGCTGCCTGTTGACCCATTCCTCTTCCTGACCCCTTCCTACTTCCTGTTTTCTCACACATAGTTATACTTCTTCCTTGATGTATAAACCCCTCGTTTTGGTCAGTTGAGGAAAGGGATTTGGGATTAATCTCCCATTCTCCTCAACTGCAACACCGAATAAAGCCTTTCCTCCCTGGCAACACTCATTGTCTCACTGATTGGCCTTCTGTGCAGCGAGCACCTAGATGTAAAGTCTGGCCTTTCCGGTAATATTGTCATTAACCACTTAATGATGTAGACTCGGTCACCTGCTCAGGCTCTGTCTATTCTCTTCTCCATCTACATTTATTGCCTTGATGGTCTCACTCAGTATCATGACTTGAAATAACAGTGTAAGATAACAACTCTTAAATTCATGTGTCAATGCTCAAACCTTCTTCCAACACGCAGTGTAAGTTGAATTGCCTGTGACAGAGATACTTTATAATTTTTTTGTTTTTGTTTTTGTTTTTGAGATGGCGTTTCGCTCTTGTTACCCAGGCTGGAGTGCAATGGCACGATCTCGGCTCACTGCAACCTCCGCCTCCTGGGTTCAGGCAATTCTCCTGCCTCAGCCTCCCGAGTAGCTGGGATTACAGGCACGCACCACCATGACCAGCTAATTTTTTGTATTTTTAGTAGAAACGGGGTTTCACCATGTTGACCAGGATGGTCTTGATCTGTTGACCTTGTGATGCACTCGCCTCAGCCTCCCAAAGTGCTGGGATTACATACTTTGTGGTTTTATAGACATTTCAAACTAACCATCCTGAGTCTACGAGCCTCCTCCACTTGCAGGCTCCCCATCTCAGAAGTGGGCAAATCCACTTTTTGTGTGGTCTGGGCCAACTACAGGATTCCCTGCATCGCGTGGAGGCTGCGCTGGTGCAAAGGAGGCCCAAAAGAGGGCCATTTACGCACACATGTCGGGGCAGGGCTTCCAGACGGTCATCAGGCTATTTTTTTGTGGCTTCCAAGAAGATGATCCAGGGAGGAGGCATCTGAAAGAGTGCCAGTCGCCAGGCGAGCTGAGGACCCAGTTCTGCGCCTTTGCATGTGCCCTGACCTGAACTAAAGTCCCTGTCTCCCGAGCTCCGATCTTCCCCAGAGAAGAAAGCGGGCTAACCTTCTGTCCCTCCATCCTTCCCCTCGAGTTGTGCCCACAGCAAAGAGGTGGGTCTGGAGCATGTCCTTGGGTCCGAGAGGGCCTTTCCCTGGGAGGAAAATTTGCACCGTGAAGCATTCCTCTCCTGGCTGAACACGTTAGGAAACCTACAGTACCTAGAGGTCTGTGCCTTTTTTTTTTTTTTTTTTTTTTTTTGAGACGGAGTTTCACTCTTGTTACCCAGACTGGAGTGCAATGGCGGGATCTCGGCTCACCGCAACCTCCGCCTCCTGGGTTCAGGCAATTCTCCTGCCTCAGCCTCCTGAGTAGCTGGGATTACAGGCACGCACCACCATGCCCAGCTAATTTTTTGTGTTTTTAGTAGAGATGGGCTTTCACCATGTTGACCTGGATGGTCTCGATCTCTTGACCTCGTGATCCACCCTCCTCGGCCTCCCAAAGTGTTGGGATTACAGGCGTGAGCCACCGCGTCCGGCCAAGTCTGTGCATTTAGCTTGCAGCGGGAGCTGGGCCAATGGTGGCCTAGGACGGGGACGTTTCCGGCGGCCCACACCGGCGGGGGCGGGACTTCCGGGTTGTTCGCTGCGGACGCCATTTTTCTCTGCGCTTGTGTCCGAAGCAGTCTGGAGCCGCTGAGGGTCTCGGCCGGGGCCGCTTTCCAGGGCCCTAGTCAGGACCGAGGCGGGGAGGAGAGTAGGAATCCCCGGCGCACCTTTGTACGAGCTTGACCGAGCGTCAACGGGCTTGTTCCTGGGTCGCCGTCAGGCCGCGGTCTCTCCTCCCCCGCCCTTCAGCGGGGCTGCGCGCTGGGTCTGCATCGCCGATACCATCGGGGAGGCGGCGCCCTGGGTCTGGAGAGCCGTTGCCACCGAGGAGGCGGCGGCCCCGAGCGCGGCTGCCAGGGCCGGGCACACGTGGGGGTCCGCCGAGCCGCCCGGGGCTCCTCTGTCCCAGCTCTGCGGCCCAGGGGGTGACGTGATGGCGGCAGCGGTGCTGACGGACCGGGCTCAGGTGAGTGGACGGACGGTGGCTTCGCCGTCGCCGCTCCCGTGCCGGGCCAGAGGCGGTTCCCGTAGTGGGTGGGAGCCCGGGTAGCCCCCGGATTTGTCTTCGCGGTGGTCGTTCGCTTTGGTGTGTAGAGCTGGTTTGCCACTTAATTTTTTTTTTTTTTTGAGACGGAGTTTCGCTCTTGTCACCCAGGCTGGAGTGCAATGGCGCGATCTCGGCTCACCGCATCCTCTGCCTCCTGGGTTCAGGCAATTCTTCTGCCTCGGCCTCCCAAAATGCCCAGCTAATTTTTTGTATTTTTAGTAGAGACGGGGTCTCACCATGTTGACCAGGATGGTCTCGATCTCTTGACGTCGTGATCCACCCGCCTCGGCCTCCCAAAGTGCTGGGATTACAGGCACTCGTCACCACCCCCAGCTAATTTTTTGTATTTTTAGAAGAGACGGGGTTTCACCATGTTGACCAAGATGGTCTCGATCTCTTGACCTCGTGGTCCACCCCTCTCGACCTCCCAAAGTGCTGGGATTACAGGCGCGGGCCACCGTGCCCAGCTAATTTTTTGTATTTTTAGTAGAGATGGGGTTTCACCATGTTGACCAGGATGGTCTCGATCTCTTGACCTCGTGGTCCACCCGCCTCGGCCTCCCAAAGTGCTGGGATTACAGGCGCGCACCACCGTGCCCAGCTAATTTTTTGTATTTTTAGTAGAGATGGGGTTTCACCATGTTGACCAGGATGGTCTCCATCTCTTGACCTCGTGGTCCACCCGCCTCGGCCTCCCAAAGTGCTGGGATTATAGGCGTGAGCCACCGCGCCCAGCTGCATGTTCTCATTTATAACTGGAAGCTGAACTGTTGGTACACGTGAACATTTTTGCATTTGTTTGTCTCAGCCTCAGTGGAATAATAGACCCTGGAGACTCAGAAGGGGGTGAAAGATTTAGAAGTACGTAGTAGCTACAGTGTCCAGGACTCAGGTGATGGATGCACTGCTACATACTAATAGCACGACACATAGCTAATAGAAGATTTGGTTTCTAAATGCCTATCTCCATGAGAAGGAATAAAGGAATACATTCCTTGGTGAAAGAGCTGATACCAGGGCTGCATTTGGAACAGTCCGAGGTCATCCAAGCATCGTCTTGTTTAAAATTACGGGAGCTTTTTTTTTTGTTTTTTTTTTTTGAGACGGAGTTTTGCTCTCGTTACCCAGGCTGGAGTGCAATGGCGCGATCTCGGCTCACCGCAACCTCCGCCTCCTGGGTTCAGGTGGGGGTCCCTGCCTCGTCTCCCGAGTAGCTGGGACTACAGCCACTTAATTTATACCTGGTCCTAAGGGGTGTTGGGCCTGCTGGAGGGAGCTTTGTAGGTTGTCGAGTGAATGATGCTTCCTCTGGGGACTCCCATCATCCTTGGCCTGCAAGCATCCACTCTGGGGGACCGGGTCTCATTCCAGCAGGAAATTGGGGCTCTGAGTGGGGAAGTGGAGGGCAGGGCAGCAACAGACCGACCAAAGTGCGTGGGCAGACACAAGGTATATTGTACGTTTCAGGAGGCCCAGGAGGGCCTGGGAGGTTGCCCTGGTTTTCTGCGGCTGCTGAGACAAGGAGGGAAGGAGTGTGTGGTCTTTTCCTGGATGTTCCACCCATTCGCAGCTAATACAGACATTGTGGCCGGTCAGAGGCCCTTATTCTCATTTTTATTCTCATGGCCACAGCCGGCATTATCCTTGGCCACTCGTGTTCCGTGGGCTCAAGAGAGAAGTTATGTCGGAACTTCCTTTTCGGGGGGTGGGGGGCGCGGAGAGTGGGTTGGGAGACCCAGAGAGATCCCAGAGGTCATGGGAAGCGGGTCTGGGGCCCGTCGTTCTCCAAGTAGATGCAAATCTCTCCAGTGCCTCTCATGTGGGGTCAGTGAGGAATGTTGTGCTTTCTGTGCCCGTGTTCGCAGATAGCTTTTTTTGTTTTGTTTTGTTTTGAGACAGGGTCTCTCTCTGTCAGTCAGGCTGGAGTGCAGGGGCGCAATCTTGCTTCACTGTAGTCTCTACCCCCCGGGTTCAAGCAATTCTCCTGTCCAAGCTTTCCAAGTAATTGGGATTACAGGCATGTACCACCACACCTGGTGAATTTTTGTATTTTTAGGAGAGATGGGGTTTCTTTTTTTTTAAGATGGGGTTTCACCATGATGGCCAGGCTGGTCTTGAACTCCTGACCTCAGATGATCCACCCACCTCGGCCTCCCAAAGTGCTAGGATTACAGGCGTGAGCCACCGCGCCCGGTGATGGGGTTTCATCATATTGGCCATGCTGGTATGGAAGTCCTGGACTCAAGTGATCCGCGCATCTCAACCTCCCAAAGTGCTGGAATTACAGGCATGAGCCATCATGCCTGGCCCACAGATAGGTTTTCAGGGCTAAGTGAAATGGATTTAAAGGCAGAAATGAGTGGAAATGCTTTATAACTTCATTGCATTAGATTTGCTGTGATGAAGTGCTGGAGTTACACTGTTAGACCATGAATCATGGTAACTCCATGTTTAGATCCTAGCTGCGGTGGTGAGATGTGTGACGGGGTGAATTGATACAGCTTCCTTCACATCAAGTCACTGACTGGAGGCCATGATGGTATTGATTGCAGGGGCTGTGGAAGGATTAATAAAAATCCCAGAGCACACTGAGCATCAGATAATTTCTCTTTAAATTTAACAACTGTTACTAGTGGGAAGTATTATTGTATTGATCCAGAAATCAAGGCTCAAAGAAAGAAAATTATATATTTGAGGTAACAGCTGTCAAGTGTCAGTTTCACGTGTTTGGAGCTGGGGACTTCTAATCACTTTAACACAGGATGTGAAGCCTTCAACATGGGGCAGGCACCGAGCTGGACCAGTGAGACTTGTATTGCTGTTGTAATCATAATTGCTATTATTACCATTTCCTCATTTCCCTGTCCTTTTAAAACCCTTAGTATCTGTATCTCACAGTCCACTGTTGTTTCCATTGTCCTGTGTCATTCTCTAGTGGCCTTAAATAGGAGACTCCTCTCCTTTGCTCTGGTATTATCTTCAAAGCTTGAGGATAATGCCTTCCCTCTTGAGCTCAGCATAGAGCTAGACCCTCAGGAGGTGCCCTGCTTCAGGACCCCATCTCTCTGCACCTTTTCCAGTGGAGCACAATCTGTGATCACAGTCAGCAGCTGAAAGGCCAATACTACTACTTCTAATTGACTTTCCAGGTTTCTGTGACCTTTGATGATGTGGCTGTGACTTTCACCGAGGAGGAGTGGGGGCAGCTGGACCTAGCGCAGCGGACCCTGTATCAGGAGGTGATGCTGGAAAACTGTGGACTCCTGGTGTCTCTGGGTAAGGCCTTCCCTCTCCACGATGCAAGGGACCTGCCACCTCCTTTATTTCACCTTTTGATTCCGGGCCTGGCTGCACAAGAAGGCCCCTGGAACCTACCTTGCCTCTTTCCCACAGCTTTAGTCATTTTCTATATTCACCTTTTCCTGTCTGGTCTCGCTGTATCTCTTTGGGCTAAAGACAGACTACTCTTTGGCTCCCAGCCAAAGGAGAAGAAGGTGACAGAAGGAAGTGGGATATTTTGCAGGACCCAAAGGTAGAATTTCCAGCTGTGCTTCATGAGGGGCTGGTGTAGGAACTGACAACCGCCACAGTGGTGTCCTGGCTTCTCTGTCTGGGTCTGCTCGTGTCACTGTCTATCCTCTATGGCTTTTTCTGCCTTAGTGAGTTCAAGACAAGAGTGACCACCTGTATTGGTCAGGGTTCTCTAGAGGGACAGAACGAATAGACGTATATAAAAAAGGGAGTTTATTAAGTAGTATTAACTCACATGATCACAAGGTCCCACATAGGTCGTCTGCAAGCTGAGGAGCAAGAAAGCCAGTCCGGGTCCCAAAGCTGAAGAACCTGGAGTCCGATGATGGAGGGCAGGAAGCATCCAGCATGGAAGAAAGATGTAGGCTGGTAGGCCAAGCCGGTCTAGTCCTTTCGTGTTTTTCATGTTTATATTCTGGCTGTGCTGGCAGCTGATTAGATGGGGCCCACCCAGATTAAGGGTGGACCTGCCTTTCCAGCTACTGACTCAAATGTTACTCTCCTTTGGCAACCCTCACGGACACACCCAGGATCAGTATGCTGCATCCTTCAATCCATTCACGTTGACACCAGGTTAACCATCAAGTCCATACCTTGTCAACTTGAACCTGTACACATCTCCTGAGATTGTACATAATCTTCAAATAAAGAATAATAAGGTCGTAATTACGCCTAACATAATACAACTATTCTTCATACAACTGGAAACTCACCAATCTTCAACCTAAGTGCTATTACATAAAGGTAACACTACTTAAATGCTGATATGAAGTCAATAAATCTTATATTGCATGATAAATGAAATAAAATGCAGATATTTTCTTAGTACAAGTGTATATATCACAAACATGTTTTTAACAAAAGAAGGAGGAAATACGGCAGTTGTAGTCCTCATTTCTGCAGCTGGCCATGTGGCCATAGTTGGAATTGATCACCACCTTCTTCTCCTACCCATTCTGTATTCACCTTGCTGTCGGCAAGCACCTCAGCAGGTCGTGGTTATTTGTTTCCTGGTAGAGTGACCCAAACCTTCGTTCCTGAAGGGTCTGGACCGTTTTAGTCTTGCCTGGATTGGGCTGTTGTGATTTCCCATTGACTTTAATCACAGGGCATGAATCCTGGCTATGGGAAAAACAGCACCATATATTGGATGCTAATTCAGAGCATACCTGGCCTACTGGAGAACTTTGCCCCAGCCCTGCAAAGTATTGTCAACTAGTTGGTATTGTAATTGTGACTTCAAAAGGCCATTCCACCGTTCTATCCAGTGAATTCTGTGAGCATGAGCCCACTTCTGCACTTGCTTACCCACAAAGGGAGTGCCTTGGTCAGAGACCATACTGTGTGGAATACCGTGACTGTGGATAAGGCATTCCATGAGTCCGTGAAGGGTAGTCTTGGCAGAAGCGTTGTGTGCAGGGTAGGCAAACCCATATCCAGAGTAAGTATCTATTCTAGTGAGGACAAACATCTGCCCTTTCCCTGATGGAGGAGGTCCAATGTAATCAGCGTGCTGCCAGGTAGCTGGCTAATCACCCTGAGGAATGGTGCTGTATTGAGGGGCTCAGTGCTGGTCCATGTTGCTGAGCCCCTTCATAACCTCAATCCCTGCCACCGTGGCCATTTTGTTCGTGGGCCCATTGGGTAATGACTGGGGTGGCTGGGGAAAGAGGCTGAGTGGTGTCCACAGAATGGGTCATCCTATCTACTTAATTATCAAAATCCTCCTCTGCTGAGGCCATCCGTTGGTGAGCACTCACATGGAATACAAATATCTTCACAGTTTTTGGCCACCCAGAGAGGTCCATCCACATCCCTCTTCCCAGATTTCTTTGTCACCGACTTTCCAATCATGCTTCTTCCAAGTCCCTTACCATCCAGCCAAATCATTGGCTACAGCCCATGAAACAGTATATAATCACACATCTGGCCACTTCTCCTCCTGTGCATAGTACACCAGCCAGGTGCACTGCTTGACGTTCTGCCCACTGGGAAGATTTCCCTTCAGTGCTGCCCTTCGGGGATGTCCTAGAAGGGGCTGAAGTGCTGCAGCTGTCCACTTTGAGATGGTGCCTGCATACCATGCAGAACCATCTGTGAACCAGGCCCTCGTCTTTTCTTTCCCTGTCAGCTGATCATAGGGAACTCCCCAACTGATCATTGGTGCAGGCTAGGGGAGGGAAGGTGAGGTGGCAGGAGTGTAGTCCATGGGCATTTGAGCCACTCGTGCCTTTAGGACCTGCTCAAGCTCAATCACATATAATACCACTTTCATCTGTTGATGGAATGCTGCTGTGCATGACCCACTTTATGGCTAGCTGGGCCAGAAAGCACCCAGTTCATGATAGGCAGTTCGGGTCACATGGCGACTTGATGACCCATATTGTAACAGGCCAAGAGCTGTCTCTCGAAAGGAGAACATTTATCTCTGCAGAAGCTGGCAGGGCCTTGCTCCAGAATCCTGGAGGCCTCTGCTGTGATTCACCTGTGGGCCTGCCAAAGGCTCCAGACAGCATCCCTATCTGCCAGTGATACCTCAGGCACCATTGGATCTGCTGGGTCATTTGGCCCAAGTGGCAGAGCGGCCTGGACCTGTTGCAGAGCCTTCTGTTCTGGACCCCCCTGAAAACTGGCAGCCTTTCAGATCTCTCGATCAATGTGCCAGAGTAACACACCCAAATGAGGAATATATTGCCTCCAAAATCCAAACAGGGCCACTGGACATTTTGCCTCTTTCCTGATTCTAGAAAGGACCAAATGCAGCAATTTGTTCTTCACCTTAGAGGGCATATCTCAGCAGGCCGTACGCCATGGACCCTTAGAAATTTTACTGAGGTAGAGGGTCCTGGATTTTTTGTTAGATTTATTTCCCATCCTCTGGCACGCAAATATCTGACGAGTAAGTCCAGTGTGTTTGCTGCTACTTGCTCACTGAATCCAGTCAGCTTAATGTCATCAATGTAATGGACCAGTGTGATACCTTGTGGAAGCAAAAAAGCAATCAAGTTCTTTCTGAATAAGATTCTGACAAGGATGGAGCGTTGATAGGCCCCTGAGGTAGGACAGGACAGGTATATTGCTGGCCTTGCCAGCTGAAGGCGTCTTGCTTCTGGTGGGCCTTATGGACAGGAATGGAGAAAACGGTATTTGCCACGTCAGTGGCTGCACACCAGGTACCAGGATACGTGTTGGTTTGCTCACGCAGTGAAACCACATCTGGGACAGCAGCTGCAGTTGGAGTCACCACTAGGTTAAGCTTACAATAATCCACTGTCACTCTCCAAGATCCATCTGTCTTCTGCACAGACCGAATGGGAGAGTGGAATGGGGATGTGGTAGGAATCACCACCCCTGCGTCTTTAAAGTCCTTGATGGTGGTACTTGTCGCATTTCCTCCAGGCATGTGATAGTGGTTTTGATTTCTTTTTCTGGGTAGAGGCAGCTCTGATGGCTTCCATTTGGCCTTTCCTACCTTAGTTGCCCTCGCCCTACCAGTCGGAGCCAGTGTGGGGTTCTGTCAGCTGCTAGGTCTGTCTATGCCAGTCATGCATTCTGGCACTGGGGAAGTGACCAGTTTGAGGCCGGGGGCCCACTGGACCCACTGTAAGTCGGACCTGAGCTAAAACTCCTGACGTCCATAAGCCCCTACTTTAATGTGAGGCCCACCTGGAATCAACATCAGCTCAGTCTCTGTGTCCAGTAGTTCCTGAAATGTCTGATCATTTCCCTTTCTCCAGTGTACAGTTACCCTGGTATCACACTGGTCCATTACATTGATGACATTAAGCTGACTGGATTCAGTGAGCAAGTAGCAGCAAACACACTGGACTTACTCGTCAGATATTTGCCAGAGGTCTTGGGGAAGGATGGGAGAAAGATTAACAGCATAAATTGTCAGTAGTATAGTGGGGTCCTTCCTCAGGGCACCTGGCCTCCCCTTCATTCAAGGGGTTCTGGGTCTGTAAACTGGCCCAAGTCTGGAAATTGATTGAGGGGCTGATTCTCTGCTTTTGTAATTCAAATTAGTCTCATCCATTTGACCTGGAAGTTTTCTGCTTATGTAAATTAAGTAGGAATGCGGTAGGCTTCCTATGAGCTTCACTTCTAGGAACATGGTGATAATTAGCCAATGCCAGAACTCTACATGAGTCAGACTATGATTGCTGCTTTGCCTCTGCTGTCCGTTATGGTAGCTATACCCACCTTGCCTTTGTGGGTTGAGTGCTGCCACTTGGCCCCTGCCACCTCAGAATCCAGTTGTTTTCATTGTGTTTAAATTTTTGTAGATGAGTGACTTTGCTTCCCTCTGCTAGATCTAACATACAGAGAAGAGCAATTACAGGGCTCTTCAAAGATGCAGGTGCTGCTTTGCAAATCACTAGTCAAGGGTGTATCTTCTGGGCCCTCCAAGCTGGGATGAGTAGATCTGAAGTGACTAATCCACTCCGCCATCCCGATATCCCTAAGGCTTCGGATGCCTTATTCTACATTAAACCAAGGGAGCTCAAGCATTTCTGGCTTGCTCACAGTGGGCCATCTTTTAATCTGTATTTCAGCCAGCCAGGGAAATAAACTATTAGGAACTTTTTTAACTCCCCAAGCTGCAACATTAAATGCAGGATCCCTACTTCACTTTGTCCAGTGAACTTAGAGGGCCCAAATCAATAAATTCAGCCTGATCCATCTGTGTGTTCTTTCGAGCATTGTCCCACACCCTTAACATTCATTCCCATGCCTGTTCTCCAGATTTCTGCTCACATAAATTGGAAAACTCAAGCCATTCTTTTTGAGTGTAGCTCACCTCCCCGTGAGTCACACTCTGAACCGGAACTTTAGTTAGAGGTCTAGAAGCAAACAAAGATGTTGCAGGTGGCTCCTGAGGAGAATCAGCATTATCTTGCCTAGCAGCTGCCTCAGGGGAGGCCATCACTGTTGCCTCAGGCAGCGTACGGTTTCTCTCCTCAGACAAAGGTGGGAAGGCTGGTGGCCGCATAGGGATGGGAACGCTGTTTCTTCTGGCAAAAAAGCTTCATCAGAGTTTATAAACGCAGCATCCCCAGCTTCATCAGGGTCCTCCCACACATCCCCATTCCAAGTTGCAGGGTCCCATTCTTTTCTTAGCAATGCCCTCACTTTATTTAACAGTAGACACCTGCTGAGGCTGTGCAAGCACATTTCATTGCAGGTCAGCCACCCACATGACAGAGTTCGTGTCTGTTTTTCCACAATTTCAGCTCTCTGTACAGGACCTAAGACTCACTGAGGACAGTCTAGCATATTTGAGGCTCACTATCTGCTCCTGAAGCCAGGAGTCAGAATCCCTGGGTTCATCATTTGTTTTCTTTTTGTGGGGAGCGGGGAGTGGAGGTTTAACAGACAGAAGAGTAAGGAAAATGGCTCTGTCTCTAGTGAGAGAGAGGGGACTTGTGAGAGGAAAGACCCTGAGTTTATCATTTCTTTTCATCACTTTGTGCAGTGAACTTAGGAGCAGCCAACCAACTTCGTATGTTCGTTGCTTCTCCACATACAGTCAAAGGTGTTATATAGAGTCACTAAACTCCCTTCCTCTTGCAAACTGTGAATCAGGAGTGTCAAATTCATTTATTTTGCATAACTCTAAACAGTTTACTCCAGGGACTGTCAGTGTTCTGTGTACTGTTAGAATCATTTGTATTTTGGGGTCTAATCATATTAAGCAGCCAACTGCAGAAACCTCAGAACCAACAAAAGAACTGCATCCTTAGTATTCTGTTCTCCTAGAACCACTCCTGGTACCAAATTCAGTCAGAGTTCTCTAGAGAGACAGAACTAATAGGATAGATAGATACATAAAGGGGGTTTATTAAGGAGAGTTGACTCATACAATCGCAAGATCCTACAGTAGACCGTCTGCAAGCTGAGGAGCAAGGAAGCCAGTCCAGGTCCCAAAGCTGAAGAGCTTAGAGTCCGATGTTGGAGGCTAGGAAGCGTCCAGCACGAGAGAGAGGTGTAGGCTAAACCAGTCTTGTCTTGTCACCTTTTTTCTGCCTGCTTTATATTCTGGCTGTTGACATCTAGTGGGTAGAGACCTGGAATTCAGCCAAACATTCTTAAAATGCACAGGACAGACCCTGTCTCTTCCTGTTCCTTCACCCTCAAACAAAAACCCATTTGGACCTAAATGTCAGTTGTGCTGAGGTTGAGAAACTTTTTCAGAGAGTGCTTGGACACTTCATCAGCTGGCACTGAGAAACACCCAAGGAAGCCGCTCTTTTATTTCTTCTCTTCCTGCCTCTGGAGTGTTTGAGGGAAAGTCTGGTTTGGCTTAGTACAGCGTCTTAACACCCTGCAAACTGTTGGTAATTTCCCTTTTTCCACAACGGGACAGCCTTCAGCTGACAGCCCTGCACAGACAGCATTGTTTTCATTTATTGCTGCGTTTTCATGGCGACCCGCCATCAAGGCAAGTGGCTCTAGGGTTTTCCACTCACCAGATTGATGAGGATTCCCTTTCTAAAGAAATCTGAGAAAAATAAAAAGTGGATCACTTTTAAGAAAAGCAGTTAATAGTCACATTCCGGGTCCCCAGAGCACCGATTCGGTGTCAGGCCTGTTCCAGGCACTGTCCATCTTCCACTCATGTAATTCTCACACAACTTTGTTGTATGTACTCAAAGGATTTCAATTTGTGGAAGTGTCTGGGTGACAATAGAGAGAGGTTAATGCCGCTAAAAGAAGAATCCCGTTAAGAATGTACAAGTGTTATTGCATCTTTCAAGAGTGGCACTGTTTATTTTGAGAGTGAAACGTGTGCCTTGCTTATTGCCCATAATGTCTGTAACTCCAGAGAGAATAGTGTCTTGGCAAGGCTTCGTACTGTGGCCTTGGCCGTGTAGACATGTGTGATTTTGATTTCTTTTTTTCGGTGAGGGAAGAGGTTCTCAGAATTCTTTACCTGGAAAGGGACCATTTTTAGGCAATCAGCAGTTTGCAGTAACTCTGAAGATGGGGCGTTTGGTGCCAAGTTGACTGCATGAAGTTTGACTAAGCGTGTCATTCTTTGGGTCCCACCCTTTCTCAGAGGCATTCTGGCTGAGGGATAGAAAGCAGCAGCAGTCTACTGAGCTTCTTCACTTTGGGTACCAGTCCCAACCCCGTATGCTGGTGCCCTTAGTCCTGCTGGTGCCAAGGGATTGAGAAAAGGAAATAGAGACAGAGACACAAGAGTAGAGTTTACAGCGTTGGTCCCCTGGACCCAAGCGTTGGCCCCAAGCTCTGAACTCCAAATACTTTTATTATGTGCATAATCTCATTGAACTTACAGGCGTGGAAGGGGAGGGTGAAGGTGTCTTATGATACATGCTGGGTTTTGTCCGCTGCTCCTGGTTCATAACCCCCATAGCCCTTCTGTTAAAATGTTGGGTGCGTTAGGCCTTGAGGGCAGGGCTCTGACCTTCTCCTGCCTTCCTTTCACTCTAACGTTCCTCCACCTTTCTGATTGTGGGTCTTATGAGTGGGCCCAACCCTAGACCCTGGGGAAGGAATGCTGATGTTGGGAAGTTTCCATAAAGACTCAAGAGGCCGGCCAGGCGCGGTGGCTCACACCTGTAATCCTAGCACTTTGGGAGGCCAAGGTGGGTGGATCACCTGAGATCAGGAGTTCAAGACCAGCCTGGCCATCATGGTGAAACCCCATCTTTAAAAAAAAAAAAAAGAAACCTGACGGGTGCGGTGGCTCACACCTATAATCCCAGCACTTTAGGAGGCTGAGGCGGGTGAATCACAAGGTCAAGAGATCGAGACCATCCTGGTCAACAAGGTGAAACCCCGTCTCTACTAAAAATACAAAAAATTAGCTGGACATGGTGGCGCGTACCTGTAGTCCCAGCTACTCAGGAGGTTGCGGTGAGCCGAGATGGTGCCATTGCACTCCAGTCTGGGTAACAACAGCGAAACTCCATCTCAAAGAAAAAGAAAAAAAAAAGACTCAAGAGGTCACAGTTGGCTGGGCATGGTGGCTTACACCTGTAATCCCAGCACTTTGGGAGGCCAAGGTGGGTGGATCATGAGGTCAGGGGATGGAAACCATCCTGGCCAACATGGTGAAATCCCATCTCTACTGAAAATAAAAAAATTAGCTGGGCATGGTAGTGCATGCCTGTAATCCCAGCTAGTCGGGAGGCTGAGGCAGGAGGCAGGAGAACCACTTGAACCAGGGAGCTGGAGGTTGCAGTGAACAGAGATGGCGCCACTATACTCCAGCCTGGCAACAGAGTGAGACTCTGTAAGAGGTCACAGTCCAGTGAGCTTCCAAGTGGTTCCCCCAGGAAGGACACGGAAGCTCTGTGCCCCTTTGCCAGCATCTCGCCGTAGGAGTGGCTTCATCTGTATCCTCTGCAATACCCATTATAATACACTGGGAAACATGAGTGTTTCCTTCCGTTCGTGGGCTACTCTGGCAAATTAATGGAACCCAAAGGGGGTCTCGGGAACCCTGGCTCCAAGCCCATCAGACATGTTCGATGCCTGGCCTTGGGACTGGTATGTAGGGTGGGGCAGGCTTGCAGACTCAGCCCTCAACCTGTAGGTTCTGAAGCCATCTCAGTGGATCGTGTGCGAACAATTAGAGGACACCCGCCCCACATTGGTGTCCGCTGCTTGGAGTCTGGGGAAAAACCCCACACATTTGGTCATAGAAGTCTTGTTCTGTATCGATTGTTGTCACGGTGTGGCAGTGGAGAAAAAACATGATTAGAGAGAGTTTTCCCTTCATAGTGGGGTTTCTTCTGGAAAAGCAAGACAGGGCGTGGTAAACAGTTTAGGGCTGGCCAATTTGAGTAATTTCAGTGAGATCTGGGGCATAGGGACTATCTCTAGTTGTCTGGCACCTGGCCCTGGGTTGATGTAGGGCAGGGGAAATACTCCGTATATAAGAGTTCGTTAAGGAAGTGGTTGGGGGTATGGTTTCGTATTAGGTGGATTGCACATGAAAGGCATGTGCTTGTTTCCAGGGGAGTTTGTATTCCTAGAAATCACCTGTCCCTGAGAGGAGCAGTCTCTCCCAAAGTCTGAAAAGGCTTCAAGATGTTCTGAGCAAAGTGAAGAAAATATGCCTACGGTATTTCCGTCTGACTGAGCCTGAACTTACTCAGGTTAGAGGATCAATCTTCATCTATGAAGCTGTCCTTCGTGGGTATTCTTTTTAATTAGAAGTTCTCTTTTTATAAAATGTTGAGAGTACACTACTTGATGTTTCTGTAAATGTCCTTATATAACCCTATCACAGTAGAAGGTTCACTTTTTAAAATTTCTAGTGGTTCATGAAATACTGAGGTCTGGAGTCCCTGAACCGGACCCTCACCCTGAGAATGAGTCCTCCAGCTCACGTCTCTGCATCATCATCACCGCCCACCATGTACTCTGTGGTGCTAGTACCCTGAGGATGAGTCCCAGCTCACGTCTCTGCATCATCATCACCGCCCACCATGTACTCTGTGGTGCTAGTACCCTGAGGATGAGTCCTCCAGCTCACGTCTCTGCATCATTATCACCGCCCACCATGTACTCTGTGGTGCTAGTACCCTGAGGATGAGTCCCAGCTCACGTCTCTGCATCATCATCACCGACCACCACGTACTCTGTGGTGCTAGTACCCTGAGGATGAGTCCTCCAGCTCACGTCTCTGCATCATCATCACCGACCACCACGTACTCTGTGGTGCTAGTACCCTGAGGATGAGTCCTCCAGCTCACGTCTCTGCATCATCATCACCGACCACCACGTACTCTGTGGTGCTAGTACCCTGAGGATGAGTCCCAGCTCACGTCTCTGCATCATCATCACCACCCACCACATACTCTATGATTCTAGTAGTTTCCTCCTCAGTGCCGTGTTTGGGACGGGAGCCAGAACCATGGTGTCCAGCCCCAGCGCTGCTCTTTAAAACCCAGTGGCCTTGGACAAATTACCAACTTTGTCTGTGCCTCAGTGTGCACATTGGTAAGATGAGGACTTAGCACATCTGCATCCCATCAGCATCGTGTCTCTGCATCACCATCACTGTGGGTAGAGTGTTACTGTTACGCTTTGGCTCGGTGTCAGCACCCATATCTCACCTTGAATTGAAATAATCCCCGTGTTGTGCAAGGCAATTGAATCATGGGGGTGGTTTTTCCCATGCTGTTCTCGTGATAGCGAATAAGTCTCATGAGATCCGATGGTTTTCTAAAGGGGAGTTCCCCTACTCATGACCTCTTGCCTGCTGCCCTGTAAAATGTACCTTTCTTTGCCTTCTGTCATTATGGTGAGGCCTCCCCAGCCATGTGAAACCGAGTCCATTCAACCTCCTTTTCTTTGTAGAGTACCCAGTCTCAGATACGTCTGTTAGCAGCCTGAGAACTGACTAATATAGTTATTACATGAAAAGGGCTCAGAAGAGCACCTGGGAGACCAGGCTGTGGGCAGGGAGCCATTGCAGTCCCTGTTGCCACCAGTACTGTTACTGTCATCTCATCATGATTATTGTCATTGGCATGCCTGGACCTGGCACTTTCTGGGCAGCGTTGTGGAGCTTTGTGGTTAAACAGCACAGACATGGCAGGACCAGGTGCTTACTGACTCAGCCATTCCCAGTTCTGTGCTCTTCAGCAAATCACTACTTCCTGAGCCTGGGTTTCTTTGTCGGTAAATGGTGTTGATCACGATGTGGACTTCCTGGGGATGCTGTGGGAAAATCCTCAGCTAGAATCCTCATTTTGTCTTTGGTCTACAGGAAGAGCATTATAAAACATTGCTTAGAATGCAAAAAAAGTAAGACTTACGTCACTGAAATCACATACCTTGTTTTGAATGACAAGAGTCATTATTTAATATGTAAACACATCAGTTTTTCTCTAAGGTATTCCATAAATACTCACTTTTGGAATGACATAATGCAGTGAACTTGTGTGGCCCAGTCCCCCGGACATGGTTACAGCCTATAAGTCCTCGTTCTTGACTTACTGTCAGGGGTAGAGATCCCACGGCAGCATGACATGGCCTGCTCTTGTTTCCAGGTCACACACCAGCTTTTCGTTCCCCTGGACATGGTTACAGCCTATAAGTCCTCGTTCTTGACTTACTGTCAGGGGTAGAGATCCCACGGCAGCATGGCATGGCCTGCTCTTGTTTCCAGGTCACACGCCAGCTTTTCGTTCCCCTGGACATGGTTACAGCCTATAAGTCCTCGTTCTTGACTTACTGTCAGGGGTAGAGATCCCACGGCAGCATGGCATGGCCTGCTCTTGTTTCCAGGTCACACGCCAGCTTTTTGTTCCCCTGGACATGGTTACAGCCTATAAGTCCTCGTTCTTGACTTACTGTCAGGGGTAGAGATCCCACGGCAGCATGACATGGCCTGCTCTTGTTTCCAGGTCACACGCCAGCTTTTCGTTCCCCTGGACATGGTTACAGCCTATAAGTCCTCGTTCTTGACTTACTGTCAGGGGTAGAGATCCCACGGCAGCATGGCATGGCCTGCTCTTGTTTCCAGGTCACATGCCAGCTTTTCGTCCCCATGCACAGGAGCAGCTTCATTCCAAGGTCTGGTCCCCATCCTGAAGTCCCAGACTAGATTGTACGTCTGTATGTCCTTTCACCAACATGCATGTGTCCACTTTCTTTCTCCATAAACAGGGTGTCCTGTTCCCAGACCAGAGCTGATCTGCCACCTAGATCATGGGCAGGAGCCATGGACCGGGAAGGAAGACCTCTCCCAAGGCACCCGTCCAGGTAGGAGCCAAGATCTGGGCAAGTGGGAATCCCTGCAGGTTTGAGACTGAGGAGACCACTGGCCCTGGGATCTCTTGGGAAGCTTCTCAGTGTGGCCTGTCTATGTATAACTCTTACAGTAGATCACAGTAGAATGCTCCATCTGAGAGCCATGGAGCCGTTTGACCTGTGGTTTCTCTGTCCTCCCAGCCCCATCACATTGTCACCATTCCTAGAAAGAAGTGGGATTTTCAAACTAAGATGTGTCTGGGGGTTCCAACTATGCGGGCCTCGAATGTGGCCTGCCAATCACCTGCTATGTGGCCCTGATGAAGTTGCAGGATCTCCTGTCTTTATATATAACTTCAGCTAAGTTAACAGTAGCTACTATTTCAGACAGACTAAAATCTCAGTGGTTCACATATGAAAACTCTCACTCATACCAAGGTCTGTGTGGGTCAGCAGAGGGTTCTGTACCACATGGCTATTCAGGACTCAGCTTCCTTCTGTCATCAGCCTGTTGCGTTAAGATTATCCTGACATCCTTGAGCAGGCAGAGAATTGAGAGAATAAGGGAAGTTACACCCCCCTCCAGAGATAGCAACTCCCCTTACATTCCACCCACAGGAACTAGGCGTTTGGCTTGGGTCCGTGGGTCTGGGCAGTGTGGCTGAGCTGCCTGTGCAAGGAGAAGAGCAGATGGTTCAGTGAGCACCTACTCAGTCCACTGCGCCAAGTCTGTTCCTGAAAAGTGTTAGCAGAAATTATTCTTATGTCACTGGGCAGTTTGAAGATGTAATTATGTGATACATTAATGCATAAAGCTGCACAGTTTACCTCACCCTCCCAGTTTCTCTTTCCACTTACATTCTGCCTACCAGCCTTTCCCACCTTCTCCTTCCACCCATCCCCTGAGTGTTAGTGAGACACTAAAAAGCAGTCCTTTTCCCATTTCTTTCTATATCTCCTGTTTTCCAAAACCCTCAGGATGACATATGACCTCTGTCCCACAGTCAGGCTTCTGAGGGCACTGGGGTCTCTGTCAGGTGTGTGGATTGGTGCCACTGCAGAGCCTAGGCCTCTGCCTGCATGGGTTCCTTGAGCTGCTCATCCAACCCTGAGTGTCTGTGCAGTCCCTGTTCAGCCCTCGGAGTCTGTTCTAGACTGTTCCCTCTTCAGTGTCACATCTCCACTTGAAAATCTCAAAAGCCCGAAACTCAGCATGCCTAAGAAGGAATCCGTGATCTTGCTGACTCCTGCCGCCTCCCAAGTTTCTGTGAATGCTTTTGCCATCCAGGTAGATTAGGAGACTAGACCCAACCTCAAGACAGGTCAACCCCACCATTCCATGAGGCCCTGCATCCAGCCAGCCAGACAGTTTTCGTCTTCAGGCGCAGATGTCTCAGCATACGAGTGCTGATGTGTATCAGCATGCTTTCGTGTTAGAAGGATGTCTGCTGTCGTGTATTGCTTGATCAGGAGCCGTTCCGTGTTCATCTCAACTTCTTGTATTGATAACTTCTCTCTTCCTTACTGGACGAGGTCTTGCTCCAGCCACGGCCAGTCCCTACACCAGGGTCTAGATCACATTCCCTTTCATGGACATCCTTCCTTCATTTATATTCTGCTTGTTTTGTAATTTCATCCTTTCTCTACTCAAAAATATGCTTGCTTCTTTTTTTTAACTTTTCCTTTTTTTTAAGATAGTTTCACTGTATAGCCCGGGCTGGAGTGCAGTGGTGCTATCTTGGCTCATTGCAGTCTCTGTGCCTCAGCCTCCCAGGTAGCTGAGATGACAGGTGCATGCCACTACACCTGGCTGATTTTTATATATATATTTTTTAATACGGAGTTTCACTCTCACTGCCCAGGTTGGAGTACAGTGGCGCGATCTCAGCTCACCGCAACCTCCAGCTCTGGGTTCAAGCAGTTCTCCTGCCTCAGCCTCCCTGGTAGCTGGGATTACAGGCATCTGCCACCACCCCCGGCTAATTTTTTGCATTTTTAATAGAGACAGGATTTCACCCCGTTGGCCAGGCTTGTCTTGACCTTAGGTGATCTGCCTGCCTCAGCCTCCCAAAGTGCTGGGATTACAGGCTTGAGCCACTGCGCCTGGCTGTATTTTTAGGAAAGACAAGGTTTCACTGTGTTGCCCAGACTGGTCTCAAACCCCTGGCCTCAAGCAGTCCATCCACTTCGGACTCCCAAAGTGCAGGGATTACAGGCTTGAGTCACCATGCCCGGCCTCAAGTTTCTTACACTTTGTTTTGAGTTACGAAGCAAATGCTTGTGGCTCATGACATATTTATATATTCACTGATATGTTTGTTGACTATGTGGGCACTTAATTGTCTAGATTTGGCTGGCCCAGTGGTTCATGCCTATAATCCCAGCACTTTGGGAGGCTGAGGTGGGAGGATCACTTGAGCTCCGGAGTTTGAGACCAACCTGGGAAACATGGCGAGACCCCCATCTCTACAGAATTTAAAAAATTAGCTGGGCATGGTGGCTCATACCTGTGATCCCAGCTATTCAGGAGGCGGAGGTGGAGGATCTCTTGAGCCCACAAGGTTGAGGCTGAAGTGATCTTATTCATGCCGCTGCACTCTGGCCTGGGTGACAGTGAGATCCTATGTCAAAAAAATAAATAAGTAAAAATAGTTCATGAGAGACCATGAACCAGAGGCAAAAAATAATGATTGTCTGTGTTCATTCACAAAAGCAGAGATACTGCGGACATTCATATATGTAGTTCATTTCCACATGTGTAGGTGTGTATTTTTATAATTCTTGGAGTGAAATTATTGGTTTGTAGGCTATGCAAATGCTCAGCTTTGCGAGATCATTCCCATTGTTTTCTAAAGAGCCTATACCAGTTTGCACTCAACCAGGAAGGAGAGGTTCCATTGACCTTTTCATTATGAGGCTTCTCAATGTCTGTTCATTAAATGAACACAGAACAGTCTCATGTGCTCTTGATTTGCCTTTCTTTTGCTGCTGAAATGTTTTAGCAACTTACTGTGATTTTTAGTTCATTTATATTTTCTCCTGTGAAAATACAGATCTTTATTTACTTTACAATAAATTCATATTCCATTAACCTGCTTTCCTTTCTTTGTTTGCTTGGTAGGGATTCTCTGTACATTTCTTATGCTTACCTTTTATCACTTACATATGCTGAAAAATATATTCTAGTTTTTAATTTTGTCCTCTTACCCTTTTTAAAGTATCTTTTTCACCAAAAGATACCTTTTTCGCTTAATTTACTGTAGTTTAACTTATGACTTTTCTTATATAATTAATGACTTTTTGTCTTATATAAAAATGTTGATTCACCTAATATTAAATATATATTTTATTCTAAAAGTCTTAAAACTTGGCACTTGACATTTTTTCAGTGAGGTTGATTTGGACTATATAGTGAGATAGCAGTACAGTTATTTTCATTCTCCATGTGGCTAGCCAGTTTTTCTAGCTTCATTTACTTAATTTAACATACCATCAAGTTCCATAATTAAGTGTAGTTGGTATTTTACAGGGAATTATATTGAATTTATATAATTTGGGTCAAATTGTCAGTTCATATTATTAAATTCTTCATTGATATAGATCTTCTTTATTACCTTCAAATAAGATTTTATAATTTTCTTCATCTTGATTATGTGTATTTGGGGTTTTTTGTTTGTTTTTAAGAGACAGGGTAGTTTGCCCCACCATGCCTGGCTAATGTGCTTCTGGTTTTGTTTTTAAAAATTTTTTTATAGAGATGGGGGCTTGCTGTGTTTCTGAGTGGTCTTGAACTTCTGGGCTCGAGTAATCTGCCCATCTTGGCCTCCCAAAGCAGTGGGATTACAGGCTTTGGGAGGCTGAGATGAAAAGAGCAGCACCAAACACAGCAGCCTGGCCATTGATGATGTGTATGGTGCTACTCTTTTTACCAGGCTGTTCCTGGGCATATGTGTGTGTCAAGCCAGGTCCTCTTACCTCTTTTCTCATGAGCCCTGGATTGATAGTAGCATTAGTCACATGACCTTCACTGTCACCCAGCTCAGAATCATGACAGTCAGTTTCCCCTCTGTCCCTGGATTGTCATCCATACCATCCTGCAGTTTCTTTGTATTGTCTCCTAAGACTACAGTGTCCTTCCCACTTTCTCTTTATGGCAGCTCTTCTTCACAAGCATAGGACTCACTTCGTCGAGCACTCCTTATGGGAAAACTCTGATTTCTTCCTAACCAGGATCAGCTGAACTCAAGGTTAAGGACACAGTCCTCTAAAACTACCAGGTCTGTCCAGCTCTTCTGACACCGACTACAAGTTTGGATCCCAAAGCCACTGTCAGGTTTACTAATTGGCTAAAAAGACTCACAGAACTCCTAAAACCTATTTTAGTTACAGTCATGTTTATTACAGACAAAAGGAACAAATTAGAAATGACACAGAATGTGAAGTTGGAAAGGTTCCCAACACAAAGTCCCCGTTTCTTCAGGAGCTCACTCTGCCCCAGTCTGGCATATGAGCTTAGAGTGTTGCCAACCCAGGACACTCACCAGCTCTCCATTGCCCAGAATTGTACTGAAGCGTCATTACATAACCACGGTTGATTGTGTGATCACTTGTGTGGCTCAGTTTCCAGCATGTCATCCTTTCCAGAGACTGAGCGTTGATGTTACATTAAGCCCCAAGCTTCTGATCACGTGGTTTAGTGTTCTGCTGTGGCCTGAGTCATCTCTTCAGGATAAACTGTGGAGGGATCCATAATGAGTTACCCGTTTACATAAACTGTCAGTTAGGGCCGTTGGGTCCCACCATGAGTAAAAACATTTTGGAATTGTTTACAGGTTACTTTCCATGACTTCACACAGCAAGCATACTACTTTTTGGGAATTAATTTTTGTCGCTTACTTCCTGTCTTCCATGTGGGCTCATGAGGTGCTCCTTCCTCTTGTTCTTGTGGTGACACAGAACGTCCTTGCTTATTGCTTAAAGGAAACTTACCATGCACAGTATAATCGTTACCCTGTCCACCCAGGTCCAGTGTGTAACTGAAGCCCCACTACAAACTCACGGTCTCCTCAGCCAGCCCCTCCCCACTAGGTCTCCCTTTCAGGGTATCCCGAGTCCAGGGGCCAGAACAGAAAGAATTGCAAACCCAAGAATTTGAGACACAGAACCAATATTTTTATCTGTGCTTTTTTACAGAAATGGTAATATTCTTCTTTCCATGGTGTCCATTACTAACAGGCCCTTTGGGGAACTGGATTTCTTCCAGGTGACAAAGGAAAGCCGAAGACCACAGAACCTACTACTTGTGATCCAGCTTTGTCAGAGGGAATCTCACTTCAGGGACAACTGACACAAGGAAACTCAGTGGACTCCCAGTTGGGGCAAGCCAAGGATCAGGATGGGCTATCAGAAATGCAGGAAAGACACTCCATACCAGGAATAGATCCCCAGCAGAAACTTCCTGGGAAGATGAGCCCTGAATGTGATGGTGTGGGGACAGCTGACGGTGTGTGTTCAAGGGTTGGACAGGAGCAAGTCCCTCCGGCAGATACAGTCCATAGCCATAACTCATGTGAATCAGGTAAAGGTCCCATGATTCAGGAAGAGGAAAATACCTTTAAATGCAGTGAATGTGGAAAAGTATTTAACAAGAAACACCTCCTTGCTGGACATGAGAAAATTCACTCTGGAGTGAAGCCCTATGAATGCACAGAATGTGGGAAAACCTTTATTAAGAGCACACATCTCCTGCAGCACCACATGATCCACACTGGGGAGAGGCCCTATGAGTGCATGGAGTGTGGAAAGGCCTTTAACCGGAAGTCATACCTTACTCAGCACCAGCGGATTCACAGTGGAGAGAAGCCTTACAAGTGCAGTGAATGCGGAAAGGCCTTCACCCACCGCTCCAATTTTGTCCTGCACAACAGGAGACACACTGGAGAAAAATCCTTTGTGTGCACAGAGTGTGGGCAAGTCTTTCGACATAGGCCAGGCTTTCTTCGGCACTATGTTGTCCACAGTGGTGAGAATCCCTACGAGTGCTTGGAGTGTGGCAAGGTCTTCAAACACAGGTCATACCTCATGTGGCACCAGCAGACTCATACAGGGGAGAAGCCCTATGAGTGCAGTGAATGTGGGAAGGTCTTCTTGGAGAGCGCAGCCCTTATTCACCACTATGTCATCCACACTGGGGAGAAGCCCTTTGAGTGCCTCGAGTGTGGGAAGGCTTTCAACCACCGGTCATACCTCAAGAGGCACCAGCGAATTCACACTGGGGAGAAGCCTTTCGTGTGCAGTGAGTGTGGAAAGGCCTTCACCCACTGCTCTACTTTTATCTTGCATAAAAGGGCCCACACTGGAGAAAAACCTTTTGAGTGCAAAGAATGTGGGAAAGCCTTTAGCAATCGGAAGGACCTCATTCGACATTTCAGCATCCACACTGGGGAGAAGCCCTATGAGTGCGTGGAGTGTGGAAAGGCTTTTACTCGCATGTCAGGCCTCACAAGGCACAAGCGGATTCATAGTGGAGAGAAGCCCTATGAATGTGTTGAGTGTGGGAAATCTTTCTGCTGGAGCACAAACCTCATTCGACACTCCATCATCCACACTGGAGAGAAGCCCTATAAGTGCAGTGAATGTGGAAAGGCCTTCAGTCGCAGCTCATCCCTCACTCAGCATCAAAGGATGCACACTGGGAGGAATCCTATCAGTGTAACAGATGTGGGAAGACCTTTCACAAGTGGGCAGACCTCAGTTACCCTTCGAGAACTTCTTTTAGGGAAGGACTTTTTGAATGTCACCACTGAGGCAAATATTTTGCCAGAGGAAACATCTTCCTCTACATCTGACCAACCATACCAAAGAGTAACCCCACAAGTGTCTTCACTGTGAGAAAACCTTCTGTTGCTGAACATGACGTGTATCTGAAGAGTCAAATTCATTCCGTCTAGAGCCTTATTCTCCATCTGATAATTTATCCTGGAGAGAGACCTGGTGGTTACTGTGCACACAGGAAAACCTTCAGCTGCATCTTTCTCCGTAGTTTACAGTGCAATGTTATCTCAGGAATTATTTTTTAGAAGGAGGAGGAAACATAGAAAAAAATGAAATGCAAGCACACATCTTTTTAGACTTCTCTGCCAAGCCTGCAGCGCTTTGTCCTAGATTCCTTAGTGTATTTGGGGGAAGGGAAGTGTTTCAAGGTAAAGGGCCTTGACCCTTTTTGTGTCTTGTATATACATTTATTGCTATCCAGTGTCAGAAGAGTGAGTTTAGGACAAGTCTGCAAACTTGGATCGCACATCTGCTGTGTTCCCGATAGTACTTACTCTTGAGAAGCATAACTCTGTGACAGTTTAGGGGGCTTGAACCATGAAACACCCAACATTTAAATCAGTGAGGTTACGTGTCTTAGCACTCAGGCTTTTTCTTGATGCCCATCTTTTGGTTAACTTCATTACTGTAGCTATATGGTAAATTTTTGTTAAATTTAAAAAAAATTATTTAGCTCAAAATGTCAGTGGTCATTTTTTTTTTTTTTTTTTTTTTTAAGACGGGGTTTCACCATGTTGGTCAGGCTGTTCTTGAACTCCCAACCTCAGGTGATCTGCCTGTGTTGGCCTCCAGAGTGCTTGGATTATAGGCATGAGCCACCACGCCCCACCATTGGTCAATTTTTTAATTGAGTAAAGTGATCCTTTTTTGCTCCTATTTAAAATCGACTTAGCGTTTTTAGTTCCTTTGACATTCCGTCTAGTTTTTAGAATCAGTTTGTACATATTTACAAAACCATCTTGCTCAGATTTTCACAGAAACGAAATTAAATCTGCGGACTAATCTGTTAAGAATTGGTGTCTTCACTCTGTTGAGCCTTGTAGTTGATGAGTTCAGCAGGTCTCGTTCCTCAAAGTATTTCATTAAGTTAAAAGTTTCAGCTTATACATCCCTATGCATTTTTGGTAAAATCTGCATCCTGTGCTGCTTTTTCGTTTGTGTGTGGAATCTGAGTGATTGTAACTGCCACTGATGTTTAAACTTTGAGTTGCACACAATTTTTGGTAGTATACACAAATATAATTTTTTGGACATTGTTTTGCTACCCTCCAACCTTGGTAAGTCCACTTATTTTTAGCAATTTCTTTTGACAGAATCCTTGGAATTTTCTATATAGAAACGTTATCTGCAAATATAGACCATTTTTTATCTTTCATCCTATCTGTATACTCCTTATTTCCTTTTTGTTGGTCTTCTTGCGTTGCACAAGCTGGGACTTTGGTTATAATGTTGAATAGGAGTGATGAGAAAGGCCATCCTTACCTGGTTCCTGGTATTATGAGGAAAACGTTCAGTTGTTTTCTTTGAGACAGGATCTCACTTTGTCACCCAGGCTGGAGCGCAGTGGCACGATCTTGTCTCACCACAGCCCTGACTTCCCAGGCTCAAGTGATCCCTGCACCTCAGCCTCTACCAACCCTCAGTAGCTGGTACTACAGGCATGCACCATCACGCCTGGCTAATTTTGGTATTTTTTTGTAAAGACAGCGTTTCACCATGATTCCCAGGCTGATCTCAAACTCCTGGGTTCAAGCAGTCTGCTTGCCTGGGTCTCCCAAAGTGCTGGGATTACAGGCATGAGCCACTGTGCCCAGCATGTTCAGTTTTTAATCATAAAGTATAATGTAAGTCTTGTAAAGCATATGTTCTCTGTAAGTATTAAAAATGTCCTGTGTTCACAGTGTTTTGAGTTTCTGTGTTGCCGTGAATGAGTGCCGAATTGCGTTCAGTGCTTTCTCTCCACTGATTGATAGCGTCATGCCACTTTCCTTCCACATCCCAGTGGTAGAATGTACTGCTTTGATAGAGTTTTGAATATTGAGCCAGACTTGTTCGTAGCGTATAATTGTTTTTATGTATCATTTGACATTATTCCCTTTGTTTGTGTTCTGTTGAGGAAATATTCTTGTAGCATTCCCTTACTGTTTGGACAGCGGGATCTGTACTTACATCATTTTATTTTTGATATCTGAAATGCGTGTGCTCTCTCCGTGGTCGTGAGTCTTCTTAGACATGAATCAGTTCTATTGTGCACCGTGCTGAAAGGTGTAATTTTTGCTTCATCTCTCACCTCAGAGAACTAGCACTTTATATTCTCGATTTGTCTCTTTCTGTTCTTGATTTCTTTGATTTCTGCTTTGATCCGTATTATATTCTTCCACTTGGTTTGGTTGTATTTGGCTCTTTGTAAGTTTTCCCAAAGTGGGTTTTTAGATTATTTATTTGAGTTTTTTTTGCTTTTTTAATGTAAGCATTACATTCTATAAATTTTCCTAACGTCACAATTAGTTTAATCCCACAAGTTTTAATATGTTTCTGTTACATTTTACTCAATTCTAATATTTATATTTTTAAAAACATTCTCTCTAAGCCATGAATTATTTAATAGTATGTTTAATTTTCTAGTGTTCAGTGTATTTGTTACTGTTTTCTCATTCGTTCCATATTTGATCTGACCATTTAAATGTGTTAACATTTTTTATGACCCAGGATAGGGTCTGTCTTGTTCCACATGGCTGCTTGAAAGGAATGGGCGTTCTGCTGTTACTGGATCGAGTTTCTACAAATGTCTGTATGATCCTGCTCATTGTTAGTCAGGTCAGCTGTGTCCTTGCTGATTTTCTGTCTAACATTTCTGTCATTTGCTAAGACTGGTGTTCAAGTCCTGAACATAGGCTGGATGTGGTGGCTGACGCCTGTAATGCCAACACTTTGGGAGGCCGAAGCAGGCGGATCACCTTAGGTCAGGAGTTTGAGACCAGCCTGGCCAACATGGCAAAACCCTGTCTCTACTAAAAATACAAAATTAGCCAGGCATGGTGGCGCATGCCTGTAATCCCAGCTACTGAGGAGGGGCTGAGGCAGGAGGATTGCTTGAACCTAGGAGGTGGAGGTTGTAGTGAGCCAAGATCATGCCATTGTACTCCAGCCTGGGCAACAGAGTGAGACTCTGTCTCAAAAAAAAAAAAAGTCCTGAACATAATTGTGGGAGTGTGTTGTGTGTTGCTCTTCGAAGTTCTGTCACTTTTCGTTGCGCAAAGTTCAAAGCTCTATTATTTGGTACATATACATGTAGATCCGCCAAATCTTCATGGTAAATTGACTCTTTTATCCTTACTCATGTCCTTTTTTTGCCTTTTAATAGTCTTGTCAGTACTTCAGCTGATATTTTTATAGTGACTCCTGCATATTTTGATTAATGTTTGCATGGTTAATATTTCTTCATTGTATTTTAAACCTTTTCTGTTTCATTACTTATGAAGTCAGTTTCTTTGAACAGCATATACTCAAGGCCATGCATTTTGCATATTTCTCTCTTAATTGGTATATTGAAATCAGTTAAATTAAAATGACTAGTGATATTTTAGGGCTTAAGGCTGCCCTTAAGTGATTTTCGTGTGCTTTTTTGTTTTATTATCCCTCTCCTTGTTATTTGGGGTTGTTTACTTACCTTCCTGTAGGCTAGTTCATCTTTTTCCTTAGAGTTTGATTTGATATATGCGTAGTGTTTTTAGTGTAGATGCTCCTTGACTTGTGATGGGGTTATATCCCAAAATATCCATTACAAGTTGAAAATATTAAGTCAAATATGTATTTAATACACCTACCCTACCAAACATCATAGCCGATCTTGCCTTCAACACTCTCAGAAAATTTACATTAGCCTGCCGTTGGGTAAAATCATCTAACACAAGGCCTATTTCATAATAAAATTACTGCAAAGAATTTCGAATAAAAATTCAAGTATGGCTTCTTCTGAGTGCATGAAGCATTTGCACCACGTAAAGTCAAGTAATAAGTGGAACCATCGTAAGTCAGGGACTACATATATCTGCATTTTTTAGTGACTGTCCTACCATTGCACTGTAAATCTATAACACGACAGTTTAGTAAGTTATCAGCAATTTGACAACTTTATCACGGGTACAGTTGTAATATTGTAATTGCTGATGTAAGTATCCACAGTTTAGCACTTCCTGGGTTCCTTTACCCTACCTCTTAATGTAACTATCTTAAGTAATTCCTCTTCAAAAATTGAGCACTATGGTGCGTGATGTAATTTTTGCTTTATCTCTCGCGTATTTTACAAAAGGTCGTGAGGAGCATTGTCTCGACCTGTTTACCCATTCCATCATTCATTCTTCCTTCTTGAAGTCCCAAGCCTTCTTCTATTAACATTTCCTTTCCGTTACACACTGTGTACTGAACTTACTGTGGCCTTTTTTCTAGGGTAACAACTGTTCCTTGTTTTCCTTCCTCTAAAGGTATCTTTATGTTTGCTTCATTCCCAAAGAATATATGTGTGGGGTGTAGAGTCCTCAGTTGTGTTGTTTTTTTTTTTTTTTTTGAGACGGAGTTTCACTCGTTACCCAGGCTGGAGTGCAATGGTGCGATCTCGGCTCACCGCAACCTCCGCCTCCTGGGTTCAGGCAATTCTCCTGCCTCAGCCTCCCGAGTAGCTGGGACTACAGGCACGCGCCACCATGCCCAGCTAATTTTTTGTATTTTTAGTAGAGACGGGGTTTCACCATGTTGACCAGGATGGTCTCGATCTCTTGACCTCGTGATCCACCCGCCTCGGCCTCCCAGAGTGCTGGGATTACAGTTTTCTTTTAATACTTGAGAAACATGTCTCTCTGTTCTGTCCGTTATGGTTTAATATAAGAAATCTACTACCATTCAGATAATCATTCCCTATTTGGCAATGCATCAGTTCTGTTGAGCTTCATCCAGCGTGTTTTTCATTGTCCGTAGTGTTCAGAAGTTCGACTATGATGTGCGTGGCGTGGAATTTTTTGAGTGTATCTTACTTGGTGTTCCCTGATGCCTGCCCAGCTTTTTAATCTATAGGATTATGCCTTTTGCTAACTTTGGGGGATTTTCAACTCCTATTTCTTCAAATATTTTTTTCACACCCCGTCTTGTCTTTTTTAGGGACTTGAATAACATGAATGGCAGATCTTTTTTTACACTCCCATGGGTCCTTCAGGCTTTCGTCTTTCTTCGTTTTCCATTCTGTTTTCTCTGTCGTTAATATTAATTAATTTCTGTTGACGGTCCGTGGTCCTCACTGATTGTTTCCTTTGTCACACCTAATCTGTTGCGTTTCTCCCGTGATTTTTCATCTTGGTTTTGTATTTTCCAGTTTAATTTCCATTTCGTTCTTTTGTACACCTTCTATTTCTTTGCTTCGTTTTTATTGCCAAAGAAAGACTCTCAGAGAATAGACAATCGTATTCCAAAGTCATGGTTCTGTGGTGGTTTGTCTTGACATTTGAATAGAAATGTTAAACTCTCTGGGGGAATAGAAAGCCTGCAGTCTCCTCAGTCGTGCCTCACAAAGATTTCTATGAACAGCTCTTACAACTGAGGGTGATGTGCAGATTGTTGAGAGTCGTGTTGTCCGTGGAACGTTTGTAAAATGCCCTAGCTGCCTAAGCCGTGTTGTATCCTCAGGAAGGAGTCACTTCTTTTCCGGGATCCCTCTTGCCTTTTATCGGACACACTTTCCCACTTCCTGCCCAGTTGTTTCTAGGCTCCTCTGCTTACTTCCTCGCTTAGTCTTCAACTTGTCTGTAACAACTAGATTTTTCCCCGTTACTCTGTATCTGTGTTCAAGTCTCTGTCCTCATCCCCAAACGGTTTCCACATTGCTTGCCCATCAGCCTCCCTCTTTCTTCTGTCTCCTGCAGAAGCACACTACCTGTTCCCCGCCATTCTCATTTCTTTTACTCCATGGGCAGCTACAGAAGAGCTTCCATCATTTGTCCTTTTACTGCCTTATTAGACCTTTGTACTGCCGACCACCCCTCTGACCTGAAGGTTCTTTCCTGGCTTCTGCCAGTTGCTGTCTTTCTCCTCCAGAGGGTCTGTATCTTCCTTCCAACTTTTTTTTTTTTTTTTTTTTTTTTTCATGGGGTTTCCCCATGATGGCCAGGCTGGTCTTGAACTCCTGACCTCAGGTGATTCACCCATCTTGGCCTCCCAAAGTGCTAGGATTACAGGCGTGAGCCACTGTGCCCGGCCCTTCCTTCCAACTCTTAAACATTTTTGTTTCCCAGAATCCATCATTGGTTGTGGCTTTTTTACTTGCCGTAAGCTCTGTGAATGAGATGATTCCTGCTGAAGACACTTTACATCAATAATCTACAGAATTTCCCCAAATCCATGTCTCCAGACCAGATGTTTCTCATGTCTGTGACCCGCTGGCCATGTTTCTACACTTTCTCTGTATTTACAAACACTGAGCCTGTATGTGTGTGCCATGTGGCCATGGCCCTGTCTGTGGGGATGCACCACAATTATAAGAGCATGCAAAAGTAGTGTCGCTGTGTATCAGACGTTGTTGTGAATGTTTTATATGCATCAGCTCTTTTAACATTTACAGCATCTCTGTGCAGTAGGTAATGCTGTTTCCTCCATTTTACAGATCAGAGTATAGATAGACTCAGGTTAATAATTTTCCTGGCCGGGCGCGGTGGCTCACACCTGTAATCCTAGCACTTTGGGAGGCCGAGGTGGGTGGATCACCTGAGGTCAGGAGCTCAAGACCAGCCTGGCCATCAGGGTGAAACCCCATCTTAAAAAAAAAAAAAGAATTTTTCCAAGTTACAAGAAAGAGTTGGCAAGGTCATGAAAAAAGAACTTCCCAGGGTTACACAATTAGGAAGTTTGGGTTTAGGGACTGGAGGCCACAGACTGGCTTCAGAATTCATGTCTTTAACCACCTGACTGCTCCTCATAGGCTGGGAATTGCCTTCTGGTCATGATTTTTACTAAAGTTGATTCAACAGCGCTGTAGTCTACGATCTTCATTTGACAACACATCTCGGCCGTTTCTTCAACTTGAGGAAGGTAAACCAAACCCACTGTTCAATGGGTGCGATGTGTGTTGTGATTTTGTAGAAAACAGTGTCCGTCTGGGTCTAAGGATAAGTAGAGAAGCGGTCAGATGTGCATTGGGTTTACGAGTGTTTGAAGATCAGGCTGAGTTTCCCACAGTTGAACTTTGTTGCCCAGGGCAGACACATCGCACCCATCTTTTCTTCCCTCGTCCCCGCATCCAGTCTCAGCCCCATTCTGTTCATTCCACCTTTTTTTAATAGACCCCCCATGTATGTGTGTGCTTTGGTAAATGGCCACACACAGCAAAGTATTTTTATTGCAAGTTCGTTGTGGTGGTGGTGGTTTGAGATGGGAGTCTCACTATGCCACCCAGACTGAAGTGCAGTGTTGCAGTCTCAGTTCACTGCGACCTCCACCCCCCTCCCCCAAGTTGAAGCAGTTCTCCCCCACTCAGCCTCTCAAGTAGCCACCATGCCCGGCTGATTTTATTTTTTTGTAGACACACGGTTTCACCATGTTGGCCAGGCTGGTCTCGCACTCCTGACCTCAGGTGATCCACCTGCCTCGGCCTCCCAAAGTGCTGGATTACAGGCATGAGCTACTGCACCTGGCCTTTATTGCAATTTTTGGTTCTCTCTCAGAATGTTTGCCACGAAGCTGTGCATATAGGTGGCACCAGATATAGCATTCCTTGACCTCAAAGAGAATCTACCTGGGCTTTTCTGGACAGCTGTACATGATTTTAGAAATTGTTATGAATGACTGTCTTGACAGTTGGCTGAGAAGACCTGGGACTCAGCATTCTGTCATACTCAACAGCTAAGATTTACTACAGCAAAAGAATACAAGGCAAATTGTAAGGGAAAGGCTGAAATTCCGAGAAAACCAGGCACAATCTTTTGAGTGTTGTTTCAGTGAAGTCACACAGGATGTGCCTTGTTGAATAGCACCTAAACACAGGGCACTGAGCTACTGCTGTTTTGGGTGGAGCAGTAGTAAAGCTCCCGAAATCGAAGGTCCCACGCTCCAGCAGGGGCGAACCTTGCAAACTCAAAGGATAGCAGCCTCCCATCTGCTGTTTTAACTTTTCTACAGTGACTTAAATGGTACTAAAAAACTGTGTAAGTCAAATTTATGTTAACATTAAGCAAATAATTTTTTTCAGCAAAAAAATAATGGTCATGACTGTGGTGACGGCTTATGTAATGATTGTAATAAATCCAGACCATGTAAGGTGGCTTGTAACCCCAGCACTTTGGAGGCCAAGGCAGGTGAATCATCTGAGATCAGGAGTTTGAGCCCAGCCTGGCCAACATGGTGAAACCCAGTATCTACAAAAATACAAAAATGAGCCGGGCATGGTGCTACATACCTATAGTCCCAGGACCTCGGGTGGCTGAGGCAGTAGAATCGCTTGAACCCGGGAGGCGGAGGTTACAGTGAGCCGAGATCGTACCACTGAACTCCAGCCTGGGTGACAAAGTGAGACTCTGTCTCAAAAAAAAAAAAAAAAAAAAATTCTCCTTTCCTCAGTTTTGTTAAGAGGAGAAAGAAAATCCTAAGTTGCAGTGGAACTTATGAACAACCTAGCCTAGAGGTTTAATTTAGCTATGACAAGGTACAGAGAAAGTCTTGTAAGAAAGGACCTAGCCTGCTGTGTGTGTGTGTGTGTGTGTGTGTGTGTACCGCTTCGAGCTATATATATGCACACAATATTCATATTGTGTATGAATACATAAATATGGCTACAAGTGCTGTGAATCGCAGGTACTCCTTTTGTTCACTTCTGTAAAGATGTTGCTGCCAGATCCATGTGTATTTCTATAGTATATATGTATACAATCTGTCATCCTGTTGTTGCTGCTTTTAAGACTAGTTCATGGCTTCAATGGGGAGAGATTTAAATAATACACGCTTATAATAATTTCTACATTATTAAATGCAGATGACTTGGGATTAAAGAGTATGTTACTGGAATCATGGATTGTCTGAGTTCTACTTGGGACGAGTAGAGCAGCTGACTCAAGCCAAGAGGTTCTCTGCAGAGGGGTCCTGGAGGCCTCTGAGACTCTGGCTTGTGGGAATAGCACAGCACGCCTCTTGGTCATGCTCGCCTCACCATGGCCTTTGCTTTCTCAGTTGTGGGAAGCTGGAGTGTCTCTGGATGCTCAGTAGTGTCCTTGGGTTTTGAGTGTTAAAATTTTCTTATTTATTTGCCACAGGCATGTTACGCATCTTACAGGTGTGCTCTCACCTAAACTGCTCCAGGAAGAAATACTGTTAGGAGCCGCGGGCCTTGTATTGACTGGCCAGGTGGCTTTAATGAAATCCTGTTACCCCCGCTGGAGTGCAGTGGTGCAATCATAGCTCACTGCTGCCTCAGTCTCCCGGGCGCAAGTGATCCTTCTGCCTCAACCTCTTAGTAACCGGGATTACAGGTGCTTGCCACCATGCCCAGCTGACTTTTTTTTTTTAATCTGGAGATGAGATCTCCGTGTTGCCCAGTCTGGTATTGAACTCCTGAGCTCAAGCAGTCCCCTTGCTTCAACCTCCCAAAGTGCTGGGATTACAGGCACGAGCTACCTTGCCCGGCTCAGCATGTGTTTTTATTCTGATGTTTTGACAGATGGGACCTTGCTGGTCCTGGAGACACTGCTCCTCTTAGAGGTAGCAGAAGTCTCCCGTGCTAGCTTGCCTTTCACGTGCAAACCAGCCAGTCCACAGCCTTACCCCTCAACTGTCTTTGGCAAGTTCTCACATGTGGAGCTACGATTCCCCTTCTTAATCATCTCAGTACCAGTTAGCAGCTAAAAGTGGTCCATACACTCTCGAGCTCCCTGAAATGGTTCAAACTAGCCATTTCACGACTTGTTTATTCTGCCTTGCCCGTTTCTTTGCTTGAAAATGGCAATACAGCCCTGGTGTGGTAGCTTACATCTTTAGCTCAACACTGGGCACCCAAGGCAGGTGGTTCACTTGAGGCCAGGAGTTTGAGGCCAGCTTGAGAAACATAGCCAGACTCCATCTCTACAAAAAACCTAATTCATGGAGCACAGTAGTGCACACCTCTAGTTCCAGCCACTCAGTAGGCTGAGGTGGGAGGATTGCTTGAGCCTGGGAGTTTGGGGCTGCAGTAAGCTGTGATTAAGCCACAACAGAGCCAGACCCTGGCTCTTAAAAAAAAAAAAAAAACTGGGCCAGGTGCGGTGGTTCAAGCCTGTAATTCCAGCACTTTGGGAGGCCGAGGCAGGTGGATCACGAGGTCAAGAGATCGAGACCATCCTGGTCAACATGGTAAAACCCCATCTCTACTAAAAATACAAAAATTAGCTGGGCATGGTGGCACGTGCCTGTAATCCCAGCTCCTCAGGAGGCTGAGGCAGGAGAACTGCCTGAACCCAGGAGGCAGAGGTTGGGGTGAGCCGAGATCGCGCCATTGCACTCCAGCCTGGGTAACAAGAGCGAAACTCCGTCTCAAAACAAAACAAAACAAAAACTGAAGAAATGATGACACAGGCTTTACCACACTTTCCCCTTGCTACTCCTCTCTCCTGACCAACTGCGAGGCTTCCCTGTTTAGCCCTGTGTAGCTTGATACGCCCCCTCTTCATGGGAACTGTGAGTTACATACTCATCAGCGGCAATCTCCTCATCTGTTGGCATCATCAACGCTAAATAACACAATCTACATTTTTAAAAACCTACCTGAAAGCACTCATGAATTTCAAGAATTCAGCAGAGCAAATCAGCCATTTCCATGTCGTTTCCAAAGAACTGTCAGTGCACCAAGCCAAATGTGATATTCAGCTTGGAACTCAGTAGACAGCCATGGATGCAGCAGGGGAGCAGTGCCAAAGAGGGGCTGACCCTGTGCATTGGCAGGACCCAGGCGTTTGAGGGAGCATTGTGTTAGTAAAATAATGACCTGAGGGGTTGGGGTTTTAGGAAGGCAGCTCCTGATGCCCTTTTCACAGCCCGATACTCAAGAAAGCTCAAGCACGACTGATGGAGGGCCCCAAAGACACCATCAATGCCCTTCAGGAATCATTCTCCCTGGGTCCTTTCTTCACTGTTTCGAGGTTTGGAGGAGGAATATCGTCTTCCAGCCGTGGTCACATGGTGTTTTCTTGATTATTCTCCCTTTCCTGGGTATCCTCCCTTCTTTCTTAAGCCTTCAGCCATCTGTAGCCGTGCGGTCTTTCAACATCTGTGGACTCTTGTTCTTCCTAGTTCCATTCCATGTCCTGGCTCTCAGATTTAAGAACTCACATATGTTCAAAGTGTGTTTCTTGAACTTTGAAATTACGCTTCAGCAGTGATTGTGCTCTTTTCTCATCTGAGTTTCTTGACTTTTGGCATACATGTCATTTCAGCCACCTACAAGCCGGTTTTCCACCTGCATGTTCGTCTGTGTGTGTGTGTGTTTGACACAGGGTCTTACCCCACACAGGGGTCTCCCTGTGTGGCCCAGGCTGGTTTCAAACTAGTGGGCTCAGGCAATCCTCCTACCCCAGCCTCCCAAAGTGCTGGGGTTACAGGCATGAGCCACCGCATCTGATCGTCACCTGCACGTTCTTCCATCATTTTCAAGCCCTTTCTGACTTATCCTCACACTTCTTGAGTGTCAGACATCACCAGTGTGATCTTCCATGTGTCCCTGGGTGCGTACAGGCTTCTCCAGCTTTGAGTTCCTTGTCTTTTCCTCTCTTTCTTTAACGGGGGGCTTCTTGGGGCTCTTCACTCATATAACGTTCCCATTACCTGTCCCTTGGGTTATTTCTGTCCATTTCCCACACCTCTCCTCTCCTTGTAAACACCCCGACTACGGCGCCACCCTTCTTGCCACTCCGGTGAAGGTCAGCAGTGGCTCCCTGTTTACAAATCCTGAGTTCTTGTCTTTTCTGGGCTCTGGACAGGACGTGAAACGTTACTGTCCACTCTTTTCTCCAGATGTACTCTTTGGTTCTGTAAGGTTATGCTCCTGGTTTTCTCCCCTGCACCCCCTCACTCCTTTTCCCCTTTCATGTTGGCGCATCCACTTGTCTGCTACATCCTCCGCCTCCCAGGTTCAAGAGATTCTCCCACCTCAGCCTCCTGAGTAGCTGGGATTACAGGCACCTGCCATACTGCCCAGCTAATTTTTGTATTTTTTGTAGAGACATGGTTTCACCATGTTGGCCAGACTGGTCTTTAACTTCTGACCTCAGGTGATCTGCCTGCCTCGGCCTCCCAAAGTGCTGGGCTTACAGGCATGAGCCACGGCGCCGGTGTTGAAATTTCTAAGGCTTTGTCCCAGGCCTTTTTCCTCTCACTGGCCTCTCTCCACGCCTCATCTGCACTCTCGGGGTCAGCTGCCTACTTTACTGTAAACACCCTAAACCTTATTTCCCCAGCCCTCATCTCACACAAGTCTTACGGCTGTTCCCCCTTCACCCCATGCTTCCCTTTCCTTTTCCCACCTGAGATGGAGCTTCCACCACCTGCTCTGCCCAGTTAGCGAATATGTATCCTTCATTTTGTCCTAGAGAGCACCCAGCTAGGTCATACCCATTCTTTCATGACTGTTTGTTTGGTTGTTGAATAATAACGACTCTCCCCAACTCAGTTTCCAGCTTCAAGAGAGCACAGACCTTGATCTAGAGTTTCTCCTATTTGTTCCAGGTGCATAGTTTCTAGTCAAAAGTATACATTCAGGTACTTGTTAGGTGAATGAGCCCTAATCATTTTTGACATTTTAGGTTATGTGACATTCTCTCCACAGTACCTGAATCTTCAGGCTAGACGATTTGCCCGAAAGTCAAACAAAACTCAGAAAAGAAAGTCATGAACCTCAGAAAAGCTGTTTATACTCATGGTGACAGTTTATCACTGCGAAAGGATACAGAGCAAGATCACCAAAGGAAAAACGCACACAGGAGGAAATCTGTGAGAAGCCAGGCACAACATTTTTTTTTCTTTTTTTTTTTTTTTTCTGAGATAGAGTCTCACTCTGTCTCCCAGGCTGGAGTGCAGCGGCATGCTCTCGACCCACTGCAACCTCTGTCTCCCGGGTTTGAGCGATCCTCTGCCTCAGCCTCCTGAGTAGCTGGGACTACAGGTACATGCTACCACACCCGCTGATTTTTGTATTTTCAGTACAGATGGGGTTTCACCATGCTGGCCAGGCTGGTCTGGAACTCCTGACTTCAGGTGTGATCCACCGCCTCAGCCTCCCAAAGTGCCGGGATTACGGGCACGAGCCACCACGCCTGGCCCAGGAACAAACCTAACAGCCATTCCTTCCCAGGGCAGTTGCACAAGGGCACACAACAAAGTTGTATGCTAAACATTCACAGTATTGCCGGCCAGGGAAGCTCACCCAAGCCTTGGTGTCCAGGGTTTTCACAAGGATCACTCATGCAGGAATGCAGAATCCACCTGAAATAACCGGAAATACCCAGTCTACAGCCCTTGCAGAAAGCAAACGTATAGCAAAACTCCACCTGAAAAAGAAAAATCCCCCTCCAACTGGAGCTGGGCGTCGAGGAGCCCTGTATTGTTGGAGTCGTTTCCATTTTGTTGAATTAGAGAGTTCAGGGCAAGTGAGGGACTTGGTGTTTTTTTGGTTGTTGTTTTCGCTTGGTTGGTTGGTTGTTTTTTGACGGAGTCTCCGTTCTGTTGCTATATTTAGGATCACCTAAACCAAGTGATCCACCTGCCTTGGCCTCCCAACGTCTTGGGATCACAGGCCTGAGCCACCACACCTGGTGACTATAGGACTAATATTGTTTGTTTTGAGAACATGCATGTACTGGGTTTTATCAGCTTCCGAATACAAAAGGGTGAGATTTATTTCTCTGCTCACTGCAACCTCCATCTCCTGGGTTCAAGCGATTCTCCTGCCTCAGCCTCCTGAGTAGCTAGGACTACAGGTGCACGCCACCATGCCTGGCTAATTTATTTATTTATTTTTTTAGTAGAGATGGGGTTTCACCGTGTTGGCCACGCTGATCTCAAATGTCTGACCTCAAGTGATCCACCCACCTCAGCCTCCCAAAGTGCTGGGATTACAGCGTGAGCCACTGCACCCAGACGGGACTTGTTTCAAATACTACAGATTTGCTGTTCTCAAAGAGTTACATTCATTTCTTGAATAAATGTTTCTTAATTTGCTATATAACTCTAGCACCATTTCCAGAGACATTAAATGTTTGCATTTGTGTTGGTTAGCATATTTGTTAGCTTTTTTCAAGGGGTATCACTACCTGGTTCATGTATGTTTTTAATAATTTATTTTTCTAATAGAGATGGAATCTCACTTTGTTGCCCAGGTTGGTCTTGAACTCCCGGGCTCAGGAGATCTTCCTGCCTTGGCCTCCCAAAGTGCTGAAGTTACAGGAGTGCCACCATGCCCGGCCTTTTAAGTATTTTCACCACTTTCACTGGGGAATCTACAGGGCACTTCTCACTATAATCATGCAAGTCCCTCCTTGTTATTGCTCAAACTTTTAACTTTATTATTCATTTGAATAAATAAATAAATACACGGGGTCTTGCTCTGTTGCCCAGGCTGGAGTGCAGTGATGTGATCATGAGTCACTGCAGCCTCAACCTCCTGCACTCAAGTGCTTCTCCCACTTTGGCCTCCCAAGTAGCTGGGACGACAGGCATGTGCCACAACGCCCCCCTAGTTTTTTTACTTTTTATAGAGACAAAGTTTCTCACCATGTTGCCCAGGCCGGTCTCGAACTTCTGAGTTCAAGTGATCCACCTGCCTTGGCCTCCCAACGTCTTGGGATCACAGGCCTGAGCCACCACACCTGGTGACTGTAGGACTAATATTGTTTACTTTGAGGACATGTATGTAATGGGTTTTATCTGATAGAGAATATCAAAAAGTGAGATTTATTTTTCCCTGTCTTTGCTTTTTTTGTTGTTGTTTTATATTTTCTGTTTTTCTGTCTCTGCAATGTCTTGCCATATTTCCTGTAATGCACATGACATTCCGGTTTGATGTTTATTCAATAAAGGGCTTTCCGGGTTGGGAACAGATTTTGTTTTGAATTCTGTTTTCCCAGATGAGTGATGACACCCAAGCACATTCTCTTACCACTTTCTTCTCTATCTATTCCACTGAGCACTTAGTATTACCCTAAATCATCTTGCTATATATGGTGAGGTTTTCTGGATTCAGATTCTGTTTTCAATTACATATATATCTTATTTATTATTTATTATTGAGCAGAGTCTCACTCTGTAATACAGGGTGGAGTGCAGTGCCATGATCTCAGCTCACTGCAACCTCTGCTCCCTTCAGGTTCAAGTGACTCTCCTGCCTCAGCCTCTCGAACAGGTGAGATGACAGGCATGCGCTACCACACCTGGCTAGTTTTTGTATTTTCAGTAAAGATGTGGTTTTGCCCTGTTGGCCGGGCTGGTCTCGAACTGCTGACCTCAAGTGATCTGCCCCCCTTAGGCCTCCCAAAGTGCTGGAATTAGAGGCGTGAGCCACCACGCCAGGCCATCTATTGCAAGATCTGTTCCCTGTCTAAAATAATTCAATTCTAAATGTTTTCGAAACTTCTGTGCTTGCTAAACAAATAAATACGTGGGCTGATGTTACGATCTGAGGCAAAAACCACAATTGATGTAAGGGTCCAACAAATATTCAGCAAGTAGGAGGAGAGGGGTAAGTGAGCTGGGCTCCTGGCGCCCTGGCTGTGAGCAGGCACAGCCACGGGCTTCAGTTTAAAAAAACATTTAAATTTGAATTCTTATAGACAGGAAACAAGTGTTGCGGAAATATAATTGAAAACCTGGCGTGGTGGCTCACGCCTGTAATCCCAGCAATTTGGGAGGCGGAGGCAGGCAGATCACTTGAGGTCAGCAGTTCAAGACCAGCCTGACCAACAGGGCGAAACCCCGTCTCTACTAAAAATACACCCAGCGGTGACCCTGGAGAGTGGCTGGAATCAGCAGTGACCTTGAAGCAGGGTGGGTTAGGGTCGCAGGCTGCACCGGGCTCCACCGCATCAGGAGTGGCGTGTATGTTCATTACCACGTGCATCGCGGGTCCTTCCTAGTTCACGCATGCGCACCCCGTGGATGTTTGCGATGTTCATTCCCTCTGGTCCGCTCCCATCACCGCCTCTCTGCACCCTCTGTATCCTTCCTTCTCGGGACTCACCCCTAGAACTCGCTTTCAGCCTCCCGCCCCTGTCGCGGCAACGCTCCACTTCCGGCCCGGTCCTGACCCAGACCTTGAGCGGAGGTTCCCATTTCTGTCTTTTCTATTGGGCGTGCTTGCGATGACGTCAGGAATTTCAGCCAATGGGAGCCAAGCAGGAAGTACCGCTCTGCGCGGGAGGCGCCAGGTATAAAAGGAGGCCGCGCAGCCCGTGCTGCTCACTCTCGACGCCGCGGATCCAGGAGACTGTTTACGTTGGTGCCTCGGTGAGGCCGCTGGACGAGCGGGCCTGGGGGCGCCCCTGCTGGAAGGTGACCCCCAAGCCCTTTCAGGACCCTGTGAACGGGAACAGCCATCCAGAGAGCTCAGGAAGGCGTCCGCGCCCTCACCTCTGATCCCCATGAGCTCCCAGGGAGCTGCGGTCCCGCCGGGCAGAGCTCAGCCTGCAGGCGAAGCGGGTGAGAGCCGGAGCCCGAGAAAGGACGCGGAGCAGGCGGGGGGGGGGGGGGGGGGGGAGAGGAGCCGGGGTCGGGGGCACAGAAGGCACCTCTGCTGACTCCTCACCTCCCTCTCCTCCTCCCCAATCCTCTCCGTTCCTCCCCACTGTTCCCTTCCTCCCTCTCCCTCTCCCTCCTTCCCACTCCCATTCTTCTCTCACCCCTCCCTCTCCTCCCCTTCCTTTCTCTCTGCCTCTTCCTCACCTCCCCCTCCCCCTCCCTCCCTTACCTCCCCTCCCCCCTCCCTCACTTACCTTCCCCTCCCCCTCTCTCTCCCCCACTCTCTCCTCTCCCCCCTCCCCTCCCCGTTACCTTCCCCTCCCCCCTTACCTTCCCCTCCCCTCTCCCACTCTCTCCCTTCTGCCTCCCTGTCTTCCTCCTCTCTCTCTCCCCCTTTTCTTCCCCTCCCTTCCCCTCTCCGTCCCTTACCTTAATATATTTCCTCTTCCCCTCACCTCCCCTTCCCCTCTCCCTCCCTCGCCGCTTCCTCCCCGTCTCCCACTCTCTCCCTCTCTCCCTTCTGCCTCCCTGTCTTCCCCTCCCCCCTCTTTCTCTCCTCCTCTTCTCACCTCTCCCTCCTCTACTCTTTCCCTCTACTGTTCTTCCTCTTCCTCCCTTCCACTGTATCTCTCTCTCTTCTTCTCACCTCTGTCTCTCCCCCTCCTCTTCTACTGTTCGCCCCCCCTTTCTCTCTCCTTTTCCTTCCCTTCCCTCCCCTTCCCTCTCTCCCTCCCACTCCCCTCTTTCAGTGACTGCAGCAAGCCAGACAGCCCAGCAGCCCCGCAACCCAACCGTGTGAGCGCCTTGGGTTTGGTATCCGGATAAGGAAGGGAGGTGGGATGCGGGGATGAAGGACAGGCGTGCTAGCTCCTGCGACCCAGAACTGTCCTGAGGAATGTAGGGTACGGATGCAGTGAAACAGGGACGGGAGCATTGGGGTCCCTGGCTTTCCCTCCACCTCCCCTACCTCCCAAGCTGAGGCTCTTTTCTTCGTCTTCTGTCAGGCGGCGCCTCACAATCGATGACTTTGAAATCGGGCGTCCCCTGGGCAAGGGGAAATTTGGGAATGTGTACCTGGCTCGGCTCAAGGAAAGCCACTTCATCGTGGCCCTGAAGGTTCTTTTCAAGTCGCAGTTAGAGAAGGAGGGACTGGAGCACCAGCTGCGCCGGGAAATTGAGATCCAGGCGCATCTACAGTAAGGACAATCCGTGCTTCCTCTTTCATCTTTGACGTCTGAGCCCCGCATTTGCCCCGAACTCTAACCCCAACTAAACCCTTCACGTCTACCTCCAAGACTTTTTTCTGCAGTTCGTTCCATTTACGCTACCTAGAGCTCCCACCCTGGGGCAGACACCCGAATCCTGGTTCCTGTCCTCTGTTCTCCCCTCACTCGCTCCCAGATAGGGCTGTGGTGATTCTCGTCCCAGCATAATTTGCCGTTTGTGTGACCAAGCAGTGACAGTGGCATCACGTGATAGGGAGAGATCTCTCATCCATTCGTCCTTCAGACACCCCAATATCCTACGCCTGTATAACTACTTCCATGATGCGCGCCGCGTGGATAGGGAGAAATCTCACTCTTCCATTCGTCCTTCAGACACCCCAATATCCTACGCCTGTATAACTACTTCCATGACGCGCGCCGCGTGTTCCTGATTCTGGAATATGCTCCGAGGGGTGAGCTGTACAAGGAGCTGCAGAAAAGCGAGAAATTAGATGAACAGCGCACAGTCACGGTGAGATGGGGGACTGCAGGCTCTGGGGTGTAAGAGTTTATTGTGGGCTGGCTGGCATGAGGGGCCAGATTGCCCTTTGTATTTTTATTTTTTATTTATTTATCATTATTTTTTTTTTTTTTTTTTGAGAAGGAGTTTCGCTTTTGTTACCCAGGCTGGAGTGCAATGGCGCGATCTCGGCTCACCGCAACCTCCGCCTCCTGGGTTCAGGCAATTCTCCTGCCTCAGCCTCCTGAGTAGCTGGGATTACAGGCGCGCACCACCATGCCCAGCTGATTTTTTGTATCTTTAGTAGAGACGGGGTTTCACCATGTTGACCAGGATGGTCTCGATCTGTTGACCTCGTGATCCACCCGCCTCGGCCTCCCAAAGTGCTGGGATTACAGGCGTGAGCCGCCGCGCCCGGCCATAGGTTTGGATTCTTGGGTTGTAAGCAGCAGAATCTAAGTCCGCTGCCTTATGTAAAGAAACGTATTGAAAGACTCTGAAGGAGTTCACTGAATACGTGGATACAGCCGGCTTAGAGATAGGTACAAAGAGATTTCTAGAGGGTTCCAGAAAGGGAAGCACTGCAGTGATCTTCCCAGCAGTAATGGTCCACTTAGCTTGTTCTGTCAGGTTGGATGGCCTTCTGTCTTTCCTCCCATTTCTGTGTTCATTTCCTCGGGCCTCAAGTCCTGTGAGAGATCATCTGAGTGGCTCAGGGTGGGTTCTGTGTCTGGCTCCTTGCTGTACTAGGACAATAGGGAGGATCTGTGTCCATTTTACCATCGTCCTCTAAGACCACACAAAAAGGAGAGGAAATCCACCCCCCACGCCCCACACACCAGGATCTATAGTACAATTTTAAAAGGAGGAAATAGAGTTCATGGGTTGTATGAGTCCAGTGCAGTCGTACAATTCATGATGAGTTTTCCACCCCAGACCGAAACTGTGGCAGGCTTCACTTCCAGGTTGCCCTTTCTGTGCACCCACAGATAATAGAGGAGTTGGCAGATGCCCTGACCTACTGCCATGAGAAGAAAGTGATTCACAGAGATATTAAGCCAGAGAACCTGCTGCTGGGGTTCAGGGGTGAGGTGAAGATCGCAGATTTTGGCTGGTCTGTGCACACCCCCTCCCTGAGGTAGGTCAGGTAGTGGTGGGGGAGGGGAGTTCTCAGTAACAGTTAAGAATGATTCAATGTATTGTATTTCACATGTCCTCATGCAAAACTTAGATACAAACGTGGGGGTTGTATTGGAATACTGCCTTTTTCTTTTTTTTCTTTTTGAGACAGAGTCTCTTTCACCCAGGCTGGAGTGCAGTGGTGCAATCTAAGCCTCCCAGGTTAAAGCAGTTCTCCTGCCTCAGCCTCCCAAGTAGCTGGGATTATGGGCATGTGCTGCCACACCCAGGTAATTTTTGTAATTTTAGTAGAGACAGGGTTTTGCCATGTTAACCAGGCTGGTCTCGAACTCCTAACCTCAGGTGATCGATCCACCTCGGCCTCCCAGAGTGCTGGGATTACAGGCGTGAGCCACCACCACGCCTGGTTGGAATACTGCCTTTTTCTTCTCTTTTTTTGAGACGGAGTTTTGCTCTTGTTGCCAAGGCTGGAGTGCAGTGGTGCAGTCTCAACTCACTGCAACCTCTACCTCCCGGGTTCAAGCGATTCTCCCACTTCAACCTTCCAAGTAGCTGGGATTACAGGCAGGGGCCACCACACCCGGCTAATTTAGTGTTTTTAGTAAAGACAGGGTTTCACCGTGTTGGTCAGGCTGGTGTCGAACTCCTGACCTCAGGTGATCCACCCACCTTGGCCTCCCAAAATGCTGGGATTACAGGCGTGAGCCGCCGCACCTGGCCAGTAGGTAACTATATCAGTAGGTTTGCATGTAAATAAAGTCATCGCTCCATAATTCCAGGAGTGTATTTTTCCACATGAATAATTTTCATACAGAAATTTTCTTAACATAATTACTTGGTTCGTGTTGATACAACATCAGTTTGTTCTAGATCTTTCTTAACGCTGAGACTGTTCTTGTGAAAACATTCTAGAGCATGAGCTAAATCACTGTATGAATAATCCAGAATAGGGATTCATTAACAGTAGGTCCCAGTACTCAGCTTCTACACACCATGGTCCATGTTAAAAATTTGTCTCTCAAAACCCCTGTGCTTGGGGGAGACTTTGCAGGATGTCCTAGGGTCTCTATGTCTCAGTGAAAGCTGGGGAAGGAGTTCCCTCACCCTGGGCCTCTGCTTAATGCTCCCTTTTCTGCCTTCCTCCAGGAGAAAGACAATGTGTGGGACACTGGACTACTTGCCCCCGGAAATGATTGAGGGGAGAACGTACGACGAAAAGGTGGATTTGTGGTGCATGGGGGTGCTTTGCTATGAGCTGCTCGTCGGATACCCACCTTTTGAGAGCACCTCCCACAGTGAGACTTACAGACGCATCCTCAAGGTGGGACAGTCACCTTTGGGCATTCATGGGGGAGTCGGCCAGTGATGCCTGCCGGGCTGTGGGAACTGGAGCACACACACAGGTTGTCTACTGTGGTCCAGAACGGTGTCTTAAAAAGACTCAAGAGGGAGAACACTGACCAAAGAAATTAACCAGATTTCTCTCTTTTTTCCTGGCCTCATCAGGTGGATGTGAGGTTTCCACCGTCAATGCCTGTGGGGGCCCAGGACTTGATTTCCAAGCTTCTCAGATACCAGCCCTTGGAGCGACTGCCCCTGGCTCAGATCCTGAAGCATCCCTGGGTTCAGGCCTACTCCCGAAGGGTGCTGCCTCCTTGTGCTCAGGTGGCTTCCTGAGCCCTGTCTGCTTCTGTTTGTGTTTGCTCAGGGAGATCTCCTAGCTCTGCCACCTCCTTTGTCTTTATTCTTTTCTCTTTTAAGATGTAAGATGCTAGTTAGTTAATAAAAGCTGAATCATTTTGTACCAGCTCCTCATAGTTGTGAACAAATACCCAGTATGTGACTGGGTAGAATCTTTTTTTTTTGTGGGAAATCTTTCCCATGAGAACTGCCCAAGGTTGTTCTCCCTGCTGCCCCCCTCCTTCCACCCTGGAAATGCTAACTTGATTCTCCTTGAAAACTCTTGCCTACTTTCAGGTCAGGCACGGTGGCTCACGTCTGTAATTGTAGCACTTTGGAAGCCCGAGGCAGGTAGAACACTTGAGGTCAGGAGTTCAAGACCAGCCTGGCCAACATGGTAAAACCCTGTCTCTACTAAAAATAGAAAAATTGGCCAGGCATCGTGGCAGGTGCCTATAACCATAGCTACTCAGGAGGCAGAGGCTACGGTGAGCTGAGACCGTGCCATTGCACTCCAGCCTGGGAGACAGAATGAGACAGTATCTCAGACAACAAAAACCCTCTTGTCTTCTTTCTACACATAAATGCCCTGAGGGTATATAACCTGCTATGTATCACAGTGGCTCCTCGATCCAACGTATTTCTCCAAGTTTTCAGCAGTACGCCATTTGTAAAGTGACTGTCATCAACCCAAAAGTCCACTCTCTTTTTATGGACATCAGTATGCTGCTGTCTTAGAAGTACAGTGTTTCTCTGCATTGACAATGAAGGCTCTGTAACAACAGAACACGGTGTCCACTGCACCTCAGTGCAACCAATTCTCACATGAACACTGGCAACTCTGTGTGTGTCACACACTGATCACATTCGAGGAAGTCATCCCTCATAATAAATACCACGTCACCTCTTTTTAAATCATCCCATGCTGCAGTTTGGGGAGTGGCCTTCCAGCCTTCTGTAACTTCCGTGCCAGCTGCCCCCTGTGCCCATTATAAACTGTACCACAGCAAGCATCTAGACCCCTCAGCTGTAAGCTCAAATATGTTTTTGGATCAATGCAGTCAGTTACAGCAGGATTTCTTCGGACTTTACTTGTCAAGCACTTTATATGGAGTTTGTCTTGTTAATGCTACTTCTGTCACTGTGTTCCACACAAGCTCCCCATTGTGAAATGTCCAGCAGTCGCAGGAATGATTTCTGTTAGGACCAGACCGACGACTCAGGTATAAATGATTCAGCCACTTCACTCAGATGAACAGCTCCCATTATGGCAGACCTGCCAGTTAAATACTCCAGGACATCGGTTCATGGTTTTTAAGCTGCACATTCGGTATTTACGTGTCTTTTGGTTTGTTTTTTCTTCCTTTTACCTGCGTGAGGAGACATAGTGCTTGCTTCTACATGCTTTTCTTCATCCTATCGGTTTTCCTGAGTTAACATTTCAAAAACTTGGCAATTTCTGATGAATTAACCAGTTCATACATATAAACTCTGCTATTTACACACTTGAGTTGCTGGAAAAGGACATCACTGGGCAATTTTTTGGCAATTAAGTAAGGACAGAAAAATCACTAGGGCCTCAGCACTGATCACCAGATGATATATGTTTAAATAATGAAAACTCTCTGACATAGTTTACACGAGGGATTTAAAAGTGTCTCCAGGCCAGGTGTGGTGGTTTATACTTGTAATCCCAGCACTCTGGGAGGCGGAGGCAGGCAGATCATTTGAGATCAGGAGTTCGAGACCAGCCTGACCAATATGGTGAAAACCCATCTCGAAAAAATAACAAAACTTAACTGGGCATGGTAGCTTGTGCCTGTAATCCCAGCTACTCATGAGACAGGCAGGAGAATCGCTTGAACCTGGGAGGCAGAGGTTGCAGTGAGCTGAGACTGCACCACTGCACTCCAGCTTGCGTGACAGAGTGAAACTCTGTCTCAAAAAAAAAAAAGTGTCTCCAGTATCTATATAGCTTTCCTCACCTGGACTGATTCCAGACATTCTGGTCTCCTGTGATGGAATATAAACATACTAACTTTAATATCTGTTTTGCGGCCGGGCGCGGTGGCTCAAGCCTGTAATCCCAGCACTTTGGGAGGCTGAGGCAGGTGGATCGTGAGGTCGAGAGATCAAGACCATCCAGGTCAACATGGTGAAACCCCATCTCTACTAAAAATACAAAAAATTAGCTGGGCATGGTGGCACATGCCTGTAATCCGAGCTACTCGGGAGGCTGAAGCAGGAGAATTGCCTGAACCCAGGGGGCGGAGGTTGCGGTGAGCCGAGATTGCGCCATTGCACTCCAGCCTGGGTAACAAGAGCAAAACTCTGTCTCAAAAAAAAAAAAAAAGAAAAGAAAACATGATGCTAAGTAAAAGAAGCCAGACATGGCTAGGTGCAGTGGCTCATGCCTGAAATCTCAGCACTTTGGGAGGCCGAGGCAGGTGGATCACGAGGTCAAGAGATCGAGACCATCCTGGCCAACATGGTGAAACACCGTCTCTACCAAAAATACAAAAAATTAGCTGGGCGTGGTGGCGCGTGCCTGTAATCCGAGCTATTCGGGAGGCTGAAGCAGGAGAATTGCCTGAACCCAGGAGGCGGAGGTTGCGGTGAGCCCAGATCGCGCCATTGCACTCCAGCCTGGGTAACAAGAGCGAAACTCCGTCTCAAAAAAAAAATGAGGATCGGGAGGGGAGATAACACAAGGTGGAAATCAGGGTCCGGAGCCTGCTCCAGAGTCTCTGTAGTGGCCCTGACCGTGGCACACGTCGCTGCCTTCTCCTGGGGCTCGATTTCCCCCGGCGAAGAATGGACGGTTTCAAGCTTGCCCCCTGGCCTCCGACTTGTGCCCCCGGGACAGAGGCAGGCGTCTTTTACGCCGAGGCCTACGGGCTCAGGATGAGTCCCCTCTGCAAGTGTTTTTGTAGAGAAAAACTACATTAACCAGAAGGCATTGCCCGATACGTGGCGGGCTCTGGAGCCAATGATGGTCCAGGACAGGGGCGTTTTCTGTGGGCCGCGAAGCTTGGGGCGGGATTTCCGGCATTTGGGTGGTGGCGTCATTTGAGCGCGACGGTTCTGTCCACGCCGGCTCTAGAGAGGGGGCGGTGGAACGCCGCCCCCTCCCGGGCGGCTCTGGGGAAATGAGCAGGTAGGAGGCAGACAGCGACCTCTGCGTCTCGGAGTGAACGGTGAGCCTCCCCATCACGGGGTAGTTCGACTGTCAGCCAAGGTCACCGCGCCCTGCGCAGGGAAGGGGTGGGGCTCGGCCGAGCCCGCGGGACCCGCCCCGCTAGGGCTGCAGGGTCCCAGTAATGGCGACGGCATTGACGGACCCGGCGCAGGTGAGTGGACTAGGTTTCGGCTTCACTGCTTTTCTCCTAGTTCGGAGAAGCCTCCAGGGCAGGCTGGCAGCCAACACAGTCACAGGATTCCTCTCTGTAGTCTTGTCTGTTTACGAAACGTGGAGCAGGCTCGTCACTTGGTTGTCCCCTGTCGCGGTGGCACCTGAGAGACGGAATAGTCAAGTCAACGGTAGCGAAACCATACGTAGAAATAGGGCGGCGACGTACAGTCGGTAGCAACGTTCCCGGGAAACCAGCCTCCTTTTCCGCAGTAGACAACCCTGGGAGCCCGTCTGCCCTAAGTTAGGCTTGCAAGGAGCTAGGTTGCTCTCCGGTGACACTTCAGGAAGCTAAGCGCTGACTTGTGGACGGTAGGCCCCAAATAGGACTTGATTGAGAACTGACTGTGCCCCTGATTTTTGCCTCCGCTTCCAACAGAGGACCAAGAGCAGAGAACGCCGATCACATGACACGCGCCACTTGTAGTTTAGCCCTTCTGTAGCTTTCCACCGCCGGAAGTGTCAGGCCTCTGACAGGTGCTCAATCATCGGTTGAAGGATAGATGAAGCTCCACTCCAGGGACTCCCATCACACACATAAGCCGAATTCTCGGCCGGGCGCGGTGGCTCACGCGCCTATAATCCCAGAACTTTGGGAGGCCGAGGCGGGTGGGTCACGAGGTCAAGAGATCGAGACCATCCTGGTCAACATGTTGAAACCCCGTCTCTACTAAAAATACAAAAAATTAGCTGGGCATGGTGGCGCGTGCCTGTAATCCCAGCTACTCGGGAGGCTGAGGCAGGAGAATTGCCTGAACCCAGGAGGCGGAGGTTGCGGGGAGCCGAGATCGCGCCATTGCGGTCCAGCCTGGGTAACAAGAGCGAAACTCCATCTCAAAAAAAAAAAAAAAAAAGCCGAATCCTCAGCCATGGGCTGCCCAAGTCCCTACCCGGTCCTCTGGCTGACCACCTCCGTCCTTGTTTCATTCCTTTCCTCCCTGGCTCAGCTGTTCAGACACACCAATCTGATCACGCGGAATTCTTTTTCATCCCTCAGCCTTCACCCTTACAGTTCATTCAGCTTCACACATTGTCCTCAGATCTCTGCAAGACCCTTTCACATCTTGTTGGCTCTGCTCACATGTCACTTCTTTGAAGACGCCTCTCATGGCAGTTCAGACTAAAAGTAGTCCCTTTGTCACCTGCCCCAGGTCTGGCGTTTTTGTATAGAGAATCTGGCAAAAGTTTTAGACAGCTACTGAGTTGAGGTCTTAAAGACTTTGTGGGGACAAAGAGCATGAATAATGAGGTGGCTCACGCCTGTAATCTCAGCACTTTGGGAGGCCGAGGTGGGTGGATCACGAGGTCAAGAGATACAGACCATCCTGGTCAACATGGCGAAACCCCGTCTCTACTAAAAATACAAAAAATTAGCTGGGCATGGTGGCGTGTGCCTGTAATCCCAGCTACTCGGGAGGCTGAGGCAGGAGAATTGCCTGAACCCAGGAGGCAGAGGTTGCGGTGAGCCGAGATCGCGCCATTGCACTCCAGCCTGGGTAACAAGCGAAACTCCGTCTCAAAAAAAAAACAAACAAAAATAACACAAGAACTGTAACGGCCTTCGTTAAGTCCTTGATGTGAACTGAGAGGTGGGCGTTATTTATCATCTCATTTAATCCTGATCTCCTTAAAGGGACATTCTGTCATCAGCACTGCTTTACACAAGAAGAGGTCAAGACTCCAACCTGTTCCGTTGCCTGCCGAAAGTCACAGTACTTAAGTAACAGAAACTCGTATTTCGTATGTCGGCCACCAGAGCCTTTGTTTTTACAGACAGCTGGCTGAGAAGCCCTGTAGGTGAAATTCGCAGTTTTCCTCCAGCAAGTCACAGGGGCCATTGGAAGCGAAAGGCAGGTGCTCAGGTAGAGAGGACTGTGTAGACCAAGGCAAAGTGTGTTGGTTGTTTAAGGAGGTCCAAGAGGACTTGTGAGGTTACCGTGGTTTCCCCCATCCCCACCAGCCGAGACGTGGCCTGGAAGAGCAACACCCCGTGGTCCTTTGTTGGACATTCCTCCTACCTCAGCCCATACGGCATTTTGGCCAGATTCTCATAACCACAGCCTGCGTTGTCCTCAGCCACTTGAGTTTCCCGGTCCTGAAGTACACTGGCATTAGGGATCCCTGCCGGCAGCACTCAAGGAGGGAAAAGGCTGATGGTTCACTGTGCAGTCTCCCTGGGGTCCAGGGGAGAGAGTGAGCTGGTCCGGGCACTGCCACTCCTCAGGCATTTGGCACTCCTAAGTTTGGTGATGAGGGCTTTGCCCATGTCTTGGGAATAGTTTCAGTAGCTGCTAAAATAGATTAAACAGCAAAAATATGTAGAAATGCTAGCTACTCAGGAGGCTGAGGCAGGAGAATTGCCTGAACCCGGGAGGCGGAGGTTGCGGTGAGCCGAGATCGCGCCATTGCACTCCAGCCTGGGTGACAAGAGCAAACTCCGTCTCAAAAAAAAAAGAAATGCTTCACAACTTTATTATCGTAGATTCACGTTGGTGATGGAGGATTGTTGGGGTCACAGTATTAAACCCCGAAGCAGAGGGACCTGGGTTGAAATCCTGTGTCTGCTTATAAGATATGAAACTCTGGCTGGGTCTGGTGCTCACACCTGAAGTCCCAATGATGTGGGAGGCTGAGGTGAGAGGATCACTTGAGGCTAGGAGTTCGAGACCAGCCTGGGCAACATAGCAAGATCCCAGCTCCACCAAAAAAAATAATAATAATAGTTGGACACAGTGGCACGTGCCTATAGTCCAGCTATTTGGGCTGAGGCAGAAGGATTGCTTGAGCCCAGGAGATTGAGGTTACAGTGAGCTCTGAGCATGCCATTGCTCTGCAGTCTGGGCAATAGAGTGAGACCCTGTTTCTTAAAAAACAAAAATACAAAAAAAAAAAAAAACACTGGGAGAATCTGTGGAGCTCCCTTAGCCTTAGGTCAGTGACTGCGACATGGAGGTGATGGGTGGTGGTGTTTAGTAATACTTCAGGGGCTGTGGGAGGATTAATAAGATCTCATAAGCCCATCAAGCTCTGAGGAACTCATGTCTGTTACTGGGAGATGTGGGAATTCTGGAAATTGAAGCAGAAATGAATGAGGTGCCTAAGATCACAAAAACTGGCAAGTGTCAGTTTCAGGAGCTTAGATTAAAACTGGAGGATTCTGACTTCAGAGTTGGGGACTTGTAGTTGCTTTAAAACAGAACGTGAAGGCTTCAGCATGAGCCGGACCAGTGAGGCTCAGGCACTGTCGTGGTCAGCATTATTGCTGTTCTTATTGTCATTGTCATGATTTTCTCATTCCTCTGCTGCTCTTGAACTCTAATTGTCTGCATCTCACAGTCTGCAAGTTATTGCCATTGTCTGCTGTCATTCTCTGGTAGCTCCTGTGTAGGAGGCTTTAATCTGTCCAAAGCAGTGGCCACCTTCCGCCTGGTACAAAGTTGGGCCCTCAGGAGGTCCTCAGTGAGTTGGGCCTTGATCTTGCTTCACCTTTTCCAGCAACGCACATATGACAGTCCCGGGGCAAACTCTACTCCCTCTATTTGACATTTCAGGTGTCTGTGACCTTTGATGATGTGGCTGTGACTTTCACCCAGGAGGAGTGGGGGCAGCTGGACCTAGCTCAGCGGACCCTGTACCAGGAGGTGATGCTGGAAAACTGTGGGCTCCTGGTATCTCTGGGTAAGGCCTTCCCTCTCCACGATGCAAGGGACCTGCCACCTCCTTCATTCCATCCTCTGACTCCACGCCTGACGGGTCAAGAAGGCCTCTTGAACCTGCTTTGCCTCATTCCCACACTTCAGTCATTTTCTACACTCACCTCTTTTTTTTTTCTTTCTTTTTTTTTTCCTTTTGAGACAGAGTTTAGCTCTTGTTACCCAGGCTGGAGTACAATGGCGCAATCTCAGCTCACCGCAACCTCCGCCTCCTGGGTTCAGGCCATTCTCCTGACTCAGCCTCCTGAGTAGCTGGGATTACAGGCACGCGCCACCATGCCCAGCTAATTTTCTGTATCTTTAGTAGAGATGGGGTTTCACCATGTTGACCAGGATGGTCTCGATATCTTGACCTCATGATCCACCCGCCTCGGCCTCCCAAAGTGCTGGGATTACAGACGTGAGCCACCGCGCCCGGCCTACACTCACTTCTTATACAGTCTCCCTGTATCTCTTTGGCTCCCAGCCAAAGGAGAAGGGGTTGGGAGGAAACAGGGTGTTTTGCAGACCCCAACGGTAGGCTTTCCACCTGTGCATTACAAGGGGCTGGTGTAGGAACTGAGAACCACCACAGTAATGTCCTGGCTTCTCTGTCTGCTCATGTCTCTGTCTATTCTGTATGGTTCTTTTCTACCTCAGCGAGTTCAAAGGAAGAATAGCCACCCGAGGCTTTATTCTTCGTGATCTCTCCTTCCCCTCCAGATTTCTTGTCTGTTTCTCTGGCCTCGACGAGGTGTGCTTGAGGCAGCAGAGGCTGCTCCATCTCCAGCTCGTGCTTCCCTCCATCTCTCACCCACTGCCCAGCATAGATGGCCTCTGTCTGCAGTTCTTTTTTTGAGTTCCAGAGCAGGATCTGCCTGGGTGTGGTGCCTGGTTGCTCATGTATCTGCTCCACAGCCCAGTTAGTGGCGTGGCAGTGGGATGTTTTCCAAGAAGGGTTGAGTCAGGCAGGTCCCCAGGAGACATTTACCTTCAGTACCACCAGGTATTATTCTAAACAACCCTTCGATCGCCATCACGTTCTCCGATTCTAAAGTCACTCTGCTGCAGCCTTGCTGGGCTTCATGCTGTTTCCACAAGTGCCCACCCATCTCAGGCCATCGCATTTGCTGTTCTCTCTGATGCGTGTTCTCAGGGTAATGCAGCATTTCACATGGCTGCTCCTTTTCAGCACCATTGGCGCCTCCTCACGCAGCTCTTCCCTGACCACTAAATCTCAGGGAGGCCCCTTTCTCACCATACTCTCTTACCTTTACCTTGTTCATGTCTTTCTAAGCTAGTGGTTCTCAAGCAGGGACGATGTTGATCTTCAGTGGATGCTGGGGTGTGCGTGGAGACATTTTGGTCGTTAAAACTGGAAGATGACGTTGGCATGTAGTGGGTGGAGACCTGGAATGCCGCTAAACATCCTTATTGTTTTTTGAGACGGAGTTTCGCTCTTGTTACCCAGGCTGGAGTGCAATGGCGCGATCTCGGCTCACCGCAACCTCCGCCTCCTGGGTTCAGGCAATTCTCCCGCCTCAGCCTCCCGAGTAGCTGGGATTACAGGCATGCGCCACCATGCCCAGCTAATTTTTCGTATTTTTAGTAGAGACGGGGTTTCACCATGTTGACCACGATGGTCTCAATCTGTTGAATTCGTGATCCACCCGCCTCGGCCTCCCAAAGTGCTGGGATTACAGGCGTGAGCCACCGCGCCCGGCCAAACATCCTTACAATGCACAGGACAGATCCTTTCTCCTCCTCTTCCCCGCCATTTCCCAAACAAAGCATTCTCTGGACCTAAATGTCAGTTGTGCTCAGGTTGAGAAACTGTTTTTCGGAGAGTGCTTGGACAGACACTTTCTGAGCTGGTAGTGAGAGACACCCCGAGGAAGTCGTTCTTTTATTTCTTCTCTTCTTGCCTCCTTCACATTTGAGGCGAAGTCTGGTTTAGGGCCAGGTCTTCACATCCTGTAAACTGCTGGTAATTTCCCCTTTTCTACAGAGGGAGCAGCCTGAGGCTCACAGCCCTGAACAAGCAGCGTGAGCTCACAGGGACCAAACAACATTGTTTGTTTGTTTGTTTTGAGACAGAGTCTCGCTGTTGCCTAGGCTGGAGTGCAGTGGTGTGGTCTTGGCTCACTGCAACCTCTGCCTCCTGGGTTCAAGTGATTCTCCTGCCTTAGCTTCCTGAGTAGCTGGGATTACAGGCACGCGCCACCAAGCCTGGCTAATTTTTATATTTTTAGTAGAGATGGGGTTTCACCATATTGGCCAGACGGGTCTCGAACTCCTGACCTCAGGTGATCCGCCCACCTCGGCCTCTCAAGGTGCTGTGATTACAGGCGTGAGCCACCACACCCAGCCTTCTTTTGTAAAATATTGATGAAAGTAGGTACTACTCGTTATTTCTGTATATTAGAGACAGAGTCTCACCCTGTCACCCAGGCTGAAGTACAACAGTGCAAGATCATAGCTCACTGTGACCCTCAGACCCTCTCCAGTAGCTGGGACTACAGATGTGAGCCACTGTGCTGCTATATGAAGTTTCTGTAAATATCCTCATGTCATATCACAGTAGGATGTTCAGTTTTTGCGTATTTTAATGGTTCATGAAATGCTGGGTCTGGAGTCACTGCACCTGCCCCTTGCTCTGGTCGCTGGTCCTTAAGGGTGAATCCTCCCGCTCACGTCTCTGCATCAGCACCACCCTCTGCCACCCGCCGTGGTGCTCGTGGTTTCCTCCTTAGTGTGGTGCTTGGGAGACCAGGGTTTGGAGCCAGAACCCTGGTGTCCAGTCTCCGCTGTGTTCTTTAAAAACGGTGGCCTTGGGCAAGCTACCGAACTTGTCTGTGCCTCAGTGTTCTCCTTGTTCAAATGAGGACTTACCGTATTTGCATCCCAGGGCCATTGTCAGGGTCAAGGGTCATTATATGAAAAGGGCTCAGAACAGCACCTGGGAGACCAGGCTGTGGGCAGGGAGCCATTGCAGTCTCTGTTGCCACCAGTACTGTTACTGTCATCCCATCACAATTATTGTCGTCAGCATGCCTGGACCTGGCACTTTCTGGGCAGCGTTGTGGAGCTTTGTGGTTAAACAGCACAGACAGAGATGGCAGGAGCAGGTCCTTACTGACTCAGCCATTCCCGGTTCTGTGCTCTTCAGCAAATCACTTTACCTCCTGAGCCTGGGTTTCTTTGTCAACAAAAGGGTGTTGATTATGATATGGACTTCCTGGGGATGCTGTGGGGTAATCCTCAACTAGAACCCTCATTTAATGGCTGGGCACCATGGCTCAGGCCTGTAATCCCAGCACTTTGGGAGGCCGAGGCGGGTGGATCACCTGAGGTCAGGAGTTCAAGACCAATCTGGCCAACATAGTGAAACCTCATTTCTACTAAAAATACAAAACAAATTAGCCAGGCATGCTGGCGCACACCTGTAATCCCAGCCACTTGGGAGGCTGAGTGAGCCGAGATCATGCCACTGCACTCCCGCCTAGGTGACAGACTCATTGAGTCTGTGGTTTAGAGAGAGAACATTATAAAACCTTGCTTAGGATGTTAAAAAAAATAAAAGACTTAGACCAATGAAGACACATACCTTGTTTTGAATGAAAAGAGTCATTATTTAATATGTAAACACATCAGTTTTTCTCTAAGGTATTCCATAAATACTCACTTTTGGAATGACATAATGCAGTTAACTTGTGTGGCCCAGTCCCCCAGACATGGTTACAGCCTGTAAGTCCTCGTTCTTGACTTACTGTCAGGGGTAGAGATCCCACGGCAGCATGGCATGGCCTGCTCTTGTTTCCAGGTCACACGCCAGCTTTTCGTTCCCCTGGACATGGTTACAGCCTATAAGTCCTCGTTCTTGACTTACTGTCTGGGGTAGAGATCCCACGGCAGCATGGCATGGCCTGCTCTTGTTTCCAGGTCACACGCCAGCTTTTTGTTCCCCTGGACATGGTTACAGCCTATAAGTCCTCGTTCTTGACTTACTGTCTGGGGTAGAGATCCCACGGCAGCATGGCATGGCCTGCTCTTGTTTCCAGGTCACATGCCAGCTTTTCGTCCCCATGCACAGGAGCAGCTTCATTCCAAGGTCTGGTCCCCATCCTGAAGTCCCAGACTAGATTGTACGTCTGTATGTCCTTTCACCAACATGCATGTGTCCACTTTCTTTCTCCATAAACAGGGTGTCCTGTTCCCAGACCAGAGCTGATCTGCCACCTAGATCATGGGCAGGAGCCATGGACCGGGAAGGAAGACCTCTCCCAAGGCACCCGTCCAGGTAGGAGCCAAGATCTGGGCAAGTGGGAATCCCTGCAGGTTTGAGACTGAGGAGACCACTGGCCCTGGGATCTCTTGGGAAGCTTCTCAGTGTGGCCTGTCTATGTATAACTCTTACAGTAGATCACAGTAGAATGCTCCATTTGAAGAGCCATGGAGCCGTTTGACCTGTGGTTTCTCTGTCCTCACACTTGTCACCACTCCTGGGGAGGAGTGAGGTGTATGAACTGAGATTGTCCTGGGGCTTCAGCCTTGCGGGCCTGGAACCTGGTTTCCCAGCCACCTACTCTGTGCCCCTAGTGAAGTTTGCATATGAGTTCGGCTGAGTTAACACCGGCTGCTGTATCCAGCAAACTCCAAAATTTAAATGGCTCACATGTGAAAATTCTTTCACTCAGACTGAGGTCTGTGGGCCAGCAGGGAATTCTCCACCGACTCAGGGCCCTTCTGTCATTAACCTGTTGCTTTCAGGTTGTCCTGACATCCTCTTGCTGGTAGAGAATTAAAGGAATAAGGGAAGTCACACCCACTTCCAGAAATACCATCTCCCCCGATATTTCATGCAGGGGAACTGGGCATTTGGCTGTACGTGGGCTCGTGAGTCTCCGAATTGTGGCCGAGTTGCCTGCCCAAGGAGAAGAGCAGATGTTTGGTGAGCACCTGCTCAGTCCACTGCACTCAGTCTGCTCCTGAAACATGCTATTAGAAATTATTTTTATTTAGAAAAAGAAAAAAATATTGTTATGCCATTGGGCAGTTTGAAGATGTAGTTATTTGATACATTAATGCATAAAGCTTCATAGTTTCGGGTAGTAAGTGACTCATCACAAAGTCCTTATTAACCCTGAAGAGTGATGCTGTGGCACATTTCCTTCTGAACTCTGGGGAATAGGGCCTTTCTTACCCTCCCAATTTCTCTTTCCAGTTATATTCTGCCTACCAGCCTTTCCCACCTTCTCCTTCCACCCATCCCCTGAGCATCAGTCAGACACCCAGAAGCAGCTTTTTTTCCATATCTTCCTATATCTCCTGTTTTCCAAAAACCTCATGGTAACATATGACCTTTCTGTCCCACACCTAGGCTGCTAAGGGCACTGAGACCGTCTGTCAGGCGTGTGGATTGGTGCGATTGCAGAGCCATGGTCTCTGCCTGCAAAGGTCCCTTGAGACATTCATCCAGTCCACGAATGTCTGTGCAGTCCCTTTTTAGCCTTTCAGAGTCTGTTCCAGGTCATTCCCTCCTCAGTGCCACATCTCCACTTGAAAATTTGAAAGGCACAAAACTCAACATGCCTAAGAAGGAACCCATGACCATGCTCGTTCCCACCACCTGCCAAGTTCCAGTGAATGGTTCTGCCACCCAGAAGGATTATTAGGGGACTGGACGCAGCCTCAGACAGGTCAACCACTCCACCTCCTACGTGAGTCCCTGCATCCAGCCATCTCTAGATCCTTTTGATTTCACATAATACATGTCTCCTGAATTCATCCCTCTACCACCTCCATCAGACCTATCCTTCTGCTTTCTTTTTTCTTTTACATGGAGTTTCACTCTTGTTGCCCAGGCTGGAGTGCAGTGGCACAATCTTGGCTCACCAGAACTTCCTCCACCTCCCAGGTTCAAGCGATTCTCCCGCCTCAGCCTCCCGAGTAGCTGGGATTACAGACATGCGCCACCACGCCCAGCTAATTTTGTATTTTTAGTTGAGAAGGGGTTTCTCCATGTTGGCCAGGCTGGTCGTGAACTCCTGACCTCAGGTAAGCCACCTGCCTTAGTCTTACAAAGTGCTGGGATTACAGGCGTGAGCCACCACACCTGCCCTCCTTGTGCTCTTCTAAGTTCTTACCATCTTTTTTTCTAGGGGATGTTAATAGATTCCCAAAACCTAATATTTGTATCTGCTTTATGCCTCTGGTCAGCTCTTTTTCCTGCATGGGGTACTCCAGCATTCAGGATATTAGTATCTGCTTTATGCCTCTGGTCTGCTCTTTTTCCTGCATGGGGTACTCCAGCATTCAGGATATTAGTATCTGCTTTATGCCTCTGGTCAGCTCTTTTTCCTGCATGGGGTACTCCAGCATTCAGGATATTAGTATCTGCTTTATGCCTCTGGTCTGCTCTTTTTCCTGCATGGGGTACTCCAGCATTCAGGATATTAGTATCTGCTTTATGCCTCTGGTCTGCTCTTTTTCCTGCATGGGGTACTCCAGCATTCAGGATATTAGTATCTGCTTTATGCCTCTGGTCTGCTCTTTTTCCTGCATGGGGTACTCCAGCATTCAGGATATTAGTATCTGCTTTATGCCTCTGGTCAGCTCTTTTTACTGCATTCAGACCTTTCTTCCCCACCCACCAGTGTCTCAGCATGACTGCCGCTGGCGTATCAGCAGGTTTTCATGTTGGCAGCATCATCTACTTACACTGCTTCGTCAGCAACCCTTACTCATTCATCTCAACCTCCCCCATCAGTAGCTTTCCTTTCCCCTGGTGGAAGAGGTCTTGCCCTTGGCCACGGTCCGTTTTTTCAAGAGTTTACATCACGCCTTTTCATGGACATGTTTTCTTCACGTATATTCTGCCTGTTTTGTAACTTGATCCTTTCTGTACTCAACATAAAAACATGCTCAACTTCCTCACCTTTGAAGAAAATAAAACAAATAAATGTCCATGATTCACTATGTATTCCTATATTCATTCCCTGCCTGAGGATTAATTGTTTACATGTTTTTATCCTCCATAGTCAGTGATGCTGTGGACATTCATATATGTTGTTCATCTTTCACATGTGTAGGGGCACATTTCTCATGTTTCTGGAGTGAAATAATTGGATTATGGACTATGCAAATGTTGTAGTTTGCAAGATCATTTCCACTGTTTTCTAAAGGACCTATGTCAAAAAATTTCTCTCAGGAATTTTTAGATGTTTCCATTGCTCGGTGTCCTATGTAGTACTTGAAACTAGAAGGCCCCTCCATTTTTGCTGATCAGATGGATCTCTTGTGCTCTTGATTTGCATTTTCCTCATTGGTAAGGTGCTTTAGTGTCTCACGTGATTCTTGGTCAATCTGAATTTTCTTCTGTGGGGTGTTATTTGGTGATAAATGCCTATTTTTCCGCTAAGCGGTTTGGCTTTCTCTTTTTGATTTGATTTGTATACATTCTGCGTACCTATCGCTTATCGGTTATATTTGCTGCAGGTGTATTTGTCTAGTTTTTAATTTTGTCCTTCCACTCTCTGAAAGTATCCTTTGTTCACTAGAGTTTCTAGTTTCTTACATAGTGCAGTCTGATGTATGGTTTATTTACCTGATTATTTTGTGCCATGTGGAAAACATGTTGCCCTCCCCAGTATCAGAAAGGTATTCTTGCTTGTTTTATTGTAAGGTGTAAAACCTGCCATTTGGCCTTTGAGTCTGTATCCGTCTGAAGTTGGTCTTCAGCATGGAATGTGGTAGAGTGCAGTATTCCATTCCTCACGTGGGCAGCCATTGTCTCTAGCTCTGTGTCCTCAGTGCTCTCTCACCACTGAGGTGCCTCCTTGCCGTGTACCAAAGCCCCAGCCGTGTGTAAGAGGATTTCCGAAGTCTCTCTTTTCCTCTATTCCCAGTTTGCATTACGTCTGTGCCAGTACCACACGGCCTTAGGAGCCCTTTCCTGGGAGTGGCACTGCTCTTCACAGCTGTCACCTAGTCAGAATCTTGGGAATCAGCTCCCCTCTGCCTCTCACCAACACCATCCACTCGTGTGCTGTAGCTCCTTTGTACGTTCTGTCTGTCCCACTTTGTCTTGTGACCAGTAGGACTTACTGCATTGGGTACCTTCTACTGGAAAGCTGTCTTGATGTTCTTCCCAGGATCAGCCAAACTCAAGATTGAGGACACAGTCCTCCGGGACTTTCAGGTCTACCCAAATCCTCTCACTGCAACTGCAAATTCAGGGACTTCCTGAAACCACCCTCAGCTTTCATAACTTGCTAAAAAGACTCACAAAATTCTCTAAAACCTATTATGCTCACAGTTATGTTTATTACAGACAAAGCATACAGATTAGAAGAGACAGGATGTGGAGCTGACACAAAACTTCCTCAGTGACATGTCACCCACCCAGCAGTGATGTGTGAAAAGATGTGCACAGAGTATTGTGAGCCCCCGAAGCCCACTGAAGCTCTGCTTTTTAGGGTTTATTGAGCTTTATTACGTAAGCACAGTTTATCAAATCATTGCCCACGTGGCATTGCCCACGTGGCATTGCCCACATTGCCCTGTGAAGTTCCCAGCCTTCATTCCTTTTCTAGAGTTCAGCTGGTATCTTGTGGCTCAGAGGCCTAACCTTTCTGGTGCCACCAGACGTCAGCCAGAGTCGTCTATTTAGGTTAAACTATTTAGGAGCCCATAATGAGTTACCTTTATATAAATATTCAGTCTCTAATTGAGGCGACAGCTCCACTCTAGTCCCTGTTCCCTCACCTGATCTCTCTGCTTGGTCTCTTTTTCAAGGAGTCAGAAATCCAAGGAAAAGAGAAGAAACAAATTATATATCTGGGGTTCAATATGGCAAAGTATAACAGACATAAAGGCACCGTTTATAACTTCATTTTCTTTCCTGAAGTGGTGATTTTGTTTCTTCTCTTTTTACATTCCTAACAGGCCCTCCTGTGTGTTGGATTTCTTTCAGGTGACAAAGGAAAAGCCGAGAACACAGAACCTACCACTCGCGAGCCCGGCTTGTCTGGAGGAAACCCATTCTGGGGCCGACTTGGACAAGGTGCTTCCGGAGACTTCCAGTTGGGGCAGCCCAAGGATCAGGATGGGTTTTCAGAAATGCAGGGAGAACACCTGCAACCAGGGACAGATTCCCAAAAGGAGACACTTCCTAGAAAAATGAGCCCCAAACTTGATGGTTTAGGGACAGCTGAGAGTGCGTGTCCAAGGATTACACAGGATCAAGTCTCCTTAGGAGATGATGTCCATGACTGTGACTCACATGGATCAGGTAAAAATCCAGTTATTCAAGAAGAGGAAAATACTTTTAAATGCAATGAATGTGAAAAAGTGTTTAACAAGAAACGCCTGCTTGCTCGGCATGAGAGGATTCACTCTGGAGTGAAGCCCTATGAATGCACAGAGTGTGGAAAAACTTTTAGCAAGAGTACATACCTCCTGCAGCACCACATGGTCCACACTGGGGAGAAGCCCTATAAGTGCATGGAGTGTGGGAAGGCTTTTAACCGCAAATCACACCTCACACAGCACCAGCGGATTCACAGTGGAGAGAAGCCTTACAAGTGCAGTGAATGCGGAAAGGCCTTCACCCACCGCTCCACTTTTGTCCTGCATAACAGGAGCCACACTGGGGAAAAACCCTTTGTGTGCAAAGAGTGTGGCAAAGCCTTTCGAGATAGGCCAGGCTTCATTCGACACTACATCATCCACAGTGGTGAGAATCCCTACGAGTGCTTCGAATGTGGCAAGGTCTTCAAACACAGGTCATACCTCATGTGGCACCAGCAGACTCATACAGGGGAGAAGCCCTATGAGTGCAGTGAATGTGGGAAGGCCTTCTGTGAGAGCGCAGCCCTCATTCACCACTATGTCATCCACACTGGGGAGAAGCCCTTTGAGTGCCTCGAGTGTGGGAAGGCTTTCAACCACCGGTCATACCTCAAGAGGCACCAGCGGATTCACACTGGGGAGAAGCCTTATGTGTGCAGTGAGTGTGGAAAGGCCTTCACCCACTGCTCTACTTTTATCTTGCATAAAAGGGCCCACACTGGAGAAAAACCCTTCGAGTGCAAAGAATGTGGGAAAGCTTTTAGCAATCGGGCAGACCTCATTCGACATTTCAGCATCCACACTGGGGAGAAGCCCTATGAGTGCATGGAGTGTGGAAAGGCTTTCAACCGCAGGTCAGGCCTCACAAGGCACCAGCGGATTCACAGTGGAGAGAAGCCCTATGAATGCATCGAGTGTGGGAAGACATTCTGCTGGAGCACAAACCTCATTCGACACTCCATCATCCACACCGGGGAGAAGCCGTATGAGTGCAGTGAATGTGGAAAGGCCTTCAGTCGCAGCTCATCCCTCACTCAGCATCAAAGGATGCACACTGGGAGGAATCCTATCAGTGTAACAGATGTGGGAAGACCTTTCACAAGTGGGCAGACCTCAGTCAACATCGAAGAACTTTTACTGGGGAAAAACTTTTTGAATGTCACCACTGAGGAAAATCTTTTGCAAGAGGAAGCATCTTACATGGCTTCTGATCAGCCATACCAAAGAGAAACCCCACAGGTGTCTTCACTGTGAGAAAACCTGTTGCAGAATATGATCTGTCACCTAAGGAGTCATATTAGAAAATCACACAGCTGAGAGCCTTATTCTCCGTCTGAATTCTTCCTGGAAAAACACCCAGTGGTTACGATGCACTTAGGAAAACCTTCAGCTCCATCTTTCTCAGTAGTTTACAGGGCAGCGTTATCTCAGGAATTTTTATAAAAAGAGGTGACATAGAAAAGAATGAAATGCAAACACTGCTTCTTTGATACTGTCGTCTTGTGTGTACACTTCTGTCCTATGTCAGGAAAGTAAGGGAAGGTCTGGGAACACGATGTCTTTGTTCTACCACACTGTCTCTTGGGAAGCACTTGTTTTGATGACAAACATGAAGGCTCGAGTTATGAAATACTTTTATACTTAACGATAAAAGGAAACATGAATGCGCACATTTTATCGCACCAGTTAAGACGGTTTAGGTCTTTGATTTTTAAAATCCTTTTTTAATGGGGTTTAAGCACTGACACTCAGAATTTTCCTTGATTCCTATCTTTTGGTTCACTTGATTGCTGTAGCTGTACGGTAAATCTCAAAAGGGTAATGTGATTTCTTTCTTACTATTTTTACTTAAAATTCATTTAGCATTCCTAGTTTCTTTGGCTCTCCGTATATGCTTTAGGATTGGTTTTTCTGTTTTTTACATATTCTTGCTTGGATTTTGATAGAAATTGAGTTCAGTCTGCAGATCAGTATGTTGAGAATCGGCATCTTTATTAGCCTTTCAGTTCATGAACATGTCATACCTTTTCATTTATTTAAATATTCTTTGATATATTTCATTACTGTTTTACGGTTTACACAATATAGCTCCTGTACATTTTAAATAAGATTTATAGCTTCATAGTTTTTTGAGTGATTATCAATAGCATTGATACTCAAAATTTCAATTTCACGTGATACTGAAACAGAAACATAATTATTTTTTCAGTCTTATTTTACTGTCTTGCAACCTTCCTAAACTCATTGTTTCTTTCATTTCTTTTGGGAGAATCCTTAGGATTTTAAACATAGAAATGTCATTTGCAATTTGGGACAGTTTTTTCTTACTCCGCATCTGTAAACCTTTTATTTGCTCTTCTCATGTTATTGTAGTAGGTCGGCTTTCCAGTGTGATGCTGAATATGAAGAGTGACAAGTCATCCATGCCTTGTTCCTGATATTAGGGGGGAAATGTTCAGTTTCTCTATTTTATTTTTTTCCTTTTTTTTTCCTACCCAAATCAAAAGGACACTTTCCTATTAGTATGATGTTCAGAGTTTCTTCCAAAAAGTTTCCCTGTTGAGTTTAGAAAGTTTCCCTCTATTCCTAATTTGATTTTTTTTTTATTAAGAAGCATTTAATTTTGTCATATGCTTTTTCTCCATCAGTTGATTTAATTATATGCTGTTACTTCCGTAGTCAGTTGATAGGATGTATTACATTGATTGAGTTTTGAGTATTGAACCAGCCTCACGTCCTTGTGATAAGCCCTACTTGGTCATGGGTATAATTGTCTATATATACCATGCTGCAGTATTTCATTTGCTAGTATTTTGTTGAGGAAGTTTTCCTGTAATTTCATGAGTGATAATGATAGATGTTACTTGGTTCCGATGTCTAGATGATAAATAGCCTCTCAACATGAATTGGAAGGAATTCTCTTCTGCTTTTTTGGAAGATAGTATGTAGAATCAGTGTTATTTGTCTAATGTTCGATAGCATTCTCCAGTGAACAAGTGGGACCGGAGATTTACTTCTAGATGCTTTTTAATTACGTATTTATTTTATTTAATAGCTATAGAACTATTCAGAGTATTTCATATTGAATGAATTTTTATAGATTTTCTTAGGGAATTGTTCATTTTATGTAAATTTTCTAATTTGTCGCGTTCTTTTAAATACTACCTTTTATCCTTTTGATGGCAGCCGGATCTGTACTCATGTTCCTTGTATTCTTGATACTGGAAATGTATCACTTATCATTGTCAGTCTTTGTAGACATACGTCAGTTTCACTGATCATTTCAAAGAAACAGCACTTTCTGTCTCTGATTTTTCTCCACTCTCTGTTCTTCATTTCACTGATACCTGCTCTGATCTGTATCGTGTCCTTTCGTCTACTTGGCTTTGATTGTGTCCGACTCAGTGGTTTCTTGAGGTGGATGTTTAGGTTATGGATTTAAGGCTTTTTTCTTTTTTAATATAAGCTTTAGGTTCTATACGTTTTCTTTATACTGCTGTTAGTTTCATCCCACAAGTTTTAATATGTTTTTGATTATCTTAGTTCTAAGTTTTCCTGATTCCTTTTGAGACATCTTCTCTAAACCATGGATTATTTAGAAGTGTCTGGAGTATTCCATGCTGTTTATTTGTTACTGATATCTAATTTGTTTTACATTTGATGTTACTGTTTGAATTTGTTGACTTTTTCCTTGTGACCCAGGATATAGGCTGTCTTGTTTTACACAGCTGCTTGAAAAGAATGTGTGTTCTGCTGCCACTGGGTAAAGTGTCTCTAAATGTTTGTATGAGCCTGTTAGTTTGTGGTGTTACTTAGGTCTCCTGCGTCCTTGCTGATTTTTTGTGTAGTATTTCTGTCAATTGCTGAGAGAGGGATGTTGCAGTCCTGAACTGTAATTGTGGAATTATCTATTCCTCCCTTAAGTTCTATCAGTTTTTGCTCCGCATAATTTAAAGCTCTGTTGTTTGGTACATACACGCGTAGGTTTGCTTGGTATTCTTGGTATATTGACCCTGTTGTAATTATGCAGTGTCCTTTATTGCTCCGGTTAATACTCTTATCATTTCTTTATCTAATACTTACATGGTCCCTCTTACATTTCTGGTTAATGATTGCATGATTTATACTTTTTTAAACCTGATCTCTATCACTATATTTGGAGTAAGTTTCTTGTGAAGAGCATATATTCAGGTTGTGATTTTATATCTAGTTTTTTTGTTTTTGTTTTTTGTTTTGTTTTGTTTTTTGAGACAGAGTCTTGCTTTGTGGTCCTGGTTGGAGTATAGTGGCGCAGTCTGCAACCTCCGCCTCCCAGGTTCAGGCGATTCTCCTGCCTCCGCCTCCCAAGTAGCTGGGACTACAGGTGCCCGCCACCACACCCAGCTAATTTTTGTATTTTAAGTAAAGAGGAGGTCTCACCATGTTGGCTAGGCTGGTCTTGAACTCCTGATGACCTCAGGTGATCTGCCTGCCTCAGCCTCCCAGAGTGCTGGGATTACAGGTCTGAGTCACTCTGCCTGACCCCAGCTTGCATACTTCTGTCTGTTATTGGTGTATTTGGACCCTTTAAGTTTACGGTAATTATGTTAGTGTTATGTCTGCTATTTTATGATTTTGTGTGTGTGTGTGTTCTGCTGTTTTTTTCCTTGGGTTTTTTGGGTTTTTTTTTTTTTTTTTTTTGGTCTTTTAACAGTTTTTTAGAATTCCATTTGATATATTTGTAGTGTTTTAAATATATTTCTTTGTATTAATTTTTTAGTGGTTGCTTTGGGTAGTCCACTGTACATATGTAACATAATTACAGTTAATGGTATGGAAAGTTTAGCACTTAGATGTATAGAAACCTTACTTCCATCGGTCCCTTTACCTTGCCTGTTAATATAATTGTCTAAAGTAGTTCCTCTTCAAAATTGAGCACCATGTTGGAAAATGTAATTTTTGCTTCAACTGTCGAGTATATCTTACAGAAGCCACAGGGAGTATTGCTTGTTGATCTCTTTACCCATTCCATTGTTCTTTCTTGAAATTGTAAGCCACCTTCTATTAACATTTTCTGTTTGGTGAACTTGTAGCCTTTTTCCTAGGCTCCGTCTGCTGGTGACGGGTGTTCTTTGGTTCCCTTTCTCTAAAAGGGTCTTTATGTTCCCTGCATTCCTGAGGGATATTTTTGTGGGATATAGGATTTAAGGTCTGCAGTTCTTTCAGTACTTGAGAAACACGTTGCTTCCTTCTGCCCACTGTGCTTTCAGATGGGAAGTCTGTTACCATTTGAACCTTGTTCCCTAGTTCCTAAGCGTGTCGTTTTTATCAGCCTGCGTTCACAGTGGGGTTTTTCTGTTTGTTTTGTTTTTTGTAGTGTTCACAAGTTTGGTTATGAGATTTGTGACGTGGAATTTTTTTGAGTTTTTCTTCAGCTTTTTGATCTGTTGGTTTATGCCTTTTGCCAAATTTGGGAATTTTCAACCATTAATTTCTTGAAGTATTTTTTCACCTCTATTCTTTCTCCTCTCTGGCACTCCAGTGATTTGTTACTGTCTTACAGGTCTCTTGTGCTTTCATTTTTACCCCCTTTTTCTGGTCTCTTTTTCCCCTTTTCTCATGTTGGTTAATTTCTGTCGACTTTTTTCAGCTCACTGATTCTTTTTTCTGCCATATGTAGTCTGTTGAGCTTGTCCATGACTTTTCATTTTGGGTTTTGTATTTTTTAGTTGTTTAATTTGGTTCTTTTGTACATCTTTTATTTCTTTGCTTAGTTGTTAATACTAAAGGACTCAGAAAACAGACAAAACTCAGTTGCAAAGTCATGGTTTTCTGGTGGTTTGTCTCAGTATTTGAATAGAAATCCTGAATTATTTGGAGTAGAAGTCCTGTCGTCTTTTATACTGGGCTCCTTTAACATTTCTGTTAACAGATCTTATAACGGAGGGTGATCTGCATACCATTCAGAGCTGTGTATTCCAGGGGAAGGCTGTATGTAACATTCTCCAGCTCTGTAAGCCTCGTCATAGCCTCAGTGGAGAAGGAATCATTCCTCTTCTAAGATTGCTTGAACCCTTTGTTATCAGACCCACATACCCCTCCCCAACCAAACTTGTCTAGATCCTCTGTTTTTCTTTTTCTTTTTTTTTTTTAAAGACGGGGTTTCACCATGTTGGTCAGGCTGGTCTTGAACTCCCAACCTCAGGTGATCCACCCGCCTTGGCCTCCAAAGTGCTTGGATTACAGGCGTGAGCCACCACGCCCGGCCTGATCCTCTTTTCTTCATACTCTGTTGTTTAGGCTTCTCCTTATTAAGCAGCTTCTTTCCCATAATCTATAGCTTTCCTATTTCAAGCCTCATTTCCAACCTGTTTCATCCTTCCTTGCCTGTCAAGCTCTGCTTATTCCTTCTTTTTCTCACACACACGCCCTGAGTAACTATTCTGTGCACTACCTGTCCCCACCCCTTTACATTTTCTTTTACTCCCCAGATACTGCTACTAAATGGCAACTTCCACCCCTGTTGCCTGACTTAAGCAGGTCTCGCAAAAGTCCCTTTTGACCCCCTCTCCCTCCCCCGGCTCTCTTTTTGGGCCTCTCTACTGCTAAATCTCTGACTTGAAGGTCCTTTCCTGGCCTCTGTGAATCCCTTTTGTTTTCCTTTCTAGGGTCTGTGTCTTTCTTCCGTCTATAAAACAGGTTTACTTCCCACCATCTGTCGTGATCCTTGCTGTTGTCTAACTTGTCATTCACCCTAAGTTAATTTGCGCTGAAGACACTTTACTCTCAGTGATGCACAGTTTCCCCAAATCCATGTCTCCAGGTTGGATGTTTCTCATGTCATCGCCCACTGGTCACCATTCCACGCCTTTTCTGTATTTATACTCACTGAGCCTATATGCATGTATCATGTGGCCATGACCTTGGCCATGGAGATGCACCCGTAATCGTCATAAGAAAAACTACAGTATTACTGTGTATCAGACGTTGTTTTGAACGTTTTACACGCATCAGCTCTTTTCACCTTTATGACAGCTCCATGTGGTCCACAGTGTTATTTTCTCCCTTTAACAAATGACAAAACTGAGGTACAGAAAGATTAAGGAATTTGTCAAAGGTCTCACAGTTATGAAATGAGGGTTTTGGAAGCCACTACGCCGATTTCAGAATCCATGTCCTTATCTCTTTATTGCTTCTAATTAGGTGGGTTTTTGTTTCCTGGTCACCACTTATTTTTACTAAAATGGGTCAAACTGTGCTCATTTATTTATAATATATTCTCATTTGATAGTACATCTTGTCCATTCTTTCAAGCAAATGAGATAAACCAGACTCACTCTTCAATGCCTGCATAAGCTGGTGTGACTAGAAAAGACAGAGAATCTCTGTCTGGGTTTGAGGAAATGTGGGAGCGGGTGGGGAGAAGGAGTAGAGAAGGGCTAAGGCATGCATGTGGTTTTAGGTGGTTTGAGCTGCCTGGAGAACATCAGCTAGTCCCCGTAATTTCTGTCTTGTTACTCAAACCAGACACATTGTGGCCATTTCCTTTTCCTTTATCATCCACACACCCAACTGCTGCCCCATTCCTTTTTGTTCCTTAATAGACCCTCAGTGTATATGTGTGTTTTGGTGTACGGCCATACACAGCAGAGTACTTTTATTATTAGAATTTTCAGTTTCCCTGCCATGTTTACCACAGAGCTGTGCATATAGGTGGCACCATATATGGCATACCTTGACCCCAAAGAGAAACTACATGGACGTTTATGGACCTATGTACACAATTTTAGAAATCAGAATGAATGACTGCTGGAGTCCTCAAGGCCCCGTCCAGATTCGATGATTTGCTAGAAAGACTCACAGGACGCAGCATTTTGTCATACTCAGTGGCTGTGATGTACCACACTGAAAGAATCCAAAGCAAACTCGGTAAAAGGTAAAGGCTCAGACTGAAGTCCCGAAGAAACCAGGCACCATCTTCGATGATCTTACCTCAATATAAATCACACAGGATGTGCTTGATTGAAGCTCCATCTGGGACTTAGAACAACATGTGAGAGAAAGTCTTACAGGGCACCCTTTGCTCAGAGTTAGTATTGGACTCATTTCCTAGCACACACCATAACTCTCGACCTCCAGAAGAACAGGAGGTGTCCAGCAGAAGCCACATGGTTTACACAGGCAATTTCGGCACAGGGAGCTACTTCTCATTACTGGGAACAACGGGAAACCTCCCAAAACCTAAGTCCCAGACTGCAGCCAAGGGTAAACCTTGCAAGATCAAACAATAGCAGTCTCTGGCCTGCTGCGTTGTCTCTTTCACAGTGACTTAAGTGGGAAAATGCTGAGTCAGCTTACATTTCTGTAACATTACGCAAATAAAATTTTCTATAACAAAAATAAACTATAGCTTTGAAACGAAGGCTTATATACCTGTAAACCACTGTAACCAAGAAAAAAAAATCAATCACAGTGAAAATACTAAACAAACTAGCCAGGATTGAATTCAGTGGTGAGTCTTGTGAGAAAGGGTCTTTCACAGATACGCTTCAGGTGGTTTGACTTGCAAATGCACCTTTGTTGGCTTTTATTTCGGCAAAGATGTGATGGGTAGGTAAATGCTGTGTCCTTTCAGTAGCACGTGTCAGTTCCTCATCCACTGTTTGTTCTTGCTGTCTCTGTTGTTCTGGCCACAACAGAGATAGTTGAAGAATATGGGGTTGATAATAATTCCTGTATCACTAGATGTGGATAATTTGAGATTAAAGAATATGTTCTGTAATTCCAGCACTTTGGGAGGCCGAGGCGGGTGGATCACGAGGTCAAGAGATCGAGACCATCCTGGTCAACATGGTGAAATCACGTCTCTACTAAAAATACAAAAAATTAGCTGGGCATGGTGGCACGTGCCTGTAATCCCAGCTTCTCAGGAGGCTGAGGCAGGAGAATTGCCTGAACCCAGGAGGCGGAGGTTGCGGTGAGCCGAGATTGCGCCATTGCACTCCAGTCTGGGTAACAAGAGCGAAACTCCGTCTCAAAAAAAAAATATGTTGTTCCAGGCTTAGTCACTTCCATGGATCTATCTGTGAGTTTCACTTGGAGGAAGTGGGAGCAGTTGGCGCCAGCTGAGAGGGCCCTTACAGAGACATGGTGCTAGAGACCTTGAGGAATCTGGTCTCTCGTATGTGTAGCTCCTCTTTGTACTCAACTCTGGCCCACAGCCAGCCTTTCCATTGTGGGAAGCTGAGGAGGCTCCACAATGCTCAGTGATGTATTTTAATTTTGAGGACTGAAGATTTTTAATGATTGATAAGAAATGGGTTATTTTTGCTTGTAGCAAAATCTGTGTTTCATATCACAGTTGAATGTTCTCAGCTAAGTTGTAAATGGACAGTTTCTTTTGCCTCTTGCAGCAGTGTCAAGTGTGGACCTGGGAGACAGACGACCTGCTTATACTTTCTGTCCTTGCTCTTACCTGCGGGAAAGGACATTCATAGCTACTCTGCCTCATTTTAATTGGAGATCCAGGTATTCACATGTGTTATTATGCTGGCTTTGTTTGTTTAGAGAGGGGTCTCACTGTCACTCAGGCTGGAGTGCAGTGGTGCCATCATAATTCACGGCAGCCTCAAACTCCTGGGCTGAAGTAAAACCCCCACCTCAGGCTTAAAGTGCTGAGATTATAGGCATGAGCCACTGTACTAGCTATTCAGTTGTTTGGCAAGTGGGGCCTTGCTGATCCTGACCGACTGCCCATCCCAGGACTAGATAATTTTATGTGGTAGCAAAGATCTCACCTGGGTATGTGCCTTTCATATGCAACCAAACAATTGAGTGCCCATTCCCTCCTACCACCCCCTTTATCAAGGCCTCACACATGGAGCCACTATCTTCCTGTCGTAACCACTTCAGGGTCAAATATTAAGCAAATGGGGACAGTCCCTAATGAAATTCAGGCCTGTAATCTCAGCCCTCTGGGAAGCTTAAGTGGGAGGATCGCTTGAATCCAGGAATTTGAGAACAGCCTGGGCAACATAGTGAGACCCCATCTCTATAAAATATGTAATAATCAGGCATGGTGGTGTATGCCTATACTTGGGAGGCTGAGGTGAGAGTATTAAATGATCCAGGGGTTGAGGCTGCAGTGAGCTACAACGGTACCACTGTACTCCAGCCTAGGTGACAGAATGAGAACCTGTCTCAAAAAAAAAAAAAAAAATCAGAAAGCCCAGCCTAAGCCTGCTTAGCTTGCTGACCCTGTCTTGACCATCCTTACTTGGTAGAAGCACAGTGAAGGCTCTTGCCCGTGCTTCCCCCTACTCCCGCTTTTCCGGTCCTGCTGCTTCCCCATGTGGTCCTACAGTGCCTCATGTGTGCCCCTTTCTTGGGAACTCTGTGTAGCTAAGTATTTCTTTCTCTTTTTGTTTTTTTTGAGGTGGAGTCTCACTCTGTTGCCAGACAGGAGTGCAGTGGTGCCATCTCGGCTCACTGCAACCTCCAGCTCCCTAGCTCAAGCGATTCTTCCGTCTCAGCCTCCCAAATAGCTGGGATTATAGGCACACGCCACCACACCCAGCTAATTTGTGTATTTTTAGTAGAGACGGGGTTTCACCATGTTGGCCAGGATGGTCTTGATCTCCTGACTTCGTGATCTGCCTGCCTTGACCTCCCAAAGTGCTGGGATTACAGGCGTGAGCCATTGTGCCTGGCCAATAGCCAAGTATTTTAATGGCAGTATCTCCTGATCTGTTGGCCTCACCATATCTGAATAATAAAATTGGCCTTTCAAAATGCCTACTCAGTCCATTACATGGAAGTCACATTTCCCTGTGATTTCTAGAGTACTGAGTCAAGATGGTATGGAACCATGGATTGGGGGATGGGTCAATGCCAAGGAGGGACTGTTTACGTGAATTACTAGCAACCAGGCATTCAAGGGACCACTGCGCTGATGGGATCCCAGTGATCTCAGTAGTCAAGACTTCAGAAAAATAGTTCCAGATGCCCTTCCTACTGCTGGACTTCTGAAGAAGGCAAAGCACAACTAGCTGGGGGCCCGACATACAGACACTCTTGTCTCATTTCTCCAAACTGTTTGAGGTTTGAAGGAAGAAGCGTCTGTTTATTACTTTTCAGCCCTCCCGACATCATGTTTTCTTGATACCCTCAGGCATCTGCATTGACTCTCTTACGACCTACAGCGTTAACAGTTGTGCAGCCTTTTCAGCGTGTCTGTTTGCTGCTTTTGCTCTTCCCAGTGCCACTCCACATCCCTGCTCCGGGGTAAAATGACACGTTTGACGTGCTCCCTTCTCACTTCGTCTCCCGCCAATCCCTCAATCACACGTAAGCAGTGATCGCCTCCTCTGCAATCTTGAGTTTCCTCCTGAGATCTGCCTTAGATGTCACGGCCACCTACAAGCCTGTTTTCCATCTGCATGTTCTTGTGTCCCTCTGAGCCTTCCTAGGTCATCTCTGCATAACCGACTTCCGCACTCTCATCTTTCCGGGTGGGTGTGGGCTTCTCCAGCTGGATTATTTGTCCTCTCCTCCCCCTGCTCCTCTGACGGAGGAGCCTCTTGGAGCTGTTTTCCTCCTTGTGTCATATTTTTACTTCTCCATTACCTCTTTATCGCTTTACTTGTCTCCACTTCCCAAACCTCTACTCTTGGTGAAACTCCTTGCTACAGTGCCACCTTCTCCGAAACTGTGACTAAGGTCAGAAGTGACTTCATGCTTCTAAACCACAAGTCCTTGTCTTTCTTGGGCCATCAATAGAATTTCATTGTGTCTAATACTCAATTTTTGAAACATGTTCTCCTTCCTGGGCTCCGTCACATCTTTTTCGCCGTTCGTCCCCTCCTTCTCTCCCTCCTTTGTGCAGTCATCCATATCTAGCTGTCCACTTAGTGTTGAAATACCTGAAGGTTTTGTCCAAGGCTCTTTTGCCTCATATGGTCTCCCCGCAGGCCCCGTCTGTGCCCTTGGCTTCAGTTATCTTTCTTACTTTGAAGGCACTGAAAACATAATACCCCAGTCTTGAGCAATCCTCACAGCTCTCGACCTGAATTACCAGTTATCTTCTTGCTGTCATCACATAGGTGTTTCAAAGATACCTCATTCCTTACCCGATGTAAATGAGATCAGTGAAGTGCTTCTCCCTGACCCTGATCTACTTCAGTCCTCTCTCTTTACTGCATGGCACTGTTACCTGGGCCAGAAACTTCCAGCTCACCACGGTTATCTCAATCTCTTCTTCCCTCATATGCAACCAGAAAGTCGCCATTTTTAAGTATGAAATGTCTCTCAAGTATTTCCACTTCTCTCCTAGTCCATCCAGTCATCTATCATTTCAATTTACTGAGTTTCCTTTTACCCACATTTTCTCTTCAATCCATTCTCTAAGCTGAAACCAGAGAACCATCTCAGATTTAATAGTGCTCTACTTCCCCCTCGCTGTGCCCCACTACATTTCCTTAAAACGTTTTACAGCTTCCTTTAACTCTTGGGATAAAAACCAAATCACGGCCAGGTATGGTAGTTCACACCTGTAATCCCAGCACTTTGGGAGGCCGAGGCGGTTGGATCACGAGGTCAAGAGATCGAGACCATCCTGGTCAACATGGTGAAACCCCGTCTCTACTAAAAATACAAAAATTAGCTGGGCATGGTGGCGCGTGCCTGTAATCCCAGCTACTCAGGAGGCTGAGGCAGGAGAATTGCCTGAACCCAGGAGGCGGAGGTTGCGGTGAGCTGAGATTGCGCCATTGCACTCCAGCCTGGGTAACAAGAGCAAAACTCCGTCTCAAAAAAAAAAAAAAAAAGAAAACCTCCCAAATATTACATGGCCAATCCTTTAGCCTTTATCTGGTCTGGGAGGTGCCTGGTTTACTATGTTTCATCTTGCATAACTCTTATGCCCAACTAGATTTTCAGCTTCAAAAGAGCAGAGATGTTAGAGATGTTAATAGGGATTTTACCCTAGTCGTTCCATGCACATAGTTCCTAGTCAGTAGTAGATATTCAGATATTTGCTGAATAGATAAGTGGATGAATGGCCTAAATCATTTTGACATTTTAGGTTATATATTCTTCAGGGTTTACTCACACTACCTGAGCTTTCATGATTTCCTAGAAGTACACACAAGACTCAGAAATAACTATTATAGGGTATAGACCAAGATCACCAAAGGGAAAAATCACATAGAATGAAGTCCACCGGAGACCAGGCACAAAACTCTGGGTGTTGTCTCCCATCACAGTCAGACAGGGACACACTTAATTCTCCCAGCAAAGATGTGTGACAACATGTTCACGGTATTATAAGCCAGGGAGGTTCACTCAAGCCTTTGTTCCTGGGGTTTTTATGGAGGGTCATTTACATAGCCAGAGCTATAGCAAACATAGACTGTGGCCCAGGGCCTTGGGCATGCCAAATCCAGCATTCACCATGAGGAATATTGTCAGAGGCACTGAACCAGAACAACTCCATCTTGAATAGGGGCTGGGTAAAATGAGGCTGAAACCCGTGCTGCATTCCCAGGAATTTAGGCATTCTAAGTCACAGGATGAGACAGGAGGTAGGCACAAAATACAGGTCGCCTTGCTGATAAAACAGCTTGTGGCAAAGAAGCTGCCAGAACCCACCAAAACCAAGTGACCTCTGGTCGCCCTCACTGTTCATCATATACCAGTTATAATGCATTAGCATGCTGAAAGTCACTCTCAGCAGCACCGTGACAGTTTACAAATGCCATGGCAACGTCAGGAAGTTACCTTATATGGTCTAAAAAGGGGAGGGACCCTCAGTTCTGAGAATTGCTCACCCCTTTCCTGGAAAACTCATGAATAATCCAACACTCATTTAGCATATTATCAAGAAGTACCTGTAAGTAGCCTTAGTCCAGCAGCCCAAACTACTGTTCTGCCTATGGAGCAGCCATTTTTATTCCTTTCTCAGTAAACCTGCTCTAACTTCATGGACTCGCCCCAAATTCCCTCTTGTGCGAGATCCAAGAACCCTCTTGAGGTCTGGATTCGGACCCCTTTTCAGTAACAATATTCTTAGAATAAATCATCTCATCAAATTGATACATCAAGGCCTGTGATCTCAGGCTTAATAACTACTCTTACCAGGCAAAATATTCCAGAAACTCAGAGACTGTCTTCCTGGAGCTGGTCGAGGGCCATTCCTTTCTTTAGAATGTATAGCACTGGAGCAACTGAGGCCTGATGAGTTCACACTTCCGTGTAGAACCCAAGCCCTGGCTTTGGCCTAGACTCTCTCACAGCAAAACAATCATATTTCCCGAGCATCGACGTTTAGGATAACGTTTATAGACGATACATCAACAGCCTCATCAAGAACACGCTGAGCCACTGGAGCAGCTCGTGTGGGGTGTGGACAGATGCAGAGACAGCAATCCATCCCATAAAGCCATTCATACTTTTCCATTTATTGGGATTGGGATCGATTCAACTACTTACCGTGCTCCTTGATCTGTTATTTGTACTTTGTGGCAAACCACCTCCCCTCTCGCTACACTGTATTAAGTTACCCTCCGCCTTGGACGCTAAGCAGCCAGAGCTCCCTAACATTGCCCCGCCCACATTCTAATCTCCATATCGTACCCAGAGTGAGCCTTTTAAAACGTAAATCAAAAGACATCACAGCTCAGCTCAGAACGCCGCGGTGACTACGCATCTCACAGCGTGTGAGCCGTATTTTCCTATTTTCCGCATCCTCGATGCTGTGGAATTTGGGACCTTCCCATTTAGAGTTAACTGATGATTGCAAATGACTCACTCTGAGCCATGCCTTTTATCTGAATACTGGCGAATCCAGACTCGCCTGGTATGAATCATCTCCTCTGTCTGGCTCTTACAGGAGGCAATTTCTTTTTGCCCTAATGACTCCAGGGCCAGGGAGTAGGCAGGCAGGGACAGCCCCTAGACCCCGAAGTCTACCAGCTTTATTCAAACTAGCAAATCCTTTTCTGTGTTCGCAGCCCTGCCTTTCTTTTCCTGTGGAAAACGCAATAAAGGATGTGGGCTCTGCTCTGCCTCTGTTTCTTCTTCCTGTACCACCCTGGTGCTTCTCACGTAGCCCTGCAGGATCTGTTTCGCCTACTGTTTCTGAGACCGTGAGTTTAAAGTTCTTCCTTCCTGGCAGTCATCTGCGTGTCTGAGTTGCTTACCAGACCACATTACAAAAACCCCCAGGTACGTTTTTGAACACAGAGGAACATATGACAACCTCTCTACACTGGCATAAAAGACTACACAGTCTGTTTCCGTTTCTCTCTCCAACTTCCATGCACGTTCAGTTCCAGCCGCACTAGGCTGCTTTTTCCTTTTTGACACAGTCTCACTGTCGCCCAGGCTGGAGTGCAGTGACGCGATCTCGACTCACTGTAACCTTCGCCTCCTGGGTTCAAGTGATTATCGTGCCTCGGCCTCCCGAGTAGCTGGGAGTACAGGCGACCACCACCATCCTGGCTAATCATTATATTTGTAATAGAGATGGGGTTTCACCACGTTGGCCAGGCTGGTCTCAAACTCCTGACTTCAGGTGACCCACCCGCCTCGGTCTCCCCTAGTGCTGGGATTACAAGTGTGAGCCACCGCACCCGGCCTGCACTAGGCTTCCTGGTGGTCCTCAAACACCCCAGGATGCTCTGCCAGTTCCATTGTCCTAGGTGTTCTCTCCATGTGATACACTGTTTCCTCAGATCTCCTCTAGGTGAGTCCTTAACTGCTCTAAGTCCATGCTAAAACGTAACTGGTTGTCTTAATAGACCTGTCCCAGCCGCTCTGTATTGCAGAAATGGTTGTATCCCACTCACTGATTCTTAACCTGCTCTATTGTCTTATCTCCACAACACTCCTAGCCTTCTATATTGTTTAGGCGTTTTGGATTGTGTGTGTGTGTGTGTGTGTGTGTGTGTGCGCGCGCACGCGCGTGCGCGTGCTATGTATGTATCTCCATTGTGACTTTTTGTTTGTTTGTTTAGAGACAGAGTTTCGCTATATAGCCCAGACCGGTCTCAAACTCCTGTTCAATAGCGATCCTCCTGTTTCAGCGTCCCGGGACTACAGGCACATACCACCAGGCCCAGCTCTGCATCTCCACTGTTCAGAACAGACCCTGTCACAAGACAGCCAAGTACTTGTTGACTTAATTGATTCAAAGCTAGCAAATATATAAAAATTTTTTTTCAAATGGCTATGAATGTCCTAAGGAAAACTAAAACAGAGTAATATTGGGGTGAGGGGCTACTTCAAAAATTTTTCGATTATTATTATTTTTTAAAGAGCCAGGTTCTCTCATTCTGCTGCCAGGGCTGGAATGCAGTGGCACAATCATGGCTCACTGTAGCCTACAACTCCATGGCTCAAGTGATCCTCCTGCCTCAGCCACCCAAGTAGCAGGGACGATAGGCACCCGTCATCCACAGATGGGTAATTTTTAAATTTTTCAGAGACAGGGTCTCACTACGCTGCCCAGGCTGGTCTTGAACTCCTGGGCTCAAGTGATCCTCCTACCTCGGCTTCTCCAAGTGCTGGGATTACAGGCCACCATACCTGGCCGGGGGGCTACGTTAGATTAAGAGATCTGCACCTGAGCCCAGGAGTTCTGAGACCAGCTGGGCAACATCATGAGACCCCATCTCTACAAAAAACAAAAAAGTTGGGGGCCGGGCGCGGTGGCTCACGCCTGTAATCCCAGCACTTTGGGAGGCTGAGGCAGGTGGATCACAAGGTCACGAGATCAAGACCATCCTGGTCAACACGGTGAAACCCTGTCTCTACTAAAAATACAAAAAATTAGCTGGGCATGATGGCGCGTGCCTGTAATCCCAGCTACTCAGGAGGCTGAGGCAGGAGAATTGCCTGAACCCAGGAGGCGGAGGTTGCGGTGAGCCGAGATCGCGCCATTGCACTCCAGCCTGGGTAACAAGAGCGAAACTCTGTCTCAAAATAAACAAAGTTAGTTGGGCATGGTGGTGTGGCCTGTGATCCCAGTTACTCAGGAGGCTGAGGTGGGAGGATCACACGAGCCTGGGAGGTCGAGGCTGCAGTGAGCTATGACCCTGCTAGTGTACTCCAGCCTGTGTTACAAAGCGAGACTCCAACTCAAAAAAAGATAGTAAGAGATCTGGAAAGGCCTCTATGAGAAGGGAATGGTTGATACAAGCTGAGGCTCATTTCCTGGACCACATGTCTACAATCCAGGTGGGACTGACTCAACAGTATACCTTTTACGTCATCTTGCAAAGTGCCTTCCCTCAGGTTCTCTAAGAAGTATTTGTAGAGTGAATGTTGAGTGGATTTTATAATGAGGCGGCTAAAGCCCCATGGTCTCCTGGCACCACTGTAGAACTGTTGGGTCACCCCTGGCTGTTACAGCCGTTTCCCAGCCAGGCACAGTGGCTCACGCCTGTCATCCCAGCACTTTGGGAGGCCGAGACGGGCAGATCACAAGCTCAGGAGTTCAAGACCAGACTGGCCAACATGGTGAAACCCCATCTCTACTAAAAAATACAGAAATTATCTGGGCATGGTGGCTCATGCCTGTAATCCCAGATACTTGGGTGGCTGAGGCAGGAGAATTGCTTGAACCAGGACCCGGGAGGTGGAGGTTGCAGTGAGCGGAGATCGTGCCAGTTCACTCCAGCCTGGGCTACAGAGCGAGACTCCATCTCAAAACAAAAACAAACAAACAAACAAAGCCATTTCCCTGTCTCTTAGCAACCAGCCTGTGACTTCAGGGGCAACTTCCAGTTCAAGACTGAAAGTCATGGTTTTGGCTCCAAGATACATTTCCGCTCCTGGCTCCATTAGAACAAGGCAGATTGTACAAGGAGTGAAAGGAGAAGCTGACGGGAGTAAACACTAGTTATGAAAGGATTCCCTGTGAAGTGAGACTTGAGATGAACAGGAAGCAGCAGGTTCCAGATGAGTTTTAGGGTTGGAACGCATTTACTACCTTCCTCACCAGACAGCCTGGGTATTGCAGATTCTTCCAGTGTAGACCACTGACACGGTTTGAGAAGAGAGTCCAGAATTACATCGCTGTCAATGATACCCAGAGGCATAAATTGCTCCAAAGCTTCAATCAAAAACCTCAGGCTTTTTGGGTTCCCAAACTGTGTGACGTTGTTCTACCTCGCGTGTTTCTTTCCAGGCTCCCTGCTTGTCTCCTCAGGCAGTACCTGTGGATCTGGGCTCTAAAGCTGAGTGGGAACAATGCCCCACTTCTGACATCCCTGCTTTGAGGGCTGGGTGCTGAGTGCCAGCAGGTGGCCAGTAGCCTCGTGTGTTCAGCCGCCCTCTCACGGTACACAACTGCAGACTCCCAGTGGGGCACGTGTGATGAATCCCAGTATCCCAGCATCATGGTGCATAAGGAAGAGGCTTCGTCTCACAAACATGCGATAGGTGCAGGAAGGGAGCTCCAGCCTTTAGGGCTGCGCTCACTAGGGATCTAGGCTCTGCGCGTTTCTGGTGGCAAGATAAGAAATGCTGACATCTACCCTGCTGGAAGACAGCCCTCTGACTCAAAGCTGGGAGAGAGAGAGCTGTGTTCTTGTCTGCAACACTGTGGAGTATGGTTTCCTTATCTCTGAATTGGGAGGGTTGGAGGAAAGAGATGGTCTTGCCTTTCAAATGCCATGGACTCTCAGTTCTTAGAGAAGGACAGATTTTCCTGAATAAATGTTTTCGGGCCGGGCGCTGTGGCTCAAGCCTGTAATCCCAGCACTTTGGGAGGCCAGGGCGGGTGGATCACGAGGTCAAAAGATTGAGACCATCTTGGTCAACCTGGTGAAACCCCGTCTCTACTAAAAATACAAAAAGCAGCTGGGCACGGTGGCACGTGCCTGTAATCCCAGCTACTCGGGAGGCTGAGGCAGGAGAATTGTCTGAACCCAGGAGGCAGAGGTTGCGGTGAGCCGAGATCGCGCCATTGCACTCCAGCCTGGGTAACAAGAGCGAAACTCCGACTCAAAAAATAATAATAATAAAAAATAAATAAATATGTTTCCATTTGACATACAGCCTTAGGACTATCTCCAGAGACGTGACTCTTTTTTTTTTCATTTTTGTTTATAATAATTTTCAACAGTTTTGTTGGGGAGTGGGCCCACAGAGCTCCTTATGGTGTCATGCCAGAAGGTTCTCCTTGCTTTTTTTGTTTTAAACTTTTTCTTTTATTGCATTTTAGGTTTTGGGGTACATGTGCAGAACATGCAAGATAGTTGCATAGGTACACACGTGGCAGTGTGTTTTGCTGCCTTCCTCCCCTTCACCCACATTTGGCATTTCTCCCCAGGCTATCCCTCCCCAGATCCCCCCCCGGCTGTCCCTCCCCTATTACCCCCAATAGACCCCAGTGTGTAGTGCTCCCTTCCCTGTGTCCATGTGTTCTCATTTTTCATCACCCGCCTAGGAGTGAGAATATGCGGTGTTTCATTTTCTGTTCTTGTGTCAGTTTGCTGAGAATGATGTTATTTTCTGACAGTTTTAGGCATAAAGAAGCAAAGATCTTATAGAGTTCCCATATGACTTCATGCAGCTCCACCTCACGTTAATATCTCACGAGTCTGTGACATATTTGTCAAAGCTAAGAAAAGAACATCGGTATAGGGCCGGGCGTGGTGGCTCAGGCCTGTAATCCCAGCACTTTGGGAGGCCGAGGCGGGTGGATCACCAGGTCAAGAGATCGAGACCATTCTGGTCAACATGGTGAAACCCGTCTCTACTAAAAATACAAAAAATTAGCTGGGCACGGTGGCGCGTGCCTGTAATCCCAGCTACTCGGGAGGCTGAGGCAGAATTGCCTGAACCCAGGAGGCGGAGGTTGCGGTGAGCTGAGATCGCGCCATTGCACTCCAGCCTGGGTAACAAGAGCTAAACTCCGTCTCAAAAAAAAAAAAAGAACGTCGGTATACTAGCACTAAGTAAACGACACGCTGTGCTTGGATTTCACCAGGTTTTCTTCATGTCTTCCAGTTGCAGGATCCAGTGCAGGACCCACATTTCATCCAACCTTCTCCTCGCTTTAGCCTCCTCCTGTCTGTGACAGTCGCTCTGCTTTTTCTAGTTTCTCGTGATCTACATACTTCTGGAGTCCTCATCATGCAATGTCCCTTAATTTGCATGTGTCCCATATTTGTTCATTATTAGTCTAGAATTGTGGGTTTGGGGGAAAGAACATCAGATTGGCAAACTGTCCTCCGTGTATCATCATAGCAGGTGTGACCTGATGTCAGGATGACTTGAGGGATGATCACCTTGATCAGTTGCCCAGGCGGTTGTCTGCCAGGTTTCTCCTGTCAAGTTACTGTTGTCACTTTCCACAGTTACTCTCCAAGTCCAGCAAACTGGAGGGGAGGAAAACAAAGCCCCACTGTGTGAAGCAGGGCGGTGGTATCTATAGTTTGCAATACTTTTTTAAAGACTGGTTCATTCTGCTTGTTTATTTATGGGTGAGCCTTATTAATTATTCGTTTTCATTTTTGGAAAATCAAGTAAGTGCTCACTTCGTAGGTACATATATTAAAAATCAAATAGGCCAGGCGTGGTGGCTCACACCTGTAATCCCAGCATTTTGGGAGGCCAAGGTAGGCTGATCACAAGGTAAGGAGATCGAGACCATCCTGGTCAACGTGGTAAAACCTCGCCTCTATGAAAAATACAAAAATTAGCTAGGTGTGGTGGTGGGCGCCTGTAATCCCAGCTACATGGGAGGCTGAGGCAAGAGAATTGCTTGAACCCGGGAGGTGGAGGTTGCAGTGAGCTGAGATGGCGCCACTGCACTCCAGTCTGGTGACAGAGTGAGACTCAGTCTCAAAAAAAAAAAAAAAAGAAAGAAAAAGAAAAATCAAATAAATATAAGTGCTCCTATGTGTGTTTTGTGACTCCCATCATACACACATAAGGTGAGGGAGATGCTATCATTTGGACACAGTTCGTCTCCACCAAAACTCATGTTGAAATTTGTTTTCCAAGCTGGGCATGGTGGTGCACATCTGTAGTGCCAGCTACTTGGGAGGCTGAGGCGGAGGATCACTTGAGCCTAGAAGTTCACAGATAACCTGGGTAACATAGTGAGATGCCCTATGATATGGTTTGGCTGTGTCCCCACCCAAATCTCATATTGAATTGTAACTCTCACAATTCCCATGTATCATGAGAGGGATCGGTGGGAGGTGGTTGAAATATGGGGGCAGGTCTTTTCCTGCGCTGTTCTCATGTTAGTGAATGAGTCTCACCAGATCTGATGCTTTTTAAAAAAGGAGTTTCTGGCTGGGTGTGGTGGCTCATGCCTGTAATCCCAGCACTTTGAGAGGTCAAGGCGAGTGGATCACCTAAGGTCAGGAGTTTGAGACCAGCCTGGCCAACATGGTGAAACCCCATCTCTACTAAAAACAGAAGAACTTAACCAGATATCTGTTTCATAAAGAAACTCTGATAAGACTTTTTTAAAGCCAAGCTCTGCCATGGGTTTGTACCCTCAAATACCTATGAGTTGGGTAAATCCCTCTCCTTTTGAGCTCCCAAGATAACTCAGAGCTCCTGGACGTGTGAGAAAGTGACATTCTTTACTTACCACAGGTCAGAAGCCCTGTACGAGGACTATAAGCAAGGTATGAGGGCAGTTCCCCAAAGGGCCTTTATTGCCTGTACAAGTCAAGTTTGGATTCCTTAAAGGAAAGCACACCATTCCAGTCAAAGCCTTGGTAAATTAATCCATTTCTCCAATTGTGTCCTGTTAACAAAAGAAAACAGATTCTTCTTGCACTTGTGCAAATAACGATATTGCCATCATACTCACAACTAGTTTCCAAATTCTGGAGAAATCAGGTAAGAGAAAAAAATATGTTCTAAATTGTATTCATAGGGTATATTCAACTGGTAAAAGCTGTAAATAGCTCCAAAGAAAAGTTTCCTTGACTCTGAAAAACAAAACAAAGGATCAGCAATGTTTTAAACAACGTTATAAAGATTAGACTTCTTCAGTTTAGTCCATGTAGGTAAACTACTGTTTGATACTTAGGAACATGTCAGTTCTCTATGAGAGTTCTGGAAGTTTTTTCCTCTATTCCTTTGTCACCATCTCTAAAGTTATCAGAAAACCTGCATTTAACAACACCCGCTAAGAGTTCTTTGTTTTTTTTTTTTTGAGATAAAGTCTTGCACTGTTTCCTGGGCTAAAGTGCAGTAGCGTGATCTCGGCTCACTGCAACCTCTGCTTCCCAGGTTCAAGCGATTCTCCTGTCTCAGCCTCCCACGTAGCTGGAATTACAGGTGCTCACCACGCCCGGCTAATTTTTTTGTATTTTCAGTAGAGATGGGGTTTCACCATGTTGGCCAGGCTGGTCTCAAACTCCTGACCTGATGATCCCCCTGCCTCAGCCTCCCAAAGTGCTGAGATTACAGGCTTGAGCCTCTGCACCCAGCCTAGAGTTCTATAGTTGATTATAAACCATCTTCTAAAGAGGATTAAACAAGACAATTGTCTATGGATGATAGAAAGTTTTAGGATAGTCACTATTAAAGCCACAATTGATAAAGGCATTTGGTTCCTTCTGTGGCACACAAAATTTCACATGACAATTGTAATTATTAATAACATATACTAAGTCATATTAGAATTATAGGAGTTTCCCATTACTTTGGAACATATACCAATCACACATTTATGCACATAGAGTCCAAAGAAAGCAAAACACCATTTCACAGTTGATAATGCTTCCTGTATACTTTTTATACCAAATAAGCCAAATTTCACCTTTACATTAATGTACTATTAATGTTAAACCCGATTTTTAATAAAACCTTATAGACTGCCAGGTGCAGTGGTTCAAGCCTGTAATCCCAGCATTTTGGGAGGCCAAGGCAGGTGGATCACGAGGTCAGGAGTTCAAGACAAGCCTGACCAGCATATTGAAACCCCGTTTCTACTAAAAATACAAAAATTAGCAAGGTGTGGTGGTGCATGCCTGCAGTCCCAGCTACTCGGGACACTGAGGCAGGAGAATCGCTTGAACCTGGGAGGCGGAGGGTGCAGTGGGCTGAGATTGTGCCACTGCACCCTAGCCTGGGCAACAGAGCAATACTCTGTCTGAAAACAAAAAACAAACCGCATAGACACATTTACCCAATTTTAATGTTTAGCCATAAAATTAGATTCTTATTCTGGGTTCAAGAAATTATCCTGTCTCAGCCTCCCAATAACTGGAATTGCAGGTGTATGCCACCACGCCCAGCTAATTTTTGCTTTAGAGAGGTGGGGTTTCACCATGTTGGTCAGGCTGGTCTTGAATTCCTGACCTCAGGTGATCTGCCCGCCTCCTCTTCCCAGAGTATTAGGATGATAGGTGTAAGCCACCACACCCGGCCTATCCTCTTTTAATTAAGCTGACTTTTAACTATAGTGCTCTTTAAAAAAGAAATCCTTTCAAATCTCTTATTACCCAACTGTAGCCACGCCCAGAAGCTAATATTTCTAGCCTCTGAACTTTACCAAAGGTAACCTCCTAGGTGCGTAGAGAAAGGAAAACGTAACACAGCCTGTGGAGAAGAAAGGAACAGGCAAATTCACACAGGCATTAAACCAGAAACGACTTACTTCCTAGCTGGGCACTCGAACCCCACTGACTGTGAAAGGGCAAAAACCTTAGGTACTGAGCTACAGCATGGGACAGTGCCCACTTCCTTTCTGAGCTAAAGTCTAGAGTAGTGAATTTTGAGCTTGCAAAGGCTTTTAACTATTTAATATGATTTTTAGAGCTGACTATGACATGAGCCCTAATATCCCTGTTCCCTGGAAGGCAGAGACCAAGAGAAGGTACCGCCACATGGTTAAAAGGTCAGGCTCCCAGGCCAGGCGCGGTGGCTCACGCCTGTAATTCCAGCACTTTGGGAGGCCGAGGTGGGTGGATCACGAGGTCAAGAGATCGAGACCATCCCGGTCAACATGGTGAAACCCCGTCTCTACTAAAAATACAAAAAATTAGCTGGGCGTGGTGGTGCGTGCCTGTAATCCCAGCTACTCAGGAGGCTGAGGCAGGAGAATTGCCTGAACCCAGGAAGCGGAGGTTGTGGTGAGCCGAGACTGTGCCATTGCACTCCAGCCTGGGTAACGAGAGCGAAACTCCGTCTCAAAAAAAAAAGGTCAGGCTCCCAAGGACATAAAACAAGGTGGAGACTTCACCCAGTTTGTTTGTTTCAAGGACCTGCAGCTGTTGGTTACTGACCAGCTTACTGGGTCGTCTCGAAAAACAGGCTGACAGGTGTTCTAAGTCCGTGTTTTATCCTACAGAAAAATGAATTCATAGCACAAAATATACCAGCTTAAGACTAGCCTTAGGATTCTTTTTCACACTAATCAAAACTTTACAGAGGAGATAAACACTGATTTATTTATTTTTTTACCATTCATTCGACCATTTGCACAGAGAGAAAGCATGCAGGAATCTGACTCATAACACATTCTTACCCTATTGCTGGCCTGCCAGGCTTCTGCGTTCTCTTTCTCTGAGTGGTCCTAGTGATCTGGCTTATGGCGCCATCATCCTGGGGGCTAAGCCACATTATAAAGGAAAATTACTTTGTTTTTCATTCTGACCAGAGCAGAATAAAACACAGACATTAGCCACTCTGCTAGGGAGACCAGGGAAAGACCCACCCATCGTAGTGACACTGAAAAGCTCAGAGGGCTGCAGCTTGCTGCTGAATGGATTTTTTTCCAGCAGTCCCGTCAGCTCTCAAGTTTCCCCTTTTTGGGGGAGGAAAAAGCTCCCCATGTCCCACGATCCTGTACATACCGAACCCTGTCACCCACAGCCATCAGCAAAGAGTGCAAGGCAGATTAATCCAAAGAGAATAGCAGTTAACATCCCATAGTGCCGAACTCCTTCTTAGCCGAGAGGGACTTTACTGAGAGGGGTCTCTAACCCCCCTAAAGCTTAGAAGGGACTCTAACCCTTTTAAGTTGAGCCTCTAACCCAAGGTCAAGCATCCTGGCCTTTTATTAAGAGGGGCCTGTAACCCACTCTGTCTTAGAGGAGAGACTCTAACTCCTGTAAGTTGGGCATCTAACCCAATCCCTTTTTTTTTTGAGACGGAGTTTCACTCTTGTTACCCAGGCTGGAGTGCAATGGTGCGATCTCGGCTCACCACAACCTCCGCCTCCTGGGTTCAGGCAATTCTCCTGCCTCAGCCTCCTGAGTACCTGGGATTACAGGCACGCGCCACCGTGCCCGGCTAATTTTTTGTATTTTTAGTAGAGACGGGCTTTCACCATGTTGACCAGGATGGTCTCGATCTCTTGACCTCGTGATCCGCCCGCCTCGGCTTCCCAAACTGCTGGGATTACAGGTGTGAGCCACCGCGCCCGGCCTTACGCTCATTCTTTTCATAGCCTCACCCAATATCGTGACTTGAAGTAAGTTTCCGGTAACAACTCCCAGATTTATATATCCACGCTCCAACCCTATGCTGAATCATAGGTGGTGTATGTGGCACTACGCTTTGTGGTCTTACAGACGTTTCAAGCTGATCACACTTGACATGGGAGTCTTTTTTTTTTTTTTTTTTTTTTTTTTTTTTAGCATTTTGGTTATTTTTAGTTAAAGAAAAACAGCCTTCTCCAAGGGCAACAGAATGAACCTCAAGCCTGCTGCACTAGCAGCCGCCCCACCTCGGGGCACGGGAAGTCCACACGTGGCGAACGCGGAGCGCATTACATCACTCGGAAGTCCCCGCATCCTGTGAAGCCTGAGCCGGGACAAAGGAGGCCCGCGAGAGGGCGGTCCGTCTTTGCCAGCAGCTTGGGGCCCACTGTCAGGCGTCCTCCTCTGAGTGGCTATTTTAACTGTTCATTTATCCTTTCCTTCTATGAAAAGATCCCGAAAAGAGGCAAAGTGAGCGAGAAGTCGCGGGCCCAGCCCACAGCGGGGTAAGCACCTTTGTTTGGGATCTGAATCAGGGCGAAATCCCCGTCTCCTGACCTCGATTTTCCTGAGCTAGAAGGGCCCCCATCGACCCTCCGACTTGTGCCCACAGTAGAGCGGCGGCCCAAAGACGACGTGGGGGGGTTCTTTGTGCGCACTTACGTGGAGTCGGATGCGCGTGGTGAGTTTCCACACCCAGTAGATGCAAAGAAAAACTGCATTACCCAGAAGGCACCGCCCCTTGCGTCGGCCGCGGACTCTGGGCCAATGACGGCCCAGGACAGGAGTTTTTCTGCGGATCACGCGGAGGCGGGACTTCCGCTTCTTCGCGTGACGTCATCTCCCCGAGCCGGATTGGCCCTGAAACGGTGTGGGGCCTGGAGAGCTGGGTGGGCGCGTTCAGCGGCCTTAGCAGCGGAGGGGAGTGAAGCGGTTACGCCCCTTCCCCGCATCTTGGCGGGAGCTTGACGCCCCGCTTCTTCCCTAACGGGGTGTCCCACCGGCGCCCGTCGGGGCCTAGGCCTCCGTAGCCGCCTTCGGCTCCGACGCTGCGCCCTGGGCCTTGTGCGCATTTTTTTTCGGGGGAAACTGAGGCTCGGAGTGCGAAAGTCAGCCGAGGTAGACCCGCCCAGGACAGAGGAGGGCTGTGGTCGGCTGATCCGCGGCATTCTTGGGATGGCGGCGGCGTGGATGGCTCCGACGCAGGTGAGTGGAGGTTTCGGCCTTGCTGGTGCGCTGCTATTTCTGGAGGTCCCGTGGGCAGGCTGGAAGCCAAGACAGCCACAGGATCCTCCTTTGTCGCCATCGCATGTGTAAGAGAAGTGGCCGTGGCTCGTCGTTTTCTTTATTCGCAGCCCCGCGGCAGCGTGGGCCGCTGATAGGTGTTCAGTCCGTGACTGAAAGAGGATTGTGGATTCCTCCTGGGGATCTCATCACGCTTCCCTAAATCCAGCCCTCCCTGCTGCCAGCTTACTGTGTTGCCAGCCTGCCAGCCCCTACGCCATCCACCTGGCCAGCCACCCCTGACCTTGTTGTCTCTCTGCGTTTTTTTCTGGTCCTTTGCCCGTCAGAGCCACCAGCCTGACGGTGCAGAGTCCTCTTCCCCTTCCCAGCCTTTCTCCTTGCGCTTCTTTTTACCTCGAACCCTGCCCCTATAACTTTTCAGGGCCTGCCTCTCGCAGCTTCCGGCCCCCTGCCCAGATGTCACATATTATGCCCTTGCCAAGAGTCTGGCATTTTTGTATTGAGAATCTGATGGTATTTAAAGAAGCTTGCGGATTTGAGTTTGCCCAGGATGTCATGGGAACAAAAATTATTATGAAGAATGATAGTAACTGACTGTCATTGAGCCCTTGCTGTGCGCTGATCGGTGGGGATTATTTAACCCTCAGCTCGGTTAATCCTGAATTTTTTTTTTTATTTATTTGTTTTTATTTTTTGAGACGGAGTCTTGCTCTGTCACTCAGGCTGGAGTGCAGTGGCACAACCTCGGCTCACTGCAGCCTCCGCCTTCTGGGTTCAAGCGATTCTCCTGCCTCAGCCTCTCGAGTAGCTGGCATTACAGGCACCCGCCACCACGCCCAGCTAATTTTTTTTTTTTTTTTTTTTTTTTTTTTTGAGATGGAGTCTCGCTCTTGTTGCCTTCGCAGGCTGGAAGAGTTCCTTAGAGTTCCTTGCTCCTGGAATATTCTGGCCTCAGGGATACCTGCTAGTAGGACTCAGGTAGAAAAATAAGTGAAGGCTCATTGTGAATTCTCCCTGGAAGCAGGACCAGGCCCTAACACCTGCTCAGGCGGTGGCAGGTGGCACCACCTCAGGGGACTCTTTGGTGAAGTGAATGATGATGACTATACTTCTCTGCCCTTGTCCATGGGAGTGGCCGAAGTGGATATATGGATTTGAAATGCTTCTCATCCTCATTAATTGTATTAACTTTACTAATGGAGAAATGTCACGTTACATAATTAGAATATAGACCAGAGGGCCCTGGGCTCAAATCCTGCCTCTGTTGATAAGACATGTGACTTTGGGCTGGGCATGGTGGCTTACACCTGTAATCCCTGAACTTTGGGAGGCCAAGGTGGGTAGACTGCTTGAGCCCAGGAGTTCAAGACCAGCTTCTGCAAAATGGGGAAACCCTGTCTCTATAAAAAAAAAAATAACAAAAAATTAGCTTGGTGTGGTGTCACGTGCCTTTAGTCCCAGCTGTTCAGGAGGCTGAGGTGGGAGGATCACTAGACCCCAGGAGTTTGGGGCTGCAGTGAGCCAAGACCGTCCCAGTAAACTGCAACCTGGATGACAGAGTAAAAGCCATCTTAAAAAAAGAAAAAAGATATAAAGACATATGACTTTGGGTAGACTGGCAGAACTTCCAGGCCTCAGGTCTCTGAGTGCAACATGGAGATGAGGATGGTAAAAGGGGCTGTGGCCCTTTGTTGTTTTCTTTTTTCTTCTTCTTTTTTATTTTTACAGTTTTTCTTTAGTTCTTTTGACTACTCTTTTTTTTTTTTTTTTTTTTTTTGAGACAGAGTCACTCTGTTGTCCAGGCTGGAGTACAGTGGCACAGTCCTGGCTCACTGCAACTTCCGCCTCCTGTGTTCAAGCGATTCTCCTGCCTCAGCCTCCCTAGTAGCTAGGATTGCAAGCTCACGCCACCACACCTGGCTAATTTTTTTATTTTTAGTAGAGACGGGGTCTCACACTCCGTCAGCCTGGCTGGTCTCGAACTCCTGACCTCAGGTGATCTGCCTGCCTCAGCCTCCCAAGGTGCTGGGATTACAGGTGTGAGCCACCATTCCTGACCTTGACTATTCTTTTTTTTTTTTTTTTCCTTGAGACAGAGTCTCACTCTGTTGCCCAGGCTGAAGTGCAGTGGTGCAATCTCAGCTCACTGCAACCTCTGCCTCCCGGGTTCAATCGATTCTCCTGCCTCAGCCTTCTGAGTAGCTGAGATTACAGGGACCACAAGGCCTGGCTAATTTTTGTATTTTTAGTAGAGATGGAGTTTCACCATGTTGGTCAAGCTGGTCTCAAACTCCTGACCTTGTGATCCACTCGCCTCAGCCTCCTAAAGTGGTGGGATTACAGGCGTGAGCCACTGCGCCCAGCTGACTATTCTTGATGCAGTGGGAAACACTGTTAGATTGACCTGGAAATCGAGGCTCAGCTAAATGAAATGAAGTCCCCAAGGTCACATAGCAGGCACATGTTGATTTTAGGAATTTGGTTTTAAACCTCAGAAGTCTGGCCCCTTAGCTGGGGACTTTGAGTCACTTTACCGTGGCTTGTAAAGCTGTCATCATAAGGCAGGCACAAGGGAGGATGGGTAAGACTCAGGTGCTGTTCCTGTTATTGTTGCTGGTGGTGGTGTTTTTATTATTATTCCTTCCAATTCCTCTGACATGTCATAGCAAATACTGTCTGTGCCTCTCAGTCCCCTTGGGATTGTCCTAACCTTATTTCTGTGTTAAGTGGCTTCCTGCATAGGAGCCTTCCGTCTCCTCTGCACTCTGTAATCCATGCAAGGCAGTGTCCACGTTCCCCTTGATCCTGGCACAGATCTTGGCCCTTTGAGGTGCTTGGTGATTTGGTCTTTGATTCTCTGGGCATCTTTTGCAGTGCTGGAGTGGCAGGTTCTAATCCTATTCCACAGTTCCAAAGGAAACATTACTGCCTTTGTTTGACTTTTCAGGAGTCTGTGACCTTTGAGGATGTGGCTGTGACATTCACCCAGGAGGAGTGGGGACAGTTGGATGTGACCCAGAGGGCCTTGTACGTGGAGGTGATGCTGGAGACCTGTGGGCTTCTGGTTGCACTGGGTAAGGCCTGTCCTCTCCTGTCCTTTCCTCTCCTCTCCTACATAAGGGGCACCTGAAAATAGCTTCGTTTTAGCCTCATTCATCTTCATTCGGGCTCCGGGCCTGGCTGGTGGAGTAGGTCAGGTCATGGGAGCCAACACTCCTGTTTCTGTTTCCCAAAGTTTCACTCTCTTTTTTTTATTTTTTTTTTTGAGATGGAGTTTCGGTCTTGTTGCCTAGGTTTGAGAGCAATGGCACAATCTCGGCTCACTGCAACCTCTGTCTTCCGGGTTTGAGTGATTCCACTGCCTCAGCCTCGTGAGTAGCTGGGATTACAGGCGTGTACCACCACACCCAGCTGATTTTGTATTTTTAGTAGAGGCAGGGTTTCTCAACGTTGATCAGGCTGGTCTTGAACTCCTGACCTCAAGTGATCCGCCTGCCTTGGCCTCCCAAAGTGCTGGTATTACAGGCATGAGCCATCACACCCGGCCTCATTTTTTTGACTCACCTGATTCTTCCTGATCTTTGTGTCTGTCTTAGGAAGGGTTGGCTAAGAAATATAGTTTGCTTTTGGTCATAGTCACAGGAGAGGGATGTGTTATTAGAAAATGGGGATGTTTCGCAGAACCCAAGGGCAAGATTTGTAGCCAGGCTCCTTGCGGTACTTAGACTGCATTGGGAAGGAAACGCGACTGTGCCCTGCCTTGTGGGTGTCTTGTGCTGGCCTCCCTCTGTGGGTCTGCTCCTGTACCTGTCTTTTCATAATGGCCTTTTCTGGCTTAGCTATTCTGTGGAACGAAGTGACCATCAGTTCCTGTTCTCTGAGGCTCACACATTCCTTGGCACCGCTACTTCCTGCATATGTTTGTTGTTTCTCTGTTGACGTTCTTCTCAATTATCCCAGCATCCCCATCCTCAGTGAGTAAGCGTAGGGCCACTGCAGCGAGCACCTCAGAAGCTTCATTCATTCAGTCTAACAGATGGAACCTTCTTTGTAAGATGCTGTTTGTTGCATTTTTTTCTTGGTAAAAGTTCTTTCTTTTGTGAAGTGTTGATTTTGATGTTTTTGCAAATGTCTGTATGTGGCCAAATCGCTGTTTGGAGTTCTCTCTCAGTTTTTTATTTTTCAGTGGTTCATGAAATGTCAGAGTGTGGCGTCACCACGTCTACCCTTCATTCTGGTGCCCTGTTCCCTTAGGACTGGGTTCTTCTACTCATGTCTCCCATTCTTCTTTACAGCCTACTTGTTTTGAGGCTCCTGGCACCACACAGGGGTGTTCTCCATTTCCTCTGAGCATAGCACTTGGGAAACCAGGCTCTGATGCCTCAGAGTGCACTCCTAGCTCTACTCCCTATGAGCTGTGTTCCCTGGGCAAGGTACGGCGCTCCTCTGTGCCTTGATTTTCGTTTTAGAATTTGTATTTCTTTATACCCATGGCAGTGCAGAGAAGTGCCTCAGTTTTCTCGTGGCTGTTTCACTGCACTCTGCTCTGCACACCTTGCAGTGACTGTGATTTTAGAATTTGAACGTTTGCGGCCACCCTGTATGGAGCAAGTCTGTCCCACACCATTTTTCCAACACCATGTGCTCACTTTTCGCCTGTGTCACATTTTGGTAATTCTTGCAGTATTTCAAACATTTTCGTTAATACTGTATTTATTGTGGTGGTCTGTGATCAGTGGTCTTCGATATTACTGTGGTAACTGCTGTGGGGAACCATGAGCTGAACCATATAAGACAGCTTTATCAACAAATGTTTTGTTTGTTCTGACTGCTCCACTTACTGGCCATTCCTCTCTCTCCTTGGGCCTCTGTATTCTCTGAGATACAACCGCAGTGCAGTTAAGTCACTTAATAACCGGATGCCCTAACCCCAGCTGCTCCGGAGGCTGAGATGAGAGGGTTGCTTGAGGCCAGGAGTTCAAGACCAGCCTGGGCATCATAATAAGACCCCATCTCTTTTACTTTTTGAATAAGCTATAACTTATATGCTGTGTAGTACAAAAATCTTAAGAAGTCCACGTACTGAGGCCACACGCAGTGGCTCACGCCTGCAGTCCCAGCACTTTGGGAAGCCTAGGTGGGCAGATCACCTGAGGTCAGGAGTTTGGACCAACCTGGCCAACATGGTGAAACCCTGTCTCTATTAAAAATATAAAAATTAGCTGGACATGGTGGTAGGCGCCTGTAATCCCAGCTATCCAGGAGGCTGAGGTAGGAGAATTGCTTGAACCTGGGAGGTAGAGGTTGCAGTGAGCCAGGATCACACCACTGTACTCTGGCCTGGACGACAGGGTGAGGCCCCATCACCAAAAAGCAAACAAACAAAACATCATTCCCTTATTCTTTGAGTCCATGTGATAGGGTTCTGTGTGTCACACACAGAAATTATGGTAAGATCACTACTTTTATTCCTAATTTTCAAATACAACAGTGACCATAATGATAATTGATGGTGGCCCAGAATTTACCAGTCTCTTAATGTAGTGTCTAGCATGTGCCAAGTGCTTTATAGAAATCCCCCCACACACTTTCTTTTTTTTTTTTGAGACGGAGTTTCACTCTTGTTACCCAGGCTGGAGTGCAATGGCGCGATCTCGGCTCACCGCAACCTCCGCCTCCTGGGTTCAGGCAATTCTCCTGCCTCAGCCTCCCGAGTAGCTGGGACTACAGGCACACGCCACCATGCCCAGCTAAGTTTTGTATTTTTTTTTTTTAGTAGAGATGGGGTTTCACCATGTTGACCAGGATGGTCTCGATCTCTTGACCTAGTGACCCACCGCGCCTGGCCCTTTTTTTTTTTTTTGAGACAAAGTCTCTGTCACCCAGGCTGGAGTGCAGTGGCATGATTTTGGCTCACTGCAACCTCCGCCTCCCAGGTTCAAGGGATTCTCATGCCTCAGCCTCCCGGGTAGCTGAGACTACAGATGCCTGCCACGACGCCCGGCTAAGTTTTTCTGTTTTTAGTAGAGATGGGGTTTCACCATGTTGGCCAGGCTGTCTCAAACTCCTGACCTCAGGTGATCCACTCGCCTTGGCCTCCCAAAGTGCTGGGATTACAGGCATGAGCCACTGCACCCAGCCAGAAGTTTTCCCCTTTTTTTTAAGAGACAGAGTCTTGTTCTGTTGTCAAGGCTGGAGTGCAGTGGCACCATCATAGCTCGCTGCAGCCTTAAACTCCTGGGCCCAAGCAATTCTGCAGAGTAACTGGGACTACAGGCTCACACTACAATGTCCGACTCATTTATTAATCTTTTTGTAAAGACAGGGTATTGCTCTATTGCCCAGGCTAGTCTTGAACTCTGGGCCTCAAGCAATTCTTCTGCCTTAGCCTCCAAAAGTAATGGGATTACAGGCATGAGCCACTGTGCCCAGCCAAGAAATTTCCTATTTAACCCTCATCGCAGCCTGTGAGACAGAATCTGAGAGTTTCTTGTTTTTCAGATGAGGAAATGGAGACTAGGATCAGCTAAATCATTTCTCCTCTGTACCAGCTGACTTGGTACAGGCAAGATTTGAACTGAGATGTTCTAACTCCAGAGCTACACTCGGAACCTCCCTTCACTATGAACTCGTGACTCAGCACAGAGTTTTCACATTTTGAGCCTGCACATCTGGCCCTCTTAGAGCCTCCTTCCCTGTTCTCACTGGACTTTGGGTCTCTTCCTGCCCTGATCTTTGCTTTTGAGTTGGCTTCAGCAGTTGTCTCGTAGCCCGTCCTTTCTACTCTTATATACTCTTCAAGGCTAATCTGCACATTGTTTCTATTTATTTTTGGTTTTATTTTATTTTGCTTTTTGAGACAGTCTCACACTGTTGCCTGGGCTGGAGTGCAATGGCGCAATCTGGGCTCACTGCAACCTCTGCCCCCTGGAGTTCACACAATTCTCCCGACTCAGCCTCCTGAGTAGCTGGGATTACACCCTGCAGCAGGTGCACACCACAACACCCTGCTGATTTTTTGTGTTTTTACTAGAGAAAATAATAAAGGGGTTTCACTATGTTGGCTAGACCGGTCTCAAACTCCTGACCTCATGATCCGTCCACCTCGGTCTCCCAAAGTGCTAGGATTACAGGTGTGGGCCACCGTGCCTGGCCTATTTTTATTTATTATTATTACTATTTTTTTTTAAGAGGTGGGGTCTGGCTATGTTTCCCAGGCTGGTCTCGAACTCCTAGGCTCAAGTCATCCTCCTCCCCTCAGCTTCCTGAGTAGCCAGGATTACAGGCAGGAACCTATCAGATTATGTCTTTTTCTAGTGTTTTCAGGTGATTGTTTTTCAGGGTTGTATTTAATTTCTGGATCAGTTTTGAGAGAGTTGATAACTTTATATTATTAATTTCTTCATTCAAGTAGATGTTTATTGTCTTCAAATAAAGTTTTACAATTTTCTTTTTCAAGATCCGCTCGTTAGCCTTTTCACCTGTCTTTCACCCTGACACAACGGATTCTATATGTCTGCCAGGATTCTGTTCTCCCTCTGTCCTAGGAGTAGCTGTGGCTGTCACTAGCTGTCCCTCAGGCAGAATCTTGAGCATCGCCTTCCTCTCTGCCCCTTCCTGTCTCTGTATCCTGACCAACTTTAACTTCTCCTGGGCTGCCTCCTCTCACTGCGGTTCCCTGGATTCTCTGAAACTGTTTGTATATATTCTATGTCCTAAGGCTACTGTGACCTTCCCACTTTCTCTATATGGTAACCTCACCTCTCCATTAGAGGTAAGCTCATGAAGCATCCTCTCTGGGAAGCTTCCTTACCTCTTCCTGTCCCTACACTATCTAGGCTACATTAAGTGCCCCTTCCCTGGCCTCCTGTAGCATCTCGACATCTTGCTTTGAGTAAGCTCTCCATACAGTGTCATCATTATGATACCTAGTCTCGTCTTGACCGTGAGTGGGGACCTCTATTCTAGACACTCTGTACTCTGCTTGAGCTTCTACCTCTGGGCTTCTCTTTAAACATTTCAAGAGTTGGCTAAGCATGGTGACTCATGCCTGTAATCCCAGAACTTTGGATGCAGAAGTGGGCGGATTGCTTGAGGCCAGGAATTCGAGACTTGGCAACATGGTGAAACCCCATGTCTTTAAAAAAAAAAAAAAATTGGCCAGGTGTGGTGACTCACACCTGTAATTCCAGCGTGTTGGAATTCCTAGGTGGGCAGATCACCTGAGTTCAGATGTTCCGAACCAGTCTGGCCAATATGATGAGACCCCATCTCTACTGAAAATACAGAACAATTAGCCCGGCATGGTGGCGCACACCTGTAATCCCAGCTACTCGGGAGGCTGATTCAGGAGAATCGCATGAACCCAAGAGGCAGAAGTTGCATTGAGCTGACATCACGCCACTGCACTCCAGCCTAGGCAGTGCAGCTCCATCTCAAAAAAAAAAAAAAAAAGCCAGGCATGGGGCATATGCCTGTAATCCCAGCTACCTTGGAAGCCGAGGTGGGCAGATCACCTGGGATTCACCCAGCTCAGCCTCCCAAACCAAAGTGCTGGGATTACAGGTGTAAGTCACCTTTCCTGACCTTTTCTTTAAGATGGGTTTCCCTCTGTCACCCAGGCTGGAGTGCAGTGGCTCAATCTCGACTCACTGCAACCTCCACCTCCCAGGTTCAAGCGATTCTCCTGTGTTAGCCTCCCAAGTAGCTGGGATTATAGGCGCCCGCCGCCATCCCTGGCCAGTTTTTGTATTTTTAGTAGATATAGGGTTTCACCATGTTGGCTAGGCTGATCTTGAATTCCTGACCTCAAGTGATCCACTCGTCTCAGCCTCCCAAAGTGCTAGGATTACAGACATGAGCCACTGTACCCAGCACGTTAAATCATAGCTGTTTTATTTTATATATTTTTTTTAATTTTTCTTTCTCTTTTATTTATTTATTCTTTGAATGAGAGGTTCTTATGTTGCCCAGGTTGGTTGGCCTCGAACGCATAGCCTCGGCTCCTCAAGTGCCAGGGCAACTGGCATGAGCCACCGTGGCCCCTATTTCATTTTATTATTTTATTTTAAAAGAGGTTTTGCTCTGTTGCCCAGGCTGGAGTACAGTGGCGCAGTCTCAGCTCACTGCAACCTCTACCTCCCAGGTTCATGCAAGTCTCCTGCCTCAGCTTCCTGAGTAGCTGGGACTACGAGTGCATGCCACCACGCCTGGCTAATTTTTTATACTTTCAGTAGAGGCAGGGTTTCACCCTGTTAGCCAGGATGGTCTTGATTTCTTGACCTCATGATCTGCTCGCCTTGGCCTCTCAGAGTGCTGGGATTACAGGCGTGATCCACTGCGCCCGGCCAGATCATAGCTGTTTTCAGATCATCACTATCTTCATCTTACTTTTCTCATGGAAATGGCGGTTTCATTTCTTCTATACTATCTTAATATGCTCTTTTGTGTATTGTACCCCTTCAGGTGACAGCACAAAACCTGAGACCTTAGAGCCTGTCCCTTCTCACCCGGCCTTGCCTGAGGAAGTCTCACTCCAGGAGCAACTGGCACAGGGAGTCCCAGGATACTCCCAGTGGGGGCAGGCCATGGATCAGGATGGGCCATCTGAAATGCAGGAAGACCTCTGGAGACCAGTGACAGACCCACAGAGTGAGAACCTCCACGGGGAAATGAGCCTTGAACATGAAGGTTTGGCGACAGCTGATGGTATGTGTTCAATGATTCTACAGAAACAAGTGTCACCAGTAGATGCTCTCTATGGATTTGAGTCATATGGACCCGTGACAGATTCCTTGATTCATGAAGGGGAAAATTCCTATAAATTCGAGGAAGTGTTTAATCAGAACTACTTCCTTGTTCAGCATGAGCAGATCAACACTCAGGTGAAGCCCTACGATTGCCCAGAATGCGGGAAAGCCTTCGGTAAGACCAAACACCTCCTTCAGCATCACATCATCCACACTGGGGAGAAGCCCTATAAATGCCTGGAGTGTGGGAAGGACTTCAACCGCAGGTCACACCTCACACGACACCAGCGGACTCACAATGGAGATAAGCCTTTTGTGTGCAGTGACTGTGGAAGGACCTTCAACCGCGGGTCACATCTCACACGGCACCAGCGGGTTCACAGTGGAGAGAAACCTTTTGTGTGCAATGAATGTGGAAAGGCCTTCACCTACCGCTCCAATTTTGTCTTGCATAACAAGAGCCACTATGAGAAAAGACCCTTCACGTGCAGTGAATGCGGAAAAGGCTTTTATGAGAGCACAGCCCTCCTTCAACACTTCTTTATCCACACCGGGGAGAAGCCCTTTAAGTGCCTCGAGTGCGGGAAGGCCTTCAACTGCAGGTCCCACCTCAAGCAGCACGAGCGGATCCACACCGGGGAGAAGCCCTTTGTGTGCAGTCAGTGTGGAAAGGCCTTCACCCACTATTCCACCTACGTCCTGCATGAAAGGGCCCACACGGGAGAAAAACCTTTTCAGTGCAAAGAATGTGGGAAAGCCTTTAGCATTCGCAAAGACCTCATTCGACACTTCAACATCCACACTGGAGAGAAGCCCTACGAGTGTTTACAGTGTGGAAAGGCTTTTACCCGCATGTCAGGGCTCACAAGGCACCAGTGGATCCATACTGGAGAGAAGCCCTATGTATGCATCCAATGTGGGAAGGCGTTTTGTCGGACCACAAACCTCATTCGACACTTCAGCATCCACACTGGAGAGAAGCCCTATGAGTGCGTGGAGTGTGGGAAGGCCTTCAACCGCCGGTCACCCCTCACAAGGCACCAGCGGATTCACACTGCAGAGAAGGCCCATGAACACATCCAGAGTGGGAACGTTTCGTGCCAGAGCACAGATCTCATTCAACAGTCCACGATCCACACTGAGAGTAGCCCAGTGGGTGCAGAGGATGTGGAAACGCCTTCAATGGCCGCTCATTCCTCCTCCTTTGACATCAACGGGTTCATGCTGGAAGAAACGCTACCATTGTAACAGATGCGGAAAGACTTTTTACACACACTTCAGTCAACATCCAAGAATTCCTGTTAGGGAAAGAGTTTTTTAATATAACCACTGAAGAAAATCTGTGGTGAGAGGAAACATCTTACCATCTGGTCATTCACAGTGAAGAGAAACTCAATAAGCATCATCTCTGTGGGAAAACCTATTTTAGATCATCATTTGTCATCTAAACAATTATGTTAGAAATTGACACAATCAAGAGTCTTATTCTACACTTGATAATTCACATGAGAGAGACCCAATGGTTATTGTGCACTTAAGAAAACCTTCAGCCACATCTTGTTGGTTTACAGTGAAATGTCATCTCAGGGACATTCAAACAAAGGAGGAGGAGACATAGGGAAGAGAAAGAAATGGAAGCACAGCTTCTTTCAGACTTCCCTGACAAGCCCGTGGCAATTTGTCATCCCCTCCTTATTTTATTTGGGAGAGGGAAATGTTTCAGAAACAAAAGGGCCTCATCCCCTTTATTCTCCCTGTGTGTACATTCACTGCTGTCCAGTGTCAGGACAGTGAGACACATGGTTTGTTTGAAAACATCTTGTGAAAGCCTACTTTGTTCCACAGCGTGGTTTCCAATCTTGAGGAGCAGAAGCATACATCTTTATGAGAAAGATGGAGGCTTGAGTTATGAAATACTTTTACACTTGAGGAGATGAGGATGTACCATGAATGGGCACATTTCATACATCTTTATGAGAAAGATGGAGGCTTGAGTTATGAAATACTTTTACACTTAAGGAGATGAGGATGTACCATGAATGGGCACATTTCACTGCATACTTAAGATGGTTTGATTTTTTTTAAAAAATGTTTCTCCATGTGTCTTTAACCATCCAGTACACATACTTTTTTCTTGATCTGTATCAACTTTCTTTTTCTTTCTTTTTCTGTGGGAGGGAGATGAAATTGTAGTTGTTTGTACCTGATGTAATCCTGTGGGGGGTCCTGATTGTTCCCTCTGATTGTGCTTTCTCAGCATCTTTACTCCTCTTTGGAGAGAGTAAAGAGTTCAGAGTTCACCTCAGCAGTTTTTGAGAGGTCAGTTTGGAACTAAAAATGAAATCAAACGTGTAGCTAAGTTAAGTTAAAGGATTATGACAAACTCTAACAGAGAAGGAATCTCATCTTCAGTCTTACAGAAGGTTGTGTGAAGGCTGACGACAAAGTGACTGGAATTTTAGCAGGTAAACCTGCGTCGTATATGCAGGTAGCTGTCACCATGGATTTAGTCCAGTCATCATAATATGTTACATGAGAATATTTTGGAATTTCTCTTTTGGTATTATTTTTGTTTATTATCTTTAATTGACACATCATGTTTATGGGGTTCAATATTATCTTTCAATACATGTGTGCAAAGAGTAAAGATCAAATCAGGGTAATTAGCATATCCATCTCCTCAAGAATTTATCATTTCTTTGTGTTTAGAAACATTCACAATCTGCTCTTCTAGCTGTTTGAAAACATAAAATGAATTGTTGCCAATTGTACTCATCCTACAGTGCCACAGAACACTAGAACTTATTCAGATGGAATTTCACTTGCTGTAATTTCATATTTGTTAACCAATCTCTGCCTCCCTGCTGCCCTTCCCAGCCTCTGGTAACCACCATTCTACTCAACTTTTTATGCTTCCATATAAGTAGAAATATGGAGTATTTCTCTTTCTGTGCCTAACTTACTTAATGTCTTTAAAGCTCATTCATGTTGCTGTGAATGACAGGTTTATTTTTCATGGCTGAGTAGTATTCCATTGTGTATATATGCCATGTTTTCTTTCTTCATTCTTCTGTTAGTGGACACTTAGATTAATTTCTTAGCTATTATGAATAGTGTTTCAATAAACATAGGAGTGTAGATCTTTGACATACAGATTTTTTTTTCTTGGATATATGCCCAGTAGTGGTACAGATCATTACCACTGGATCATATGATAGTTGTATTTTTTAACTTTTGTTTAATTTTTTAAAATGGGGTCTTACTGTATTGCTCAGGCTGGTCTCAGACTCCTGGGCCCAAGCAGCCCTCCACAGCAGCCTGCCGAGCAGCTGGGACCGCAGGTGCACACCCCCACGCCTGGCTGTAGTTTTAGTCTTTTGAGGAACATCCATACTGTTTTCCATGTGGCTACACTAATTAACATTCCTGCCAGCCATATGTAAGAGTTCCCCCTTCTCCATGGTCTCAGCAGCATCTTTTGTTTTTGATCTTTGGTAACAGCCATCCTAACTGAGGTGAAATGCTATCTCATTGTAGTCTTGATTTGCATTTCCCTGATGAGCATTTTCATATACTTGGCCATTTGTGTGTCTCCTTTTGAGGGATATCTATCCTTACTTGCCCATTTTAAAATCAGATGTTTTTAAATTGCTGTTGAGTTCCTTGTGTATTCTAGATATTAATCCCTTTTAGATGAATAGTTTGCAGACGTTTGATCCCACTCCGCTCGTTTTCATTCTGCTGTTCCCTTTGCTGTGCAGAAGTTTTGTATGTTTGTGCTTCTGTTACCTGAATTTTTAGGTCTTTGTAAAATCTTTGCCCAGACCAGTATCCTGAAGCATTTTCCATTCTCTTCTAGTAGTTTCATAGTTTTTGCTCTTATATTGAAGTTTTTAAACCATTTTGAGTTGATTATTTATCCCACAAGCATAGATTCAAATTGCCCTAAAAATACATTCCCAATTTTTGTTTTTGCTTTTTAATTATTTTTCAGAGACATAGTCTCACCACATTAGTCCTGAACTCCTGGACTCAAGTGAGCCTGTAAACTCAGCCTTCTGAGTAGCTGGGATTACAGGTATAAGCCAGCATACTTGGTGTTTTGAGTTGATTTTTGCATATGGTGAGAGATAAAGAGTCTAGTTTCATTCTTCTGCATATGCATATGAATATCCAGTGTCCTAGCACCATTTATTGAAGAGACTATCCTATTCCCAATGAATGTTCTTTTTATGCCTTTGTTAGAAATCAGTTGGCTGTAAATGGGATTTATTCCTGGGCTCTCTGCTTTGTTCCATTGGTCTGTGTGGTTTTTTTAAAATTTCCAATACCATGCAGTTTCGGTTACCATCGCTTTGTAGTATATTTCAAGGTCAGTTAGTGTGATACCTCCCATTTTATTATTTTTGCTCAGGGTTGCTGTGGATATTTTGTGATGTTATATGAATTTTAGGATTACTATTTCTATTTCTGTGAAAATGTTACTGGTATTTTGTTAGAGAGTACATGGAATCTAGTTCATTTGAGGTAGTATGTTCATTTTTTTAAATAAGCTATCTCTTACAGGATAGTATGTTCATGTTTATAATATTAACTATTACAATCCATGACCATGGGATGTTTTTCCATTTTTATGTGTGCCCTCTTTGATTTACTTCATCAGTATTATGTAGTTTCCTTGTATTCTTAGTGTTTTATTTTTGGTGAAATAATGTAAATGGGCTTGCTTTCTTAATTTCTTTTCAGCTAATTCGCTGTTGGTGTATAGAAGTGCTACTGATTTTCGCATGTTGATTTTGTATCCTGTAACTTCAGTGAATTTGTTTATCAGTCCTAAGAGTTCTCTTGGTGCTATTTTTGGAGTTTAGGGTTTTCTGATCCTGTCATGTGCGTACAGAGATGATGTGACTTTACCCTTTCTTATTTGCATGCCCTGTATTTATTTCTCTTGCCTGATTCCTCTATCTCAGACTTCCTCTACTTTGTTTTAAAAACATGTACCCACTTTCACACTTTTATCTGTTTGAGATTGTAGAGAAAGCTTTCAGCTCCTTCCCATTATGCACGATATAGCTGTGGGTTTGTTATTTACTACCTTTGTTATGTTGAGGTACATTCTTTCTATTAATACGTATAAGTTGTTAAGAGTTTTCATCATGAAGGAATGTTGAATGTTACCGAGGCTTCTTCTCGGTGGAGGGGATCACATCCCTTGTTCTTCATTCTGTTGATGTATCATGTTTATTGTTTTGTATATGTTGAAACCATTCTTGCATCCCTGGAATCAGATTCACTTGGTCATGGTAAACAATCTTTTTGAGGTTTTTTTTAATTTGGTTGGCTCATATTTTATCGAGGATTTTGACATTTATGTTCATAGGAATATTGGCCTGTAGTTTTCTTTTGCATGTGTGTGTCCTTGTCTGGTGCTTGGATCACGGTAATGCTGGCTTGTAGAATGACTTTAGAATAATTCCCTCCTCTTCATTATTCTGGGAAAGTGTGAGAAGAATTCATATTTAATTTTTCTAAAACATTTGGTAGCATTCAGCAGTGAAGCCATCATCATGGACTTTCCTTTCATGGGTGACTTTTTATTACTGATGCAATCTTGTTACTCAGAATTGGTCAGTTCAGGTTTTCTCTTTCTTCTTGGTTCAATCCTGATGGGTTGTATGTGTCCAGGAATTTGTCTTCTGCAGCTTTTCCAATTTTTTGATTTGAGGTTGTATATAATAGTCTCTAATGACTCTATTTTGGTGTGTGTTTGATTTTATGTGGGTCTTATCTCTTGGTTAGTCTAATGGTTTATCGTCTTTTCAAAAAACCAACTTTTCATTTTATTGATCCTTTGAAGTTTTTTAAGTCTTGGTTTTATTTATTTCTGTTCTGATCTTTGTTATTTCTTTCCTTGTCATTTTGGGTTTGGTTTGTTCTCTTCTGGTTCCTTAGGAAGGATCGTTAGATTTTTTTTTTCTTTTTTTAAGAGACAGGGTCTTACTCTATTGCCTAAGCTGCAGTGTAGTGGCACAATCAATTCAAACTTCTGGGCTCAAGTGATCCTCACACCTCAGTTTGAACTCCTGGGCTCAAGTTCTCTCCCCTCTGCCTCCAGAATAGCTAGGACTACAGGCATGCACTACCATGACCAGCTAATTTTTTTTTTGTAAAGATAGTGTTTTGCTGTGTTACCCAGGCTGGTCTTGAACTCCCAGCGTTAAGTCATCGTTCTGCCTTGGCCTCCCAAAGCACTGGGGTTTCAGGTGTGAGCCACCACACCCAGCCAGATCTTTCTTGTTTTTGATATGGGTGTTTATTGCTATATCCTTTCCTCTTAAAACTCCTCTTGCTGCATCCCGTACATTTTTACCTGTTGAGTTTCTATTTTCATTCATTTTAAGACATTAGTTTGTTTTCTTAATTTCTTCACTTAGGCCTTGGTCATTCAGAATCATGTTACTCAATTTCCATTTATTTGTACTGTTTTAAAAGTTCCTCTTGTTACTGATTTCTAGTTTTATTTCATTGTGGTTAGAAAGGTACTTGATGTGATTTTAATTCTTTTAATTTTTGTGACTTGTTTTGTGACTTACCATGCAGTCTCTCCTTGAAAATATTGCATGTGCTTATGAAAAAAAAAGTGTGTTCTGTAGCTGTTGGATGAAAAGAACTGTCAGTGTCTTTTAAGTCCATTTGGTCTAAAGTCAGTTTAAACTCAATGTTTCTTTGTTGATTTTCCGTGTATATGATTTGTCCATTGCTGAAAGTGGGGTGTTGAAGTCCCCAAGTATTATTGTAATGGAGTCTGTCTTTCCCTTTCGATCTAATAATATTTGCCTTACATACCTGGGTGCTCTGATATTGGGTGCATATATATTTACAATTTTCGTATCCTCTTCCTGATTTCATCCCTACTGTTTTTGATACAAAGTCTCTTATCTGTTGTAAGTATAGCTACTCCTTATGTAGTCATGATTATGGGTAATATATATATATATATAGCTACTCCTGTTTGCCTTTGGTTTCCATTTGCATGGAATATATTCTCTTCCTTCACTTTCAGTCTATTGTGTCTTTCTCTTTTTTTTTTTTTTTTTTAGGACAGAGTCTTGCTCCGTTGCCCAGGCTGGAGTGCAGTGGCATGATCTTGGCTCACTGCAACCTCCACCTCCCGGATTTAAGTGATTCTCCTGCCTCAGCCTCCCGAGTAGCCTGGACTACAGGCACACACCACCATGCCTGGCTAATTTTTATACTTTTAGTAGAGACGGGGTTTCACTATGTTGGCCAGGCTGGTCTTGAACACCTGACCTCAAGTGATCAACCCACCTCGGTCTCCCAAAGTGCTGGGATTACAGGTGTGAGCCACTGCATCTGGCCATATTTGTGTCTTTGGGGGTGAAGTGAGTTTCCTGTAGGTAGCATATAGTTGGGACATTTAAAATACCCATTTAGCATATATGTTTTAAGGTAGGAATTGAATCTGTTTACGTCAAGGTTTTCTTTTTAGGCGGAAGACGCACGCCTTTTATTGTGTTTTCAGAATGTCTGTTTGTCCTTTGTTCTTTTCTTCCTCTCATGTTTTTTATCATTGTGTTTTGTTTTTTCTGTAGTGATAAGATTTGATTTTTTCTCTTTTTTCTTTGTGTGTCTGCTCTACCAGTGAGTCTTACAGTTTTATGTGGTTACATAATGATGATGATTGTCCTTTTATTTCCAGATATGGCATTCCCTTGATCATTTCTTCAAAGGCTGGTAGAGTGCTGATAAATTCCCTTGCCTGGGACACACTATATTTCTACCTAATGACCTAATTTCTTTTTTTTTTTTTTTTTTTTTTTTTGGTTAAATGGCATCTTGCTCTGTTGCCCCAGCTGGAGTGCAGTGGCATGATCTTGGCTCACTGCAACCTCCACCTCCCAGGTTCAAGCAATTCTCCTGTCTCAGCCTCTGGAGCAGATGGGATTATAGGCGCATGCCATCATGCCTGGTTACTTTTGTAGAGACGGGGTTTCACCGTGTAGGGCAGGCTGGTCTTGAACTCCTGAACTAAAGTAATTTGCCCGCTTCAGGATCCCAAAGTACTGGGATTACAGGCATGAGCCACCGCACCTGGCTATTTCTACCTGATTTCTGATGGATTGATTTGCTGTGTGTAGTATTTTTGACCGATATTTTTGCTTTCAGGATTTTGGATATATCATCCCATTTTTTTGCTGGCCTGTGAGGGTTTCCCTCACATGTGACTTGATGCTTTTCTAGTGGTGCTTTTAGATTCCTGTCTTTGACTTTTGTCAGTTCAAATATAATGTGCCTTGGAGATGACCTTTTTGGGGATCTTTGAGCTTCCTGGATCTGGATGTCCGTATCTCTCAAAAGGCTTGAGACATTTTAGCTATTATTTCGTTGTCTGTTTCGCTTTTCTAATAGTTTACTTTTCATCTTGCTATGATCTCCTTAGCAGCTGTAATTTCATTAAATTTATTTTATTGTATTGTCTTTTTATTTTATTTTTTATTCTTTGAGACAGAGTGTCACACTGTCGCCCAGGCTGGAGTGCAATGGCACAGTCTCGGCTCACTGTAACGTCCAACTGCTGGGTTCACGTGATTCTCCTGCCTCAGCCTCCCACGTAGCTGGGACTACAGGCGCACACCACCACACCCAGCTAATTTTTTGTATTTTTAGTAGAGACAGGGTTTCACTATGTTGGCCAAACTGGTCTCGAACTCCTGACCTCGTGATCCACCTGCCTTGGCCTCCCAAAGTGCTGGCATTACCGGTGTGAGCCACTGCACCCAGCCTATTTTCCTTTATTAAAAATTTTTATTAAATATTTTCTCTTTTTTTTTTTTTTTTTGCAGACAGAGTTTTGCACTTGTTGCCCAGGCTGGAGTGCAGCTGTGCGATCTGGACTCACTGCACCCTCTGCCTCTCGGCTTCAAGTGATTCTCCCGCCTCAGCCTCCCAAGGAGCTGGGATTACAGGCGCCCACCGCCATGCCTGGCTAACGTTTTGTATTTTTGGTAGACATGGAGTTTCCACATGTTGCCCAGGCTAGTCTGAAACTCCTGACCTTAGTTGATTCACCCGCCTCAGCCTCCCAAAGCGCTGGGATTGCGCCTAGTGAGTATATTTTCTATGCCTCTCGTCACCCTTGATGTTATCTAGTAAGTCCTGCAGGCTTCCCTCACTCCTTGTCACTCTTACTCACTCTTCTCTGACTGGGTAATTCCTAACAAACCGTCTTTCTGTTGCTTAAGTTTGCTATCGGTCCTCTCAGTTGTACCTTATATTTTATTCATTACATTTTCAGCTGCAGGATTCCTGTTTGGTGATTTTAAAATATTTCTTTCTTTAATTTCTCATTCATGTTATGAGTTGTTTCTCTGATATTATTGAATTATCTTTCTGTATTCTCTTTTATATTATTTTTTCCTTTTTTTTTTTTTTTGTTTTCGAGAAGGATTGTCACTCTGTCACCCAGGCTGGAGTGCAGTGGCACGATCTCGGCTTAGCAATCTCTGCCTGCCTGGTTCAAGCAATTCTCCTGCCTCAGCCTCCCGAGTAGCTGGGACTGCAGGTTTGCATCACCACGCCCAGTTAATTTTTGTATTTTTAGTAGCGACAGAGTTTCACCATGTTGGCCAGCCTGGTCTTGAACTCCTGACCTCAAGTGACCCTCCTGCCTTGGCCTCCCAAAGTGCTGGGATTACAGGCATGAGACACTGCGCCCGGCCTTGTTGAGTTTCTTTGGTTTTGGTTTGTTTTTTTCCTACTATATAAAGTACATCTGAGCAGACTTTATTGAGGTTTTTTTTGTTTTGTTTTGTTTTGAGACAGAGTCTTGCTCTGTTGCCAGGCGCCAGACTATAGCGCAGTGGCGCGATCTCGGCTCACCGCAACCTTCGCCTCCTGGGTTCAAGCAGTTCTCCTGCCTCAGCCTCCCGAGTAGCTGGGACTACAGTCATGCACCACCATGCCCAGCTAATTTTTGTATTTTTTAGTAGAGACGGGGTTTCACCATGTTGGCCAGAAGGGTCTCGATCTCTTGACCTCGTGATCTGCCTGCCTTGGCCCCTTGTTGAGTTTTTAAAAGATTATTTTGAATTCCTTTTCTTGTAATTGGTAATTTTCTTTTCATTAGAGATTGTTACTGGAGAGTTACTGTGTTCCTTTCATGGTAACAGGTTTCCTTGCTTTTTCACGTTTCTTTTGTCCCTGCGTTGATGTCTGTGCATCTGGGGGAACAGTGGCCTCTTCCCATTTTTCTCAGTCGCTTTCATAGAGGCTTCCCCCTGCAGTTGGTCCTTGGTGTGCCAGTTGTTTCCAGATAGATGAAAGGGTGTGGTCTTTGTTCAGCTCTGGCAACAGTATTTAATGTTGGCAGTAACTGTCCCAGGTCGTAAAAGTTTGAGGCAGTGGTGACGTAAGTTGTTAATGGCAGGGGCTTTTTAGAGTCCTATTTTCATTTGTCCCACAATGAAATTACTTAGCTATGAAGATACGAGTTGTTGTCAAGTGTCATATGAGTGGCTCTGGGTTCCAGGTGCAGGTGCTCAGGGCAGCTGTGGGTCTGGGGTTCTAGGCTCAGCATCTGATGGACCTACTGTGGCACCTGGGTTTTGAGCTGGAGATTTGCTCCGTGTGGTAGAATTGGAGGTAGGTTTACCACAGGGCCAGGATCTGTGACTCTGATGTACCCCCTAGCAGCTTGGGCCTGAAGGGCCAGGTTGTAGCTTTAATCTTGTTTCTGGGTGGCGGGCTACAGCACAGGCCCAGCTCTGGGGAGTAAGTGGCGCTCTGGAGTTCTGGGCCAAGGAAGCAGGATATGGCCGCAGTTTGGTAACCTGAGCCATTCAGGCTCGTTGGCAACTCGGGTTTCTGGCATAGCACAGCTTTTATGTGGGCAATAGGGAGCAGCCTGCTGATGACTCAACTCCCCAGGGAGAGCGCTGTCTCAGCAGGTCATACTTTACGAGGCTAGGCTAGCCCCCTGGCAGCTGGTTACCTAGCTGGCTCCCTACAGTGAGTACTAAAGTTGTTTGGCCTGTAGTGTGGGTGTCTCATCTCATGCCGTGCTTTGTTTCCCTGGAATGTGAGGTACCATGTCAGCCCAGCCCAGGAACGCGTAGCTACTCAGTTCGGGCAAGGCACGGCATCTCCAGGGGGCTGTGCGCCTCTTCGGCTCAGGTCTAGGCTGCCTGACTCCTCAGGCTGGCCCAGGCACCATTTTTCTGGGATGCAGGAAGCTGCTTCAGATGAGGTACTGGGCTGTGTGTTTGCTTGGGATGGCCAAGACACAGCTACCTGGGAGGCAGGGCTGCTTCACCTTAGGCACTGGGGAGGTATGAGCTCTCGATGGCCAAAGTACTGTTTTCCCAGGAGGCAAGGTACTGCGTCAGCTCTGGCCTAGAGGGGCGGGATGCAGCAGCCACTGGGAGGGGTAGATGGAGGAGCTACACCAAGGCATCCTTTCCTCAGGAGCCAGTGTGCAGCTTCAGCTCAGGTGCCTGTAAACAAGGCAGTTTGGGGAGAAGTAGACTGAGAGGTAGGTGGTGAGCGGTGGATGTTGCAGGTCTGCCAGAGCGTTGTTTTCCCAGGAGGGAGTGCACAGCTTCAGCTCTAGTCTAAGGTGACAGGACGCAGCCTAGAATAGGGACTTGAGGGTTAGGTGGTGCCGCTCTGGCACTGCATGGCCCCACATGGGAAGGTGGAAAAGCTGCTTATAGATGTTGGGCCACCAGGTGGGGGTGGTTGGTGGTGGCTTATCCTCAGGGATGAAGGGGTGCCATGGGTACTCACCCCTGGAACCAGACAGACTCCAGCAGTTCCAAGATAAACAGTACAGTAGCTGGGTAGTCCACAGCGGGGCAGGACAGTGTCAGCTCCTTCCTCAGGAGCATAGCTGTGTGGACTCCAGGCAGGTCCCTCAGCTAAACCTAGTGCCTGTGAGGGCTGCAGGAGACCCCAGTGGTGAGGACTGTAGGTGCCCATGGTGGTGACGGATGCTGCCAGTATGCCACCGCTCACTTTTTCCAGACAGGGAGAAGTTCTGGTTTTCAGCTGATCCTCACTGGGGGATTGGGCCGTGGAGGCCCGGTGTTTTCTTTCCTTCTCTACTCTGCCATCCAAGTTTCTGGTATTGCTTTGACCTCTTCTGCTGCTTTCCCTTAGTTCTTTGCATTAAAACATAGTTACTTGTTATTTGGGCTGTGTAGGGGTGGGGAGAAGGGACTGCTAGGGACTGCATCTAGGGACTGCTAAGCTGCCTTCTTGCTGACGTCACTCTCTTGCTACAGATATTTGGTTGGAAACATTTTCACTTGTATTCTGTAAATAACTAGGAGTAGAATTGCTGCGTCATGTGATACGTGTGTATTTACCTTATAGGAGACTGCCAAGTTGTTTTCTAAAGCGGCTGTACCATTTTGATTTCTCAACAGTATTTTGTGGAGCTCCAGTTCTGCATCTTTGTCAACAACGGGTTTTGTTACACTTGAATTTTTTCAATTTAACAGGTGTTAGAGGTGTCTCATTGTGGATTTAAATTGCGTGGCTGAAATATCTACTGATATTGAGCATTTTCTCATGTGTTCATTCTTCATATATCTTTAGTTATCTGTCCAAATGTTTTTTTTGAGATGGAGTTTCTCTCTTGTTGCCCAGGCTGGAGTAGAATAGCGTGCTCTCCGCTCACTGCAACCTCCTCCTCCTGGGTTCAAGTTCTCCTGCCTCAGCCTCCTGAGTAGCTGGGATTACAGGCACCTGCCACCAAGCCCAGCTAATTTTTTGTATTTTTAGTGGAGACAGGTTTCACCACGTTGGCCAGGCTGGTCTTGAAACTCCTGACCTCAAGTGATCGGCCGCCTCAGCCTCCCAAAGTGCTGGTATTACAGGCACGAGCAACGGCACACTGCCCTGTCTATCCAAATCTTTTGTGCCATTTTAAATTGTTTTTCCTTCTTACATTAAATTTTAAGAATTCATTTTATCTTTTAACATCCTGAGTGCTAGTTATTTGTCAGATACATGTTTTGCAAACCATTTGTCTGTATTTGGGCTCTTTTTCTTATCTTGGCAGTGTATCCTGAAGAGTGGTTTTTAGTTTTGATGTAATGCAGAACATGTTGGTGGTTTGTGTTCTTCGGTATCATATTCTTGTTGTTGTCGTTTTATAGATATGGGGTCTCACTGTATTGCCCAGGCTGATCTTGGTCTCCTGAACTCAAGTGATCCTCCTACCCTGGCCTCCCATCCTGTCTACCTAATTAGATTTGGTGTGGGTCAATGTTACAGAGCTTTGACATCTGTTTGAGTTCATGTTTATATATCGTGTTACTGAAGGTTTTCATATTAAATTTAAACATACTTATATTTTATAACCAAACAAGTCATATTGGGGCATACTCATTAGGATTGAGTGCTTTCTTACACCAAAATACATGTAAACAAACAAAGAACAAAATACGTGTATACAAAGATTTTTTTTTCTTTTTTCTTTTTTTAAAGCTACTGCAAATCAAGTATACAAAGATTTAAAACACCTTTATAATAACAACTGTAAATAGTTCAATTGACAGTCATTTGTAAGATGTTTAAACAAATTGTGAAACTAATTAAGGGGAAGAAAACATACTGATTAAAACTGCTGCTTTTATCCAACAAGATGGGTGAATTTCCCAGGAAAGAATACTTGAGTCCAGGCCTGCTCAAGTCCCAACCTGTTTGTGGTTTGAGGTTGCTCTCCGCCTCATAGAGCAAGTGGGGAGTTTGCCTTCTAAGAAGACAAGTTTTCTTCTCTGAAAAAGTTGTCTACATAGTTGGCTTTGGCAAGGAGTGACAGGACAAGATTAAGCCCTCATGATTCTGGATTTCCTGTTGAGGTTGAGAGAAAAGGTAGTGACTATAATCAGAAAATCTAGAGTTACCCCCAGAACTCATCACCTTAAAAAAAAAAATGTTTTTTGAACTGACATGCTTGAGCTTTTTTTCTTTTTTCTTTTTGATGGGTTCTTGCTACAATGCAGTGGTGCAATCACAGCCCACTTAGCCTTGTCCTCCCTGCCTAAACAGTCCTCCTGCCTCGCCCTCCCTAGTAGCTGAGACCACAGACGCATGCCACCATGGTGGCTAATTTTTAAATTTTTTGTAGAGACAAGGTCTCCCTATGTTGCCCAGCCTGGTCATAAACTCCTTGGCTCAAGTGATACTCCTGCCTCAGCCCTCCTAAGTGTTGGATTAGAGGCATGAGCCACTGTGCCTGGCCAGAGCTCACCACTGTTAACTCAGCCTAGGTTTCACAGCAGTCACTGAAATAGATTTATTAATAATAATAACAGATACATAGCCTCATTCCCAAAGAAACTTGGAGAGGCAATGACATGCCAGATCCACAGTAGCAAATACTGTAGAATTACGTTTTCAAGTTTATAAGCGAACATCACACGTGATGATAAAGAGAAAATATTGGTCACATTTATGTAGATTTGTGCCTGAGAAGCTACTGGGAATGTTCCTCTGCATACTAGGAATTACATGGGAAACTCATGTAGACGGCCTTCAGGCTATTCCTTGAGATTCGTCTGCTTAATCTTATTTACTTATACATGAATGAAAAATGGGAAAAATGATCAATGTAATAAGCTAACACACTCAACCTCGTCCCTTGATGATATAACACAACAAAATCAGCATGCTTGGCATGAGCCTGCCAGATTGCCAATTCCATCCTACCCTTGAGAGGATGCAGAATTCTGCCTTCATAGTTCCACACCTTCAGTGTGTATCCCTAATAGTAGCTATATTTTTGGCTGATTTAAAAACTGATTTTAATGGAATAATGCTATAGAGATGCTTTGTGTATTAATTGGATATATCGCTATTCTTAAAGAGGTTTGAAATGAATATACCTTTCTGATTATCTCTAATCACACAGACATTCAGTGATACTGCTTTAGAATTCATGAACTGCGTCTCATGAGACTATGTAGAGGTGACACTGTAGGTACACTGTAAGGCAAAACTTCAGGTTGAATATCCTGTGGCAATTTAAAAACAGCAAATTGTGAGGTGAATAGTGAGCTTGAGCACTTTAAGGGACCATAGGGAGCCCTTCAGTGTAATGACGGCAGTGCTGAGCAGAGAGGTCAGGTGATTGGCCCACGCCCACACCCGGAGGGCAGGCCCCACCTGCTTTTCCTAATTTGTTAGATCACTGCCTCTTATACTACTTAGAGTAAGTCCTAGGAAATTGGTGTTGTCACTATTTTACAAATAAAATCTTCTTCAATTTTTGTTTCCTTTGTGCCTGGGTTACTAAGTATTTTGTAATTTAAATGTCAAGCATATTTTTAAAAAATCAAGTGTCTAGGCTGGGCATGGTGGCTTACACCTGTAATCACAACGTTTTGGGAGACTGAGGCAGGAGGATCACTTGAGGCCAGGAGTTCAAGGAATCTTTTGTTCTCTACACTAATTGTATTTTCTGTTTTATTCTATGAGAGTTAGAGAGGAATTTTTTTCTGATACTATTGTCTTTTTTCATTGTTTGTGCGAAAAGAAAACATTCTGCAACTGATGTCTGCTGTTTGGTGCAGATTTGTCCGATACGGTGTATGATTCTAATAGAACAGTGTCATGCCTGCCTTCCTGAAATCGTACTGAGATAGCTGATGTTGAAATATCCTGGTTTATCCGTATGTTTAATTCTTTATTATTATGCTAAATTTTTTTAATGGAATTTGAATTGATTTTAAAAATTGTATACAGGCCAGGTGCAGTTGGTAACACCTATAATCCCAGCACTTTGGAAGTCTCATGCAGGAGGATTGCCAGAGACAGGAGTCTGAGACCAGCCTGGGCAACACAGTGAAACTCTCCTCTTTATAGAAAGTAATACTAAAATTTTAAAAAGTGTATAAACTGTAAAGTATATTTTCCTGGTGTTCTCTTCCTGATTCCTACCTGTCAGATGCAAATACACATCTGTGTGTTTGTGTTTAGTAATTAAAAGGATGCATTTTTCATATTTCTATTTCACATATTTCTGTGACATTATATCTTAGATGTGTAATTTATGAACTATTACTGGATTATTTTAATCCATTACAAATTATTCAAGCATTTATTCTGTATTCAATTCATATGATAGCTAATATATTTGGTTTTAAGTGCATCTTATTTTGTGGGTTTCTTCTGGGCTGTTTTTTTATGCTTTCCTTTAAAAGTATGTATAGATTATTAATATTCTTAATTTTCTTTTAGTTTGAAATGTATATACTCATTCATTAGTCTAAGATAAGAATTATAACACATCTCGGCCGGGCGCGGTGGCTCACGCCTGTAATCCCAGCACTTTGGGAGGCCAAGGTGGGCGGAACACCTGAGGTCAGGAGTTCAAGACCACCCTGCCAACATGGTGAAACCCCGTCTTAAAAAAAAAAAAAAAAAAAAAAAGAATGATAACACATCTCTAACCTGTCATAGAACTTAATACCTTTACCCTTTTCTTGAACACATCAGAGGATGTTACTGAGTGTATTGGAGTATAGCATTTCTGTTATTCTGCTCAGTTAGGAGATACCGTTCATATTGTATAGAGATAACAAGTAATTGTATTGATCTGCAGATGCATCTATCTATTGGATTCTCATTCCTTCTACCACTGCAGACCTTTCAGCTGTAATCACTTTCCTTTGGCCTTAAGGATAACTTTTAGGGTTACTTTTCTACTAAATTTACAGTTTTTGACCAGATATAATCTTATTTTATGCTCTTCCTGAAAAATACTATTGTGGATAGAAATCTAGGTTGATGGTTATTTCTTCAGCAGTCTGACCATGTCATTCCACTGTGTCCCTGATCTCCTGTATATTGGATGTGAATGGAGACAGTATATATTGTGTTTATAGTTTTTCTGTGCTATAGGAACAGTATTCGAATCTGATGCAAAGGACAACACACCCTAGAGATTGTAACAGTGAGATGAACCTGGTGTTTGGATGGGGTTTCGAGTTGCTGGATTAATGGAGTTACCGTGTACAATGCATAGGAGACATAATAAATTATAGATCTGGTGAACAAATGAATGAATTGTGCCATGAACTGGTTGGATGCTCACCCACATGTCACAGAAGGTCTTGGCTTGCAAGGAGGGTGGGAAACACTTCTTGATCAGCTCTCAACTCTGGCAGCATCAGGCCCCTTTCAGTGGGGAAGAGCCACAGAAGCAACGAGTGGGGAAGCTTTTCACACTGGACAAAGGGATTGCAAGTACAGCAATTGTGGGAAAGCCTTTTGCTGCAAAGACAAACATTTTCAGCATCAGAAAATCCATGCTGGAGTAAAGCCTCATGAGTGCAGTCACCGCTGGCCTCCTCTTAGTAACAGCTACTATTCTATAGTCACAGGAGAATTCGCAGCAAAGCTGTGCCTCACCAGTGCAGTGATCATAGGAAATCTTTGGCTCCAGCTGTAACCTCCATACATACCAAAGAGTTCATGCAGGATCAAGGCTTTCAGAGTGCGGAATGTGAGAAAGCCTCTATCATTAGATCTCATCTTCTTTAGCTCCAGAGAATTCATGGTGGAGAAGGCCTTATGAGTACAGATGACATGGCAAGTTCTTTACAAAGACATTTGTTGAGTACCAGTAAGTCCACACTGGAAAAATGTCTTCTCCGTGGTAAATGCGGGGAATTCTAAAGCCACAGTTCCTACCTGATATGGTTAGGCTTTGCCTCCCCACCGAAACCTCATCTTGAATTGTAATCCCCATAATTCTCAGTGACCAGGGCAGGACCTGGTGGGTGGCCATTAGATCATGGGGGCAGTATCCCCCATGCTGTTCTTGTGATACTGCGTTCTCATGAGATCTAATGGGTTTTTTTTTTGTTTGTTTGTTTGTTTTGAGACAGAGTCTCACTCTGTTGCCCAGGCTGGCGTGCAGTGGCATGATGTTGGCTCACTGCTACCTCCGCTTCCCGGGTTCAAGTGATTCTCCTGCCTCAGCCTCCCAAGTACCTGGGACTACAGGTGTGCCACCAACGCTCAACTAATTTTTGTATTTTTAGTAGAGACAGCGTTTCATCATGTCGGCCAGGCTGGTCTCAAACTCCTAACCTCAAGTGATCGGCCTGCCTCAGCCTCCCAAAATGTTGGGATTACAGGCATGAGCTGCCGCGCCCAGCCCTCAATCCGATGGTTTTATAAGGGGCTCTTTCCTGTTCGCTCCTTTGCTCTCTCTCATCTGCCTCAACGTAAGATGTGTCTTCACGGCCGGGCGCAGTGGCTCACGCCTGTAATCCCAGCACTTTGGGAGGCCGAGGCAGGTGGATCACGAGGTCAAGAGATCGAGACCATCCTGGTCAACATGGTGAAACCCCGTCTCTACTAAAAATACAAAAAATTAGCTGGGCGTGGTGGCGCGTGCCTGTAATCCCAGCTACTCAGGAGGCTGAGGCAGGAGAATTGCCTGAACCCAGGAGGCGGAGGTTGTGGTGAGCCGAGATCATGCCATTGCACTCCAGCCTGGGTAACAAGAGCGAAACTCCGTCTCAAAAAAAAAAAAAAAAAAAAAGATTACCTACGACTGCATAAGTGATCAGAAACAAATGGGGTCCTCTTCATTTCACTGTGGATGTGATCCAGCTGCTGCCCAAAAGCTCTGAGCTGGGGCCTCCTGTGCATTTCCACAAGTGCCCGCCCTTAATAAACAGTGTTGACTTCATACGGTAGCTGAGATGGATTTGTCCAACCGGCTTCCCAGTCCACCAACGTTAGACGTGCCCGCCTCATGATGTTCTCATTCGTGCAGAGATAAATGTCATCGTGTTTGACCCTTCAGTCTGTTCTGTTCATAGTGTGGGACTGGTTGAGAAAAGAAGGGCTTTGCTAGCAGGGACCACCAAGTTTACGTGCTTGAGTGGATAGCAGGATGGTAGAGAGTAGCTCCTTCGTCTAGTTCGGCCTGTTTTGCAAAGCTGCCCAACATCTCTTGGGAAAACCTGTAGGGCATTGGAGGAAAAACTCAGGATCTCTATGAGCCCTAAGCTTACCCCGATGAGGGAGTAGTTGTGACAACCTCCAGCACTTCTAGAAGTAGCATGAGTTGAGTCCCTTTTTCCCAGAGGGTGTGTCATAGTCACTCAATTCTGTTGAGGGGTGGCTGTCTCCTGTGGCTTCTATGCAGAGGACATTGTCTAAAATCTGGTAGGCATGTATGGCCTACAGGGGCTAAGCAGGAAACTGATATAGAAACACCGGATAGTAGGGACTGGTGGAGACTGGGAAACTAGAAGTTATGTGTGTCCTCTAAAGGGGACACACAAATTTAACGTAACTATGACTCTGCGATGACTGTACAGAAATTCTCAGGACCTGCCGAGCTCCTCTTCCGTGGCTGAGGCCAGTGTGAGAGCAAACGATCTGAAGGTGTGTGAATTCCTGTACTTCCTTGGGCTGTTGATATTTTGGTCATCGCCGCACAGGCAGGAACCCCAGGACTGACAAAAGAGAGCTTGTAGTCCATGGTGCATCTTTTGTGACCCAGCCAGCATTTGGGGAGTGATGGCCTTCATTGCTTTCTAGTTTTTGCTGCCACTGAAGCAGGGCCGACTCAAGTACGGGAAGAGGAAGAGGGTTGAATAAATACAGGGTTGATTGATTCAGATTTTTATATGGAAACTCTTTTTCTTAACACATTAATGACATGTCATTGGCATACAATAGACACATTAAAATTGTATAATTTGATAAGTTTTGACACATATACACATGTCCAAAGTTTCCTCATGCCCCTTACGAATCTCCTCTTATGATTCTCCATTTATCCCCGTGTGACCACTGATAGGTTGACACTATACATTAGTCAGCATTTTCTAAAGTTTTATATAAATGTAATCATATGGTATGTGATTATTTCTTGTCTGTCAGTAAACTTTTTTTTTTTTTTTGAGATGGAGTTTCACTCTTGTTACCCAGGCTGGAGTGCAATGGCGCGATCTCGGCTCACTGCAACCTCCACCTCCTGAGTTCAGGAAATTCTCCTGCCTCAGCCTCCTGAGTAGCTGGAATTACAGGCACGTGCCACCGTGCCCAGCTAATTTTTTGTATTTTTTTTTTTTTAGTAGAGACGGGGTTTCACCATGTTGACCAGGATGGTCTCGATCTCTTGACCTCGTGATCCACCCGCCTCGGCCTCGCAAACTGCTGGGTTTACAGGCTTGAGCCACCGCACCCGGCCCAGCTTTTTATTTTAGATGTAGGGGATACAAATGCAGTTTTGTTATAGGGATATACTATGTACTGGTGAAGTCTGGGCTTATAGTGTGACTGTCACCCAAGCAGTGTACATTAGACCTAACAGACAATTTCTCATTGTTCACCTTTTTTCTTCCTTGTTCCGTGGGTTTATTTTCAACTTGTATTTTAAGCTCAGGAGGCACATGTGCAGGCTTGTTACATGGATAAATTGTGTGTCACTGGGGGGGTTGATGTACAATTGATTTTGTTTCCCAGGTAGTGAGCAAAGTACCCAATAGGAAGTTGTTTTTTTTCCCCCCCTTACCTTTCTCCCACCCTCCCCACTTAAGTAGGCCCTGGTGGCTATTTTTTCCCATCTTTGTATCTTACGTGGTCTCAATGTTTACCTCCCACTTATACGTGAGAAGATGCAGTATTTGGTTTTCTGTTCCTGCACTAATTCATTTCAGATAATGGCCTCCAGCTGCATCCATGTTTCTGCAAAGAACATGATGGTTTTTTGTTTTTTTTTTTTTGAGACGGAGTTTCGCTCTTGTTACCCAGGCTGGAGTGCAATGGCACGATCTCCGCTCACCGCAACCTCCGCCTCCTGGGTTCAGGCAATTCTCCTGCCTCAGCCTCCCGAGTAGCTGGTATTATAGGCGCCCGCCACCATGCCCAGCTAATTTTTTGTATTTTTAGTAGAGACGGGGTTTCACCATGTTGACCAGGATGGTCTCGATCTCTAGACCTCGTGATCCACCCGCCTCGGCCTCCCAAAGTGCTGGGATTACAGGTGTGAGCCACCGCGCCCGGCCCAGAACATGATGTTTTTTATGGCTGCAGAGTAATTTGTGGTGTGTATGTACCACATTTTCTTTATTCATTTCACTGTGGATGGGCATCTAGGTTGAGTCAAGTCTTTGCTGTTGTGAATAGTGCTGCAGTGAACATACAGGTGCATGTGTCTTTTTGGAGAACGGCTTAGATTCCTTCGGGTACACACCTAGGAATGAGATTGCTGGGTCACATGGAAGGTCTGTTTTAAGTTCTTTGAGAAACCTCCAAACTGCTTTCCACAATAGCTGCACTAATTTTCTTTCCTGGAAAAGGAACCAGTATATAAGCGTTCCTTTTCCGCCACAACCTTGCCAATATGTGTTACTTCTTTACTTTAAAACGGCCATTCTGATGGATGTGAGATGGCATCTCACTGTGGTTTCACTTTAATTTCTCTTAATGATTAGTGATGTTGAACCTTTTTCGCATATGCTTGTTGGCCACATGTATGTCTTCTTTTGAGAAATGTCTGTTTATGTCCTTGGCCGAATTTATTTATTTATTATTATTATTATTTTGGATGGAGTCTTGCTCTGTCGCCAGGCTAGAGGGCAGCGGCGCGATCTTGGCTCGCCGTAACCTCTGCCTCCTGGGTTCAAGCGATTCTCCTGCCTCAGCCTCCCGAGTAGCTGGGACTACAGATGTGCACCACCACGCCCAGCTAATTTTTGTATTTTTAGTAGAGACGATGTTTCACTATGTTGGCCAGGATGGTCTCGATCCCTTGACCTCGTGTCAAGACATCTCCCAGTGTCTAGGACTACAGGTGTACACCACAATGCCTTGCTTTTCTTTTTTTTTTTTTTTTTTTTTGGTGGCGGGGCGGGTGGGGGGAGAGTAGATCTAAGATCTTACTATATTGCCCAGGCTGGTCTCAAACTCGTAACCTCAAGCAATCATTTTATGTTGGCCTCCCAAAGCACGGGGATTACAGGTATGAGCCACCTCCGGAAAAGAGGCAAAGTGAACGAGTTCTGGGCCCAGCCCACGACAGGGCTGGAATCCGGGCAGACATCCCCGCCTCCTGACCTCAATTTTCCTAAGCTGGAAAAAAACCGATCGACCCTCCGACTTGGGCCCATAGTAAAACGGCGACCCCAAGACGACACGGGGGTCCTTGTGCGCACTTACATGGAGTCGGCCGCGCTTGGTGAGTTCCCACACCTGGCAGATGTGAGGGAACAACTAGCTGACTCAGAAGGCACCGACCGTCCCTGGCGTCGGCCGCGGGATCTGGGCCAATGACCGCCCAGGACAGGGGCTTTTCCTGCGGGCCGGGCTGCGGGGGCGGGACTTCCGCCTCTTCGCGTGACGTCATCTCCGTGAGCCGGATCGGCTCCCCCCCGAAGCCGTGTGGGACCCGGAGCGCCGGGTCGGCAAGTCCAGCTGCCTGAGCGGGGAAGGGTAACGAGTGTGTCACGCCCCTTCCCGCGTCTTGCTGGAACCTAACGGCCCGAGCGGGGTCTTCCACTGACACCCGCCGGGGCCTGGGCTTCCGCAGCCGCCCTCTGTCTCTTTAGTCCCGACGCTGCGCCCGTTTTTGTGCGCATTTTTCCCTGGGGAAACTGAGGCTCTGAGTGCGAGAGTCAGCCGAGGTCGCCCCGCCCGGGACAGAGAAGGGCTGGGGTCGGCTGAGCCGCGACATTGCCGGGCCCCGCCAGGGCCGCGGGGTCCCAGGATGGCAGGCTTGGCGCAGGTGAGTGGACGAGGTTTCGGCCTCGCTGCTGCTCTGCTCCTTCTGGAGGCCTCCTGGGCAGTTGGAGCCAAGACAGCCCCGGGATTTTTCTTTGTCGCCGTCGTTTATGTAAGAGAAGTGGGCCGGGCGCGGTGGCTCACGCCTGTCATCCCAGCACTTTGGGAGGCCGAGGCGGGTGGATCACGAGGTCAAGAGATCGAGACCATCCTGGTCAACATGGTGAAACCCCGTCTCTACCAAAAATGCAAAAAAAAAAAAAAAAAAAAATTAGCTGGACATGGTGGCGCGTGCCTGTAATCCCAGCTACTCGGGAGGCTGAGGCAGGAGAATTGCCTGAATCCAGGAGGCGGAGGTTGCGGTGAGCCGAGATCGCGCCATTGCACTCCAGCCTGGGTGACAAGAGCGAAATTCCGTCTCAAAAAAAAAAAAAAAGAAAAGAGAAGTGGCCGTCGCTTGTCACTTCTTTTATCCGCAGCCCTGCAGCAGTGTTGGTCTCAGACCGGTGCTCGGCCCTTGGTAGACGGGCTCTCATCACGCATCCCCTAAATGCAGCCTCTGTTGCCTGCCAGCCCCTACCCCATCCACCAGCCGACCACCCCTGACCTTGTCTCTCCGTTTTTCGTTGCCCTTTGCTCTTCAGAGCCACCAACCTGACTGTGCAGTCCTCTTCCATTTTCCAGCCTTTCTCTTTGCACTTCCTTTTTACCTCAAACCCTGCCCCTATAAATTCGCAGGGCCTCCGTCTCACATCCTTCTGGCCTCTGTCCAGATGGCATCTGTTTGGAGGTACCTTTCTTGGCAATTCCGGCTAAAGTGACGCCTTACACCCTTGCCCAGAGTCTGGCATTTTTGTATAGGGAATCTGATGATTTTTTTTTTTTTTTTTGAGACGGAGTTTCGTTCTTGTCACCCAGGCTGGAGTGCAATGGCGCGATCTCGGCTCACCGCAACCTCCGCCTCCTGGGTTCAGGCAATTCTCCTGCCTCAGCCTCCTGAGTAGCTGGGATTACAGGCACGCGCCACCATGCCCAGCTAATTTTTTGTATTTTTAGTAGAGACGGGGTTTCACCATGTTGACCAGGATGGTCTCGATCTCTTGACCTCGTGCTCCACCCGCCTCGGCCTCCCAAAGTGCTGGGATGACAGGCGTGAGCCACCGCGCCCAGCCCGAATCTGACGATATTAAAGAAGCTTGCCATCTGAGTTTGTCTAGGATGTTATCTGAGTAAAGAGAAAACATAATTGCAAAGGGTGATAGCTGATGATCAGCGTCCTTGCCGTGGGCTGATTGGCAGATATTACTTAACCCTCAGATCATTCAATCCTGAACGCCCTTGAATTAGATTCTCTTGTCGTCACTGTTTTACACAAGAGTGGTTTGAGGCTCACATAGGTTCGGTTATGTGCCTTACGTCACTGTAGCTCTTACCATATCAGAAAGTAACAACCGGTATGTCTTCCATCACAGACTGTGCTTTTGCCCTCTTTTTTTTTTTCTTTTGAGACAGAGTCTCATTCTGTCGCCAGGCTGGAGTGCAGTGGCACAATCTCGGCTCACTGCAACCTCCGCCTCCTGGGTTCAAGCAATTCTCCTGCCTCAGTCTCCTGAGCAGCTGGGACTGCAGGTGCATGCCACCGTGTCCAGCTAATTTTTTGTATTTTTAGTAGAGACGGGGTTTCGCCATGTTGGCCAGGATGGTGTCGATCTCTTGACCTCGTGATCCACCCGCCTTGGCCTCCCAAAGTACTGGGATTACAGGCGTGAGCCATCATGCCCGGCCTTTGCCCTCTTCTTTACCCACAGTAGTTAGGGAGGCCTGGGGATGACACCTAAAGTCACCTTTGCAAGGTGAGCAGGTCTCCTTCTAGCAGGTGGTCTTGGGCATGGGGAGTCGTGGCATTTCATACTGGTGGGACTGTGTGGACTTAAAAGAAATGGCATATTGGTTGTTTAAGGAGTCCGCAGGGGACCCTTGTGGCCTCCACAGTGGTTTCCTGAGTGTTTTTCCCTATACCAGCTTACACACATTCCGGAACACAAGATTTTGTAGTCTTTCGCTAGATGTACCTTCCTCCTTACCCAGGACAGGCATTGTAGCCAGTCAGGGGCCCATATTCTCATGGCTATAACCTGCTGTGTTGTCCTCTGTGACTCTTGTTCCTTGCTCCTCATGGGTCCTGACCTCAGGGATACTTGCTGGCAGGACTCAGACAAGGAAAGGTAGTGATAGCTCATTGTGGATTCTTCCTGTGAGAATGGGCATCGATGAGTCCCAGAAGAAGTGTCCAAGGCAGCAGATGCAGGTCCAGGCTCTGCCACTTCTGAGGCAGGTGCCACCACCTCAGGTGACTCCACTGTGAGGTGGGTGATTATGACTGTGCTGCTCTGCCCGTGTCCCTGAAAATATTTTCAGATAGCTAAGCCCAGCACAGTGGCATGTGTCTGTAGTCATGCCTTGGGAGGCTAAGGCAGGAGAATCATAAGTTCAAATCCAGCCTGGGCAAAATAGTGAGACCCTGTCCCCCCCCAAAAAAAATCCTGAAAATATTTTCAGGGTGGCTCAAATGGATGTACGTATTTCAGTGTTTCCTGTCCTTATTAACTGCACATAAACTTTGCTAATGAAGGAGTGTCAGGTTGCATGATTAGAACATAGACCACAGGGCCCTGGGTTCAAATTCTGTCTCTTCTGGTAAGACATGTGACTTTGGGTAGACTAGTAGAGGGCCTGGGCCTCACGTCTCTGAGTGTGACATGGAGATGATGATGGTGAACTCAGGGGCTGTGGCCCTTTGCCCCAGTGTTTCTTTCTTTTTTTTTTTTTTCTTGAGACAGAGTTTCGCTCTTGTTACCCAGGCTGGAGTGCAATGGCTGGAGTGCAATGGTTGCAGCTCACTGCAACCTCTTCCTCCTGGGTTCAGGCAATTCTCCTGCCTCAGCCTCCCGAGTAGCTGGGATTACAGGCACGCGCCACGATGCCCAGCTAATTTTTTGTATTTTTAGTAGAGACGGGGTTTCACCTTGTTGACCAGGATGGTCTCGATCTCTTGACCTCGTGATCCACCCTCCTCAGCCTCCCAAAGTACTGGGATTACAGGCCTGAGCCACCGCGCCCGGCTGCCCCAGTGTTTCTTTTAGCTTTTCTTTAAATCTTTTGACTATTCTTGATGAAGCTGGAAACACTGTCGTATTGACCTGGACATCAAGGCTCAGATAAATGAAATGAGGTCCCCAAGGTTACATAGCAGGTGTGTGTTGATTTCAGAAATTTGGTTTTAAACCTCAGGAGTCTGACTCCTGAGAGGGGGACTTTTAGCCACTTTGCCGTGACCTAAAGCTCTCGGCACGAGGCAGGCACACCCGGAGGACGGTAAGACTCAGGTGCTGTTCGTGTTCCTGCTGCTGCTGCTGCTGTTTTTGTTGTTATTCTTTCCTCCTCCGATGTCTCACAGCACTCCCTGTGCTCCACAGTCCACCTAGGACTCTGCTAACCTTACTTCTGTGTCACGTGGCTTCCTGCGTAGGAGGCACCTCTCTCTTCACTGCCGTCATCCATGCAAAGCAGTGTCCACATTCCCCTCGTGCCTGGCACAGATCTTGAGCCTCTGGAGATGCTTGGTGATTGGACTCCTGGGTCCCTGTGCATCTTTTGCAGGGTTGGAGTGACAAGTTCTAATTCTATTCCACAGTTCCAAGGGAAACACTACTATCTCTTAATTTTCCAGGTGTCTGTGACCTTTGAGGATGTGGCTGTTACATTCACCCAGGAGGAGTGGGGACAGTTGGATGCCACCCAGAGAACCTTGTATCAGGAGGTGATGCTGGAGACCTGTGGGCTTCTAGCGTCTCTGGGTAAGACCCCTCCTGGTCCCCTGCTCCCTTAAGATTGAGTTCTCCTACTCATATACCCCTCTTCCTCCACAGCCTACTGGTTCTGAGGCTCCTGTCACCACACAGGGGTGTTCAGTATTTTCTCTGAGTGTAGGACTTGAGAGGCCAGGGTCTGGTGTCCAGGAGCCCACTCCCGTCTTCACTGCTTATGATCCCTGTATTCCTGGGCACGTTAAGGAATCCTGCTGTATCTCAGTTTTTCTCATGAATAAAAAGGGCCAGGCTGGGTGCTGTGGCTTACACCTGTAATCCCAGCACTTTGGGAGGCTGAGGCGGGTGGATCACGAGGTCAAGAGATCAAGACCATCCTGGTCAACATGGTGAAACCCCCTCTCTACTAAAAATACAAGAAATTAGCTGGTCATGGTGGTGGGCACCTCTAATCCCAGCTACTGGGGTGGCTGAGGCAGGAGAATCGCTTGAACCTGGAAAACAGAGGTTGCAGTGAGCCGAGATCGTGTCACTGCACTCCAGCCCGGGCGACAGTGCAAGACTCCTTCTCAAAAAAAAGGAGGGGGGCCAATATAGTATTTATTTTGCAGGGCTAGTGTGAGGGCAAATGGTTCTGCACGGTGTGTTGTGATAGGTGGCTGGGTGCAGGTTAGCAGTTGTGACCCCTGTTGCTGTCACTGTTGTTACTGCTGGTTAAATCATTATCCTCATTCTTACCAGTATCACACTTGGACCCAACATTTTTTGGAACAACTTTCTATAGTTTTATGGTTAAATTGGCTTTTGATGACTAGACTCAGGTGTCCATTTTGGCTTGACCATTTGCCATTTCCCAGATTTTGGCAAATCACTTTATCTGCCTGAGCCTCGATTTCTCCATCTGTAATGTGGTCCTGATTGCAGTACATTCTTTTTTTTTTGAGACGGAGTTTCGCTCTTGTTACCCAGGCTGGAGTGCAATGGCGCGATCTCGGCTCACCGCAACCTCCGCCTCCTGGGTTCAGGCAATTCTCCTGCCTCAGCCTCCCAAGTAGCTGGGATTACAGGCGCGCACCACCGTGCCCAGCTAATTTTTTGTATTTTTAGTAGAGACGGGGTTTCACCATGTTGACCAGGATGGTCTCGATCTCTTGACCTCGTGATCCACCAGCCTCGGCCTCCCAAAGTGCTGGGATTACACTGTGAGCCACCCCGCCTGGCCACAGTACATTCTTAATGTGCATCCTGTGAAGAAACCCTAAAATAGAATTTTTCATTCAGGGCCCTTGGAGTCATTGCTTAGAATGTAAAAAAAGACTTAGGTCAGTGAAGAAACTTACCTTTCTCCTGAATGGGGCCCCAGTATCTCAAATATATTATTTCTTTTCTAAATTATTGCCTAAATTTAATTCAGTCTTTATAAAATACAGTGCATTTAAATTGCTTGGCATCTTCCCTAGGTTATGGTTACGTTGTATAAATATCAGTGACTGACTTGCTGTTAGGAGTAAAGTTCTGTGGCGATGTGGCAGATTGATTAAGGACTTGGATTCAAGAGCCACAGCAGCACGGTCTCAGAGAAGTGACATTTGAGCTGAGACCCAATCAGCGAGTTCATTAGAAGGAGCAAGGTAGAGAAGCAGGTGGTATTCCAAGGAGGCAGGCCAGCATGTGCAAAAGTCCCGAGGTGGGGAGGAACTCATCTGACAAAGCTGAAGGAAGGTCCGATTCACCCCCAGCGCCAGGCACGTAGCAAAACGAGTGAACATTCGCTTAGCGCTGACTCATGAATCCCACCCTTTGTTTTTGTGGGCCCTACTGCCTTTAACTTCTCTGTAGAGCACTTGTGTCTTTTACTTATATTTTGACAAGTTTTTGGACTGTATCAGCAGATCAGCTCATACAGTCTTCACCCAGAGGAAATATATTATCTTTTTTTTTTTTAAAGATGGGGTTTCACCATATTGGTCAGGCTGGTCTCAAACTCCTGACCTCAGGTGATCTGCCCGCCTCAGCCTCCCAAAGAGCTGGGATTACAGGCGTGAGCCACCGCGCCTGGTGGAAATATATTATCTTACTAATATATTAGTGTCTTACCTAATAAGGCTGGCTCCTGGGCTGATGGGTGTCAAGCCAGTTGTCTTTCTTTGCTCCCACTTTCGTTTTTCTTTTTTGGAGACAGGTCTCACTCTGTAACCCAGGCTGGAGTGCAGTGGCGCGATCTTGGCTCACTGCAACCTCTGCCTTCCAGGCTTAAGTGATCCTCCCACCTTAGCTTCCCAAGTAGCTGGGACCACAGGCATATGACACTATGCCCACCTAATTTTTGTATTTTTTGTTTGTTTGTTTGTTTGTTTTGAGACAGAGTCTCACTCTGTCACCAGGTGCCAGGCTGGAGTGCAGTAGCACGATCTCGGCTCACTGCAGCCTCCGCCTCCTGGGTTCAAGCAGTTCTCCTGCCTCAGCCTCCTGAGTAGCTGGAACTACAGGTGCACGCCACCATGCCCAGCTAATATTTTTGTATTTTTTAGTAGAGACGGGGTTTCACCATGTTGGCCTGGATGGTCTCCATCTCTTGACCTTGTGATCGGCCCGTCTTGGCTTCCCAAAGTGCTGGGATGGCAGGCATGAGCCACCATGCCTGGCCAGTTTTTGTATTTTTAGTAGAGACGGGGTTTCACCATGTTGGCCTGGATGGTCTCCATCTCTTGACCTTGTGATCGGCCCATCTTGGCTTCCCAAAGTGCTGGGATGGCAGGCATGAGCCACCATGCCTGGCCAATTTTTGTATTTTTAGTAGAGATGGGGTTTCACTATGTTGCCCAGGCTTGTCTTGAACTCCCAAAGTGTTGGGATTATAGGCACGAACCACCACACCCAGCCTCTTTGCTCCCTCTTTGTGGCAAGGTTTCAGGCAGGTTCCCTCATAGAAGTCCCAGGATATTGCATGGCAGCAGGAGTGGCAGCCTCCTGGGCACTCCTCCATTTAGCGCTGTCTGGAATGAAGGCTTTCTCTCTCTTTGGAGTGGCTGGAATAGGTCACCTGCCTACCTCAGAGTACAGATGGTCAGGGTTGCCATGTACAAGATGATGGAGACCAGGGCTTGTCTACCTGCCGTGGGGACGACTCATAAGATCCCTTCAGAAAATTTGTCTGAACACAGTTAAGACTTTTGTAGGATGGAGATGAAAGGCCCCACAGCCAGCACTATTGCTTGCCGCCTTTGGGGCCCAATGACAGTGTTTTTGTAGTTGGTTTCTGGTCACAGTTTAACATTTTCTCTGCTTGCCCGAGAATAGCTTCATTTCATGGCTTCCCTATCTTAAAGTCCCAGATCAGACTGAGAGGTTTCTTTCTTTTAACTCCCTGTGTCCTCTTTTGTTCTCCATGCACAGGCTGTCCTCTCTCCAAACCAGAGTTGATCTACCGGCTGGATCACAGGCAGGAGCCATGGATGGTTAAGAGAGACCTCTCCCAAAGCTCTTATCCAGGTAGGAGCCAGCAGCTGGGAAAGTGCGGTCATGGCAGCTTGCACATGGAAGGTGAACTGCCTCTGATTCTATGGGGAATCTTCTTATTGTGGCCTCTCTGGGTACTTGGGATCCATGGAGGCTCTTTTTCTTTCTTTCTTTTTTTCCAGACAGGGTCTCAGTGGTCTGATCATAACTCATTTCAGCTTCAACCTCCCGAGCTCAAGGGATTCTCCTATCCCAGCCTCCCCGGTAGCTGAGACTACAGGTGTGTGCACCATGCCTGGCTGAGTTTAAAAAAAACATTTTTTTTTTTTTGAGATGGAGTCTCACTCTGTCGCCCAGGCTGGAGTGCAGTGGCGCGATCTCGGCTCACCACAACCTCCGTCTCCTGGGTTCAAGTGATTCTCCTGCCTCAGCCTCCTGAGTAGCTGGGATTACAGGTGCACGCTACCATGCCTGGCTAATTTTTGTATTTTTAGTAGAGACGGGGTTTTACCACGTTGGTCAGGCTGGTCTCAAACGCCCTGGCCTCCCAAAGTGCTGGGATTACAGGCTGAGCCACTGTGCCTGGCCTTAAAATTTTTTATAGAGATGGTCTTGTTATGTTGCTGAGGCTGGTCACAGACTCCTGGGCTCAAGCTGTCCTCCTGCCTCAGCCTTCGAAATTGCTGAGCTACCAAGCCTGGCCTCTTACATCTTAAATTTAAGTACTTCTAAGTTAGATCCAAGGTGTATATAGTTCAGTAAGCCATAATAAAAAATTCTGGCTACCGTGTTTATTTCTTTTTTTTTTTTTTGAGACGGAGTTTCACTCTTTGTTACCCAGGCTGGAGTGCAATGGCACGTTCTCGGCTCACCGCAACCTCTGCCTCCTGGGTTCAGGCAATTCTCCTGCCTCAGCCTCCTGAGTAGCTGGGATTACAGGCACGCACCACCATGCCCAGCTAATTTTTTGTATTTTTAGTAGCGATGGGGTTTCACCATGTTGACCAGGATGGTCTAGATCTCTTGACCTTGTGACCCACCCGCCTCGGCCTCCCAAAGTGCTGGGATTACAGGCATGAGCCACCGCACCCGGCCCCGTGTTTATCTCTTACTCAGTGCCTTGCTTTCTGCTGAACATCTTATATGTAGTGTTTCCCTTCATCTTCACTCTAGTCCTATATGGCAGACTCTATTTTTGGCCCAACTTCTTAGAAGATTAAGTGGGGGGCCAGGCATGGTGGGTCATGCCTGTAAATGCCAGCATGTTGGGAGGCCGAGGCAGGTGTATCACCTGAGGTCAGGAGTTCAAGACCAGCCTGGCCAACATGGCGAAACCCCATCTCTACTAAAAAAATACAAAAATGAGCCAGGTATGGTGGTGTGTGCCTGTAGTGTCAGCTACTTGGGAGGCTGAGATGGGAGGATTCTTGAACCTGGAAGGTGGAGGTTGCAGTGAACTGAGACTGTGCCACTACTCTCAACTTGGGTGGCAGAGCGAGACTCCATCTCAAAAAGAAACACCAGAAAAGATGAGGTGGGCTTCTGGAATTCGCGTGGCTTGCTAAGTGCCATTACATTTTGTTGGAACTATTGTTTTTGTTGTCTTAAAGTTTAATACTCAGGTGGCCTCTAACTGTTTTTCCAGTGGACCTCAGGTGTACCGATTTTGAAAAATTATAAATTTTATATATTATGAGTAATATATAAAAAGTACTCATATTCTGTCTTAGTCTTTTAGGGTTGCTGTAAGAATACTATAACCTGGGTGGCTTAAATAGCAAACATTCATTTCTCACAGTTCTAGAGGCTGGGGTGACCAAGACCAAGGTACTGGCAGATCTGGTGTCTGATGAGGGTCCCTTCCTGGTGTCTGAGGAGGGGTCCCTTCCTGGTGTCTGATGAGGGTCCCTTCCTGGTGTCTGATGAGGGTCCCTTCCTGGTGTCTGATGAGGGGTCCCTTCCTGGTTTGAGATTTATAGTTTTTTCCATCAGATTGTATGGGTTTTTTTTTTTTTTTTTTTTGTCTCTTCTTTTGACAACTTAATGGAAGTGAGTGCTTTCAATAGACTGTATGTTTTTCTTTTTTGAGACGGAGTTTTGCTCTTGTTACCCAGGCTGGAGTGCAATGGTGCGATCTCGGCTCACCGCAACCTCTGCCTCCTGGGTTCAGGCAATTCTCCTGCCTCAGCCTCCCCAGTAGCTGGGATTACAGGCACACACCACCGTGCCCAGCTAATTTTTGTATTTTTAGTAGAGATGGGGTTTCACCATGTTGACCAGGATGGTCTCGATCTCTTGACCTCGTGATCCACCTGCCTCGGCCTCCCAAAGTGCTGGGATTACAGGCGTGAGCCACCGCGCCTGGTCGATTGTATGTTTTTCTAGTCTTTTCAGGTTGCTACTTCTCAGGGTTGTCTTGAATTTATAGATCAGTCTTGGGAGAATTGATAACTTTATATTATTTATTAACTTTATATTATTAATTATTCCTGGTAACTCACAGAACATTCATGTAAATATTTACCATTTTTGAGATAAGTATAATTTTGTCTTTCAAGATCTACTCTAGGCTGAGCGTGGTGACTCATGCCTGTAATCCCAGCACTCTGGGAGGCTGAGGATACTATTTCATCTTGTTCTCACTGAAATGCTGATTTTGTTTCTTCTTCTTCTTTCTTTATTCTTTCTTTTCTTCTTCTTCCTTCTTCTTTTTCTTCTTCTTTTTTTTTCTTTTTTGTGAGATGGAGTCTTGTTCTGTTGACCAGGCTGGAATGCAGTGGCACGATCTTGGCTCACTGCAACCTCTGTCTCCCGGGTTCAAGTGATTCTCCTGCCTCAGCCTCCTGAGTAGCTGGGATTACAGGCACACGCCACCACACCTGGCTCATTTTTGTAGTTTTTTTTAGTAGAGATGGGGTTTCACCATGTTGGCCAGGTTGATCCTGAACTTCTGACCTCAGGCAATCCGTCTGCCTTGGCCTCCCAAAGTGCTGGGATTACAGGTGTGAGCCACTGTGCCTGGCCTTTGTTTCTTCCCTCCTGCCATCTCTAATAAGCCTTTTTGTATATTGTATTCCTTCCAGGTGATAGCACAAAACCCAAGACCACAGAGCCTCCTTTTTCTCACCTGACCTTGTCTGAGGAAGTATTACTCCAGTATCAAGTGACACAGGGAGCTTCAGAGGACTCCCAGTTAGGGCAAGCCAGGGATCAGGATGGGACATCGGAAATGCAGGAAGTTCACTGGAACGTAGGGAGAGGCCCCCAGAGGGAGATGCTCCTGGAGAAAATGGGTTCTGAACATGGTGGTTTGGGGTCAGATGACGGTCTGTGTTCAAGGATTACACAAAAACAAGTTTCAGCAGAAGATGATCCCTGTGAATGTGATTCCCACGGACCAGTTACAGATCCCTTGATTCACGAAGGGAAAACTTCCTGTAAATGTGAGGAATGCGGGAAAGTGTTTAAAAAGAATTCCCTCCTTGTTCAACACGAACGGATTCACACCCGAGTGAAGCCCTATGAATGCACGGAGTGTGGAAAAACCTTCAGCAGGAGCACCCATCTTCTCCAGCACCACGTCATCCACACTGGGGAGAAGCCCTATAAGTGCATGGAGTGTGGGAAGGCCTTCAACCGCAGCTCCCACCTCACACGGCACCAGCGGATTCACACCGGAGAGAAGCCTTACAAGTGCGGTGAATGCGGAAAGGCCTTCACCCACCGCTCCACTTTTGTCCTGCACAACAGGAGCCACACTGGGGAAAAACCCTTTGTGTGCAAAGAGTGTGGCAAAGCCTTTCGAGATAGGCCAGGCTTCATTCGACACTACATCATCCACACGGGAGAGAAGCCCTACGAGTGCACTGAATGTGGCAAGGCCTTCAACCGTCGGTCATACCTCACGTGGCACCAACAGGGTCACACTGGAGTGAAACCCTTTGAATGCAGTGAGTGTGGAAAAGCCTTTTGCGAGAGTGCAGACCTCATTCAACACTACATTATCCACACTGGGGAGAAGCCCTATAAGTGCATGGAGTGTGGAAAGGCCTTCAACCGTAGGTCACACCTCAAGCAGCACCAGCGGATTCACACCGGGGAGAAGCCTTATGTGTGCAGTGAGTGTGGAAAGGCCTTTACACACTACTCCACTTTTGTCTTGCATAAAAGGACCCACACTGGAGAAAAACCCTATGAGTGCAAAGAATGTGGGAAAGCCTTTAGCGACAGGGCAGACCTCATTCGACACTTCAGCATCCACACTGGCGAGAAGCCCTATGAGTGCGTGGAGTGTGGAAAGGCCTTCAGTCGCAGCTCACACCTCACGAGGCACCAGCAGATTCACACTGGAGAGAAGCCCTATGAATGCATCCAGTGCGGCAGAGCCTTTTGCCGGAGCGCAAACCTCATTCGACACTCCATCATTCACACTGGAGAGAAGCCGTATGAGTGCAGTGACTGTGGAAAGGCTTTTAATCGCAGCTCGTCCCTCACACATCATCGAAGGATTCATACCGGGAGAAACCCTACCCTTGTAACAGATGTGGGAAGACCTTTCATCACTGCACAGACTTCGGTCAACATCCACAAACTCCTATTAGGGAAAAAGTTTTTTGAATATCACCACTGAAGAAAATCTTTGGTAAATGAAAACATCTCACCGTCTGGCCATTCCTGCTGGAGAGAAGCTTCAGAAGCACCCTGTCTTTGAGAAAACCTGTCATAAATTATCATGTGTCATCTAAACAATCATGTTAGAAGCTGAACCAGCCCAGAGTCTCATTCTCCATCTGAGGGTTCACCCATGAGAGCCAGTGGTGACTGTGCACTTAGGAAGGCCTTCAGTCACAGCTTTCTTAGTTTACATGGAAGTGTTATCTCAGGGATATTTAAACAAAGGAAGAGGAAGAAAACAGCTTCTTTTAGACGTGTCTGACAAGCCTACGGCAATTCATCATCCCTTTGCTATTTTATATGGGAGAGGGAAATGTTTCAGAAACGAAAGATTTAATCCCCTTTATTTTTTCTGTGTGTGCATTCACTGCTGTCCAGTGTCAGAAGTTAGACAAGGGTTTGAAAACGTTTTGTGGGCCGGGCACGGTGGCTCACACCTGTAATCCCAGCACTTTGGGAGGCCGAGGCAGGTGGATCACGAGGTCAAGAGATCGAGACCATCCTGGTCAACATGGTGAAACCCCGTCTCTACTAAAAAAAAAATACAAAAAATTAGCTGGGCATGGTGGCACCTGCCTGTAATCCCAGCTACTCAGGAGGCTGATGCAGGAGAATATCCTGAACCCAGGAGGCGGAGGTTACGGTGAACCGAGATCACACCATTGCACTCCAGCCTGGGTAACAAGAGCGAAACTCCATCTCAAAAAAAAAAGAAAAAAGAAAACGTTTTGTGAAAGCCTGCTTAGTCCTGCAGCGTTTTTTCCAGTCTCGAGGTACAGGAGCATACATCTTTATAAAAAACATGGAGGCTTAAGCTCTGACACACTTTTATAAGGAGATGACGATGCACATATGTTGGGGCACATTTTATTGTCCACTTCAGATGCTTGTTTAAAAACAAAACTTTCACCCAGTACACACACTTCTTGATGCGAATTTACTTCTTTCTATTTCTTGGGGTGGGGTTGATAGTGCGATTGTGTGTATACCGTGTAACCCTGGGAATCTTTGTTTTTTTCCTATGACTGTGGTTTCTCAGCTTCTTTACCTCTCCTTTGAGACTTAGGTCCACCTCAACCATTTTCTAAAAGTCGAATTAGGGCCCAAACAAAATGCAGTATATAGCTGAATTCATTTAAAAGATCATAATGAACTCAAAAAAACAAACACAGAAGGAATGTCATTTTTAATCTTTTAAATAAGAGTGTGTGAAAATTTACTTTGGAATTTAAACAGGCAAACTGACATGCATCTATATAGGGACCTCTGAGTCTCACGACTGTCACCATGGACTTAGGCTTGATTAAAATGACAGACGTTTACAGCATTTTGGAATTCCTTTTTGATAAGATTTTTAAGAATAGATTTTGAGACACATGATAGTATTATACCTCACATTAAAAATATATATTGTACAGGAGTAAAAATCTATTCACTTTGAACTCCTCAAAATTTTATTTATTTGGTTTAGGAATGGAGGTTTAGTAGGCAAAAGAATGAGAAAGGAGACCAGCTCTCCTACAAGAGAAAGGGGTGTCCAAGTGGGACTTTTAAAGGACCGCATGGGACAGTTTTCAGTTGTGGTTGTAGGCAAAGCCGTTTTGTTTTGTTTTGTTTGAGACCGAGTCTCGCTCTGTCTCCAGGCTGGAGTGCAATGGCACAATCTCGGCTCACTGCAACCTCCACCTCCCTGGTTCAAGTTATTCTTCTGCCTCAGGCTCCTGGTTAGCTGGATTTGCAGGCGCATGCCACCACGCCCAGCTAATTTTTGTATTTTCAGTAGAGACAGACTTTCAGCATGTTGACCAGGATGCTCTCGATTTCCTGACCTCGTGATCCACCCGCCCTGGCCTCCCAAAGTGCTGGGATTACAGGTGTGAGCCACCGCGCCCGGCCATTAATTTTGTATTACAGTATGAGCTTCAGTTAAGTTTCTTTCTTTGCTGCCCATGAATTCTTTTTTGAGTCCAAGTTTTGCTCTTGACGTCCAGGCTGGAGTGCAGTGGCGCGACCTTGGTTCACCGCAACCTCCGCCTCCCAGGTTCAAGCGATTTTCCTGCCTCAGCCTCACAAGTAGCTGGGATTACAGGCATGCACCACCACGCCCAGCTAATTTTGTATTTTTAGTAGAGACAGGGTTTCTCCATGTTGGTCAGGCTGGATTTGAACTCCTGACCTCAGGTGATCCACCGGCTCAGCCTCCCAAAGTGCTGGGATTACAGGCACGAACCACCGCACCTTGCCTGTTGTTCATGAATTTATTTAAAGCCCTATTTGTTGAAAAGGCTATGAACCTCTATTGAATTGCTTTTACACCTTGGTCAAAAATTAGTTAAGCATCTTCATGTTGGTCTGTGGGTTCTCAGTGTTACTCCATTGATCTTTGAGCCTAAACTTATGCCAGTACCACTCTATTTCGATTACTGTTGCTGTCCACTAAATTTTAAAATAGAGTAAAATTATTCCTCACTCTATGTTCCTTTTAAAAATTGTTTTGGGGCCGGGCGCAGTGGCTCACGCCTGTAATTCCAACACTGGGAGGCCGAGGCAGGCAAAACACCTGAGGTCACGAGTTCAAGACCAGCCTGGTCAAAATGTTGAAACCCCATTTCTATTAAAAAATACAAGAACTAGCCGGGTTGAGGGGCAGGCACCTGTAATCTCAGCTACTCAGGAGGCTGAGGGAATTGTTTGAAGCCAGGAGGTGGAGGTTGCAGTGAACTGAGATGATGCCACTGAAATCTAGCCTGGGTGACAGAACAAGACTCTGTCTCAAAAATAATAATAATTGACTTTTTATTATTTTGTTAATAATCAATAAAATTGATTAATTTTAATAAAAATGTTTTCCTTTGACTTTGCATGTACATTCTAACGCATGTTTGTCCCTATTTACAAAATGTGTTGTGGCGATTTTGATACAAATGGCCTTAAAGCTAAAGATCGTTTTGGTGGGAATTGACATCTTGTTGACTCTTGCAGTTTATGAATATGGTATGTGCCTCTGCTTATTGAGATCCTCCTTGATTTATTTCATAAGGGTTTTGTAATTTTCAGCTTATAGATTACATACAGATTTTTAAAATCTAGACAGTTTTTTAGGGTGCCATCATTTGGTGCATTGAGTTTTAAATTTCAGTGTGCACTTGATACTTGAAATTACAGAGAAATACAATATATAAACTATAATTTTTATATGTATACTATGACTTTGCTGAAGTCCATAGTTCTAGCAGCATTTTTTGGATAGCTTTCTTAGGATTTTCTTCATTAATACCAATATTATTAGCAAACATCAAAGATTTCTTACTTGGTTTTTTTGAGACTCTTGCTCTGTCACCTAGGCTGGAGTGCAGTGGTGCAGTCTTGGCTTACTGTAATCTCTGCCTCCCAGGTTAAAGCGATTTTTGTCCTTAGCCTCTAGAGTAGCTGGGATTACGGGCACACTCCACTAAGCCCAGCTAATTTTTTTTTTTTTTTTTGAGATGGAGTTTCGCTCTTGTTATCCAGGCTGGAGTGCAATGGCGCCATCTCAGCTCACCGCAACCTCCGCCTCCCGGGTTCAGGCAATTCTCCTGCCTCAGCGTCCCGAGTAGCTGGGATTACAGGCACGCGCCACCGTGCCCAGCTAATTTTTTGTCTTTTTAGTAGGGACAGGGTTTCACCATGTTGATCAGGATGGTCTCAATCTCTCGACTTTGTGATCCACCCGCCTTGGCTTCCCAAAGTGTTGGGATTACAGGCCTGAGCCACTGCGCCCAGCCGTCCAGCTAATCTTTATATTTTGTAGAGATGAGGTTTTACCATGTTGCCAGACTGGTCTCCATCTCCTGAGCTCAAGTGAGCCTCCTGCCTCAGCCTCCCAAAGTGCTGGAATGATAGGCATGAGCCACTGCTCCTGGCCCAAACATCTTATGTCACCTAGCTAATCTATATCACTTTTATTTCCTTTTCTTGTGTTTATTGCACTAGCTATAACTTCCAGTGTGATGCTGAATAAAAGTGAAACAGGACATACTTGCCTTTTTCTTGAAGTTTGGGAGAAAGCATTGTTCAATATTGATCATTAAATATGATACCTGTAAACTTTTATGTCCATGTTCTTTAGAAAGTTTCCCTTCTGAATTTCTGAGAGCTGTTATTGTGAATGGCCATTTAATTTGCCAAATGCTTTCCCCCCTTCAATTGAATGATCATATGATTTTTCTTCTTTAGCCTATTGTGATGGATTGCTTTAACTGATTTTAGAATCTTTTGTTGTTGTTGTTTTTGAGACAAAGTCTCACTCTTTTGCCCAGGCTAGAGTGCAGTGGTGCAATCTTAGCTCACTGCAACCTCCATCTCCCAGGTTGAAGCAATTTGCTTGTCTCAGACTGCCAAGTAGCTGGGACTACAGGCATGCAACATCATGCCCGGCTAATTTTTGTATTTTTAGTAGAGATGGCCAGGCTAGTCTCGAACTTCCAACCTCAAGTGATCCGCCCACCTCAGCCTCCCAAAGTCCTGGGATTACAGGCATGAACCACCATGCCTGGCTAATATTTGAATGTAAGCCAGCCTTGTACTCCTGGAATAAACCCCATCAGGTCATGGAGTATGGATTTTTTTTTAATCACAACATTCCATATCCTAGTATTTTATTGAGAAACGTTGTGTCTGAAATCATGAGTGTTCCATCTGGCCAAATATGTGGCTGGAATTTTCCCAAAAGTGGTGACAGGAGTTCCCAAAAGGGACTGTTTCAAACAGTCCTGCAATAGGACCCGTTAGGATTCCAAAGAAAGGAGCATTAAACACCAGGGTAATTAGTCAAATCGTTTTTCAGAGGACCTTTCATCTGGGGGTGGGTGCTGCAGTGTGTCCTTGTGTTGAGCAGCGGAGGGAACAAAAGCCCTCCTTGTGTGTGTCCGCAATGAGAAGTTTGCGTTACGGAGATTGTACGATGGCTCAGATCCGGGGCCAGTTTCTACGTGTTTAGCAACATGTTAGATCTTTCAGTATTTCAGGCAACAACCTGTTTATTGGTGCCTGGGCATTTCAATCCCTAGCTTACATTTAACCCTGCAGAAGAAGACATACACTTGGTAGGATCGCAGAGCTGTCAAGGCACCTTGCATTTCCAGGTCAGGACACAGAAAGCAGGGGAATTGGGGGCCATTACAATGAGCAACGTCGGTCAATGGTTTTACTTTTTCTGTTTTCACTTTATCTGATTTTGGTGTTTGGTGTAAATTCTGGACTCCCAAAATAAATGGGAAAGTGTTCCTCCAGTGCCGCCACCACCCCTGACTTTTTTCGCATGACATTTTGTTGAATTGGTGAAACAAGGTTTCTCTTGTGGAAGATTTGAGTTACATATTCAATTTAATGGGTTTCGACAGATGATTCTTTTTCAAGAATTGTTCCATTTCCTCTAAATTTTCTAATTTGTGGAGTTATTTCAGGTGTTATTACTCCCTTCAAGACAGAAGGTTCTGTAGTTATATCCCTTGTTTTACTCCTAAAAGTGGTTATGTGTGTCTTTTTTCTTTATCTTTGTTAATCTTCTTAGATGTTCATAAATTTTATTGTGTGGAGTGCACTGGTGCCATCTTGGCTCACTGCAACCTCTGCCTCCCAGGTTCCTGCGAGTCTCCTGCCTCAGCCTCCTGAGTAGCTGCGATTACAGGCATGTGCCACCACGCCCAGGTAATTTTTGTGTTTTTAGTAGAGATGGGTTTTCACCATATTGGCCAGGATGGTCTCCATCTCTTCACTTCATGATCCACCCACCTTGGTCTCCCAAAGTGCTGGGATTACAGGCGTGAGCCACCGTGCCTGGCTGTCACTGATTTTCTATGTGTGATTTTCTTTTATTTCTATTCTGATCTGTCTTGTTTTCTTTTTTTCTACTTGCTTTGGTTGTATATTGTTGTTTGCAGTTTCTTGAGGTGGGAGCTTAGATTATTATTAGAGACTTTATTTTTTATTTCTATTTTTTTTGAGACAGAGTTTGGTCTTGTTGCCCAGGCTGGATTGCAATGGCGCGATCTCGGCTCACTACAACCTCCACCTCTCAGATTCAAGCAACTGTCCTGCCTCAGCCTCCCAAGTAGGTATGCACCCAAGTAGCTATACAGCCTCCCAAGTGGCTATACAGACATGCACTACCATGCTTGGCTAATTTTCTATATTTAGTAGACACGGGATGTCTCCAAGTTGGTCAGGCTGGTCTCGAACTCCTGAGCTCAGGTTATCCGCCGGCCTCGACCTCCCAAAGTGCTGGGATTACAGGCGTGAGCCACCACGCCCGGCTGACTTTATTCTAATTAGTTTTATAAATAAAACTCAGCACTGTTTGAACTCCATCTTACATTTTCCTATGTTGTAGTTATATTTTCATTCAGCTCAACTATTTCTCGACCCCATTTAAGAATTTATCTGTGTCGCATGGGTTCAGAGTGCGCACTTTCATCCCCAACTGTTTCAAATATTTCTGTTGTCATTCCGCCATTGTTAGTTTCACGTTTGGCCTGGGCACAAGCTCTGTTTAATCTCAAAACATGTATATCTGTTGAAGTTTGTTTTATGGCCCATAAACAATATGCTGGTTGAGTATTCCATCAGTACTTGTGAAAAGGATGTGTATTCTGGTATTGTTTGGTAAAATAGTCTGTGTTTATGGATCCTGCTGATTAATGAGGTTATTCAGACTTTCTATATTTTCCTCATTTTGTGTCTGGTATTTTGCTAAAAGAAGGATGTTAAAATCCCCAACTATAATTGTGGGATTTTTTTATTTCTCCTATGAGTTCTATCACTTTTTCCTTTGTGTATTTGAATGTTCTCTTGTTTGGTGCATATGCATTTATGATTACTATATCTTCTTGGTGTATTGGCCTTTATATCATTATGAAACTTTCCTCTTTTTCCCTGTTCATTTTCCTTTCTTTTTTTTCTTTTTTCTTTTTTTTTGGGACAGAGTTTCTCACTTGTTACCCAGGCTGGAGTGCAATGGCGCGATCTTGGCTCACCACAACCTCCGCCTCCTGGGTTCAGGCAATTCTCCTGCCTCAGCCTCCTGAGTAGCTGGGATTACAGGCACGCGCCACCATGCCCAGCTAATTTTTGTATTTTTAGTAGAGACGGGGTTTCACCATGTTGACCAGGATGGTCTCAATCTCTTGACCTCGTGATCCACCCACCTCGGCCTCTCAAAGTGCTGGGATTACAGGCATGTACTTTATTTTTTAAAATGTTTTATTTCTTTATATTTTCTTCAAATTTGTAAGATATATATTCTGATTCAGTTAATGTTTAAGCTTTAAAACAGTTATTTAATACATTACAGAGTTAGTCTTTGCCCTCCTGAGAAAATATAAGAAATTTATACATTAATTAGTTTGCCCATATCAGTTTATATACTATTGAAGATATGCATGCCAATTCCACCATTCCGTCCCCAGAAGTAAATATTAATATTTTATAATGATAATGAGTGGTCTTGCTGATCCACAGATGCACCCCCTCTCTCAGATCCTCATTGCGTGTATCATCACAGTCCCGTCACCTGGGGTCACTTTCCTTCAACCTTAAGAAGGGTCTTAAAAGTGTTATTTTATGCCAGTGATTTTTTTCCATTAAACTTCTCATTTTGGGATTCAAATCGTCTTATTTCACGGTTTTTCTTAGTCAGTGCATTTGTTATGCATAGAAAGCCGTTGGCAGTTGTACCTGTAACTCCTTCAGCATGTTATTCCATTGTGTCCCTGACACCTAAATTTGTATTGGCTTGGAGTGGAGACAGATAACTTATATTATACATATATGCAGTTATGTATGTGTGTATATAAAAATTACGTGTATATATATTTTCCTATAAATAAGATATGAATTATTTCTGTCATCTCATAAACCAGGTTATAAAATTTTAACTACAGTGATACTTAAGTGGACAGTGGAGTTAAAAACTATGAAGAGCAATTAGTCTTGATAGGTCTGTGTTTTGAATCATATGGCCTATAAGAATGTGTCTTTTGGACAATAGACCGACCTGTAGTTTATGAAACTCTCCTGCATGTGATTTTTTTTTTCAATTAAATGAGTCTATAGATGTGCTTTTGTGCAAAAATTTTAGCCGTTACCAGCCTGGCCATGGTGGCTCACACCTGTAATCCCAGCACTTTGGGAGGCTGAGGCGATCAGATCACCTGAGGTTAGGAGTTCGAGACCAGCCTGACCAACATGGAGAAACCCTATCTCTACTAAAAATACAAAATTAGCTGGGCGTGGTGGCACATGCCTGTAATCCCAGCTAGTCAGGAGGCTGAGGCAGGAGAATCAACTGAACCTGGGAGGCGAAGGTTGCCATGAGCCAAGATCGTGCCATTGCACTCCAGCCTGGGCAAAAAGAGCAAAACTAAAAAAAAAAAAAAAATTATAACCATTACCTATGATGCTACTTGATGAGCAAGGGAATGATTGTACTTTGTTTTTGGTTGCTTTGTTTGTTTTTTCAAAATCGCCACTGATCCTGAAAAGGTGGATCTTTGATTTGTCTTCCTGAAGCAATGTGAGAACCTTGTGTTGAAGAAGACTGCTAATAGCCTGTATGTATCTAAGCGCTATGTGCCAGGCCCGGTGTTAAGTACTTTTTACCTCACTTCCCATGTTTCCACGAAGTTGGTTGTAGTGTTTTCCATCTTACCTTTTTTTTTTTTTTTTTTTTTTTTTTTTTGGCTAATGACTATGAAAGACCTCCAGTTCTTGAACTTGAGCTAGAGCCCCATCTCCAGAGTTTCTTTATCCGAAAGTAGAAGTTGGGTCCAAGAGTTTACAGTTTTTTGTAAGTTCATAGCGAAGCTAATGCTGTAAAACCACCTACCAAATTGTGAACCAATGAATTAGAAGAGGCTCATGTTTTCGTCATGTTACATGCAAAGCTCCTCCTTCGCCCTTCACCATGAATAAAAGCTCCCTGTGGCCTCACCAGAAGCAGATACCGGCACCATGCTTCCTGTGCAGGCAGCAGAAAAGTAGCCTTACATCTCTTTTCTTATATGTTAACAAAAAATTAGGAGAATATTTAATGTTTTACAAAAAGGCCCACAAGCGAGATACAGACGTTGTTCAATTTATTAATACATTTCAATCCCCAAAGCTGACAGAGGTGAAGCAGGTCTCCCAGGGCTTCAGAAGCAGGAGGATTAAATAATGGGTCACCTGCTGGCGACTTCAGTGGCGTGGCATTGTCCCAAGTGGCCAGGGAAATCAGGGTGCATACCCTTTTTTTTTTTTTTTTTTTTGAGACGGGGTTTGGCTCTTGTTACCCAAGCGGGAGTGCAATGGCGCGATCTCGGCTCACCGCAACCTCCGCCTCCTGGGTTCAGGCGATTCTCCTGCCTCAGCCTACCGAGTAGCTGGGATTACAGGCACGAGTCACCATGTCCAGCTAATTTTTTTGTATTTTTAGTAGAGACGGGGTTTCACCTTGTTGCCCAGGATGGTCTCGATCTCTTGACCTCGTGATCCACCCGCCGCGGCCTCCCAAAGTGCTGGGATTACAGGCGTGAGCCGCCGCGCCCGGCCGGTGCATACCCTTCAAAGACAGCCGTAGCCTACGAGGCACAGTTTTCCCCAGTGTTTCTTCCACTCCCGGCGCTACGCATTTCCAGCCGGCGAGCAGCCAATGACAGCCCAGAAACTGGGCGTTTCCTGCTGCTCCGGGCGGCAGGGGCGGGGCTTCTGGCGTCGCCGTCGTGACGTCTTTTTCCTTTGCCCGGTCCGTGCATTCCGGTTGAGAAGGCTGAGTCCAGTCCTAGATCGGGTGGACTTTCTACTGGGCTCTCGCCGAACCAAGCAGGAAAAGAGAGTGGAGGCTACAAGGACCGTCCTCCGCGCTTTCGTTACGATCCATGACCCCTGTCGTGGGACGGGCGGCCCCTCGCGGAGGTGTCTGCCGGGGCCGGGCTCTTACCGAGGCCTCCACACACGCCCTCTTGTCCTTGTGTCCCCCGGAGGCCGCCGCCTTAGTCTCCTGAGCGTTTTTACACCGGGTAGACTGAGGCGTGGAGCGCGGTGGAGGCGTGGGGTTTCGGCTGAGCCCACGGGACACAGCCCGTGCACCCCCTTCTCACGGCAGCGGCGGTGCTGATGGACCGGGTTCAGGTGAGTGGGGGAATCCCCGTACACCGGCCTGGTTGGTGTGTCCTGGGATGTTCGCTCACTCCGTCGCGTTATGCGGAGGGGTTCCGCTTTCCTTATCTTTTTTTTTTTTTTTTTTTTTTTTTTGAGACGGAGTTTCGCTGTTGTTACCCAGGCTGGAGTGCAATGGCGCGATCTCGGCTCACCGCAACCTCCGCCTCCTGGGTTCAGGCAATTCTCCTGCCTCAGCCTCCCGAGTAGCTGGGATTACAGGCACGCGCCACCATGCCCAGCTAATTTTTTGTATTTTTAGTAGAGACGGGGTTTCACCATGTTGACCAGGATGGTCTCGATCTCTTGACCTCATGATCCACCCGCCTCGGCCTCCCAGAGTGCTGGGATTACAGGCTTGAGCCACCGCCCCCGGCCTCTGCTTTCCTTATCAATGGCATAAGGTGTGGGACGGATTCGAAGGCGCAGGGGCAGTTCGTACAAATGCATGCATGGAGATGAGAGTGAGCTTAGAAGGTTCTGGGAACCGTCCGTGCCTGGTGAGAACAGAGAACAGGGGGTCAGAGGTAGGCCTGGAATGGCAGCCTGAGGAGCTGGTCCTCTCTTCTAACGGTGTTGGGACTCATGCAAGGTTTGATACAGAGAAGGGAGGTCCTCTGATGCAGTTCTTAAAAGGCTCCCTCTGGCTGCAGAGTGGGTAGACTGGGGAGCATAGAGGTAGACGGGGAGATCAAGGTAGAATCTACTGAAATAGTCCAGGTGAGCGTTGATAGTGGGTGGGCTAGAGTGGTTGCAGCAGAGATTAGAGCATACATGGGTTTCCTATATGTATTTTGTAAGGATGACCAGATTCTCTGATGAGACATAGTGATAGCCTGGGATTCTTCACATGTCCGTCTTCACTTGACACCGGGGGCGGTGAATGGGGGGGTCATTTCTAGCTTAGTGTCCTGAATCCCGACCATGAGTTGTATCGAGTTATGTAGAGAAGTCCCCACCTGGCAAGCAATGGCACGAGTACTGGAAGAGTATATTAGACCCAGGAACAGCTACTGCAAACGCTTGTACGTAAGATTGAGTTGGGAGTGCTCAGGGAACCTCAGGTCTTAATTACCTCTTTGGAAACAGATATCAGAGGAAGGAGTTAGGCAGGAATGGCTGGCCGAGGAGCTGGACCCCCGTCCTAAGTTTGGTGAAACTCATGGGAGATTTGGAGCAGAGGAAGAGATTATCTGACTCGGATTTTAACAAGCTGTCTCTGGCTTTCAGGTTGAGAACAGACTGTGAGCGTGAGGGAGGAGCTACTGCAGTGGTGTTGATGGTGTCTGGTCTAGAGGTGTGGCTGTGGAGGTGAGAGAAGTTGGTGAATTTTCCTTTTTTTAAGTAGGGTGATTGGATTTTTTGGTGTGAAGGGCATATGACAGAAGAGAGTCATGGTTGACCCTAAGATTGTTTTATTTATTTTTGCGGTAGCTGGTAAAATGATGGAAATGCCGTCAACTCAGATGGAGAAGTTGGCAACGCGTGTGATTTTTAGTGGTTATGTCAGGAGGTACGCTTTGGCCATGTTTAGGTTAAGAAGTCTCAGTGGACGTCTTAGTTGAGGCCTCAAGAAGGCACACAGGTTTTTAGTTCTGGGGAAGGGTCCTGGTGAAGAAGTGGAAAGAAATGGTGGCCAATGTGTGGAGTGGGATGGGGTATCTTCAAGTCCTGGTGGTAATGCTGTTATTGAGTTAGAAGGTTGAAACTGGAGACTGAGAGAAAACTGGGTCTGTTGCTTAGGCACCTGGGTGGCAGTGGTGCACGGTGTGAAGACACGGGCCCTTCCTGGACACTGTGTGCAGACTGGCATGGGGGATGAGGGATGTCATTGAGGTGCATATGGGGATGGGCCAGTGGCAGTGGGGATCTCAGATGTGAGGAAGGTGTGTTCCAAAGAGTAATTGTGAGTGCTGGGAGGACTCTGAACTCATGGTCTTAAGACTCTAATATTGGCAGCTCATGGGAGAAGATGGAGCTGAAGTTTGGTTGTGTTTAGAGGCGTCGCCTGGACAACTCCAGGAGACCTGGTTAGTAGAAGAGTGTTTGGTCATGCCAGACCCAGACTTGAGACAGTATCTGTCTGCACACTTGCCTGGTTCTGCTCCGGGCTGGACAGAGTGGTGAGAGGGACTTGAGGAGAGAGCAGACTCTACTGGTGCCAAGGTCTGTGTCTCCTCTTAGTCGGGAGGCTACGAAGGCAAGGGACTAAAGGTGGGTGTGTGAGTGTACGGGACCAGGGAGGAAGAGGTTCCGGAGAGAGATGCTGACTCAGCTCTACTCATCGTGGCAGAGTTGTGTGACCTTCGAGGACGTGTTCGTGTACTTCTCTCGAGAGGAGTGGGAACTCCTTGAGGAGGCGCAGAGATTCCTGTACCGTGATGTGATGCTGGAGAACTTTGCCCTTGTGGCCACACTGGGTAAGTCTGTTTTATCTGACGCTACACGGCAAAGCTTAGTAACTTCAAACAGTACAACAGTGAAAATCAGTTATCTCAGCTGCAGAGCATTGGGAATCTGGTTACAGCATATTTTGTTGTTCCTTGTTTTCCTTTTTTTTTTTTTTATGTTTTGAGGCAGAGTCTCACTCTGTCACCCAGGTTACAGTGCAGTGTTGTGATCATGGTTCCTTGCAGCCTCAAACTCCTGGGCTGAAGTGATCCTCCCACTCAGCCTCCCGAGTAGCTGGGACTACAGGTGCATGCCACCATGCCCAGCTATTTTTACTTTTTGTAGAGATGAGGTCTTGCTGTGTTGCCCAGGCTGGAATAGAGCTCCTGACCTCAAGCAGTCCTTCCTCCTTGGCCTCCTAAAGTGCTGGGACTATAGGCTTGAAGTTTTTTTTGTTTTTTTTTTTGAGACGGAGTTTCGCTCTTGTTACCCAGGCTGGAGTGCAATGGCGCCATCTCGGCTCATCGCAAACTCTGCCTCCCGGGTTCAGGCAATTCTCCTGCCTCAGCCTCCTAAGTAGCTGGGATTACAGGCATGCACTACCATGCCCAGCTAATTTTTTGTATGTTTAGTAGAGATGAGGTTTCACCTTGTTGACCAGGATGGTCTCGATCTCTTGACCTTGTGATCCACCCGCCTCGGCCTCCCAAAGTGCTGGGATTACAGGCGTGAGCCACCGCACCCAGTCTCTCATGAAGTTTTAATCAAGCTCTCAGCCAGTATCATGGTCTTATCTAAGAAGAATCCACTTACAAGCTCACTCACATTGCTGTTTGCAAGATTTAGTTTCTTGTGGCTTGCTGGGCTGTGAGCATTGTTCCTTGCTGGCTATTGGCCAAAGTCCACCCTCAATTGACCTTTCTGTACTGTACCTCATAACATGGAAGCTAACTTCTCTTTGAGCAAAAGAATGTTAAAGATGGAAGCCCAGAATTGTAACCTAATATTGGAAGTGTGATTGCATTATTTTCGACATATTCTATTCCTTGGAAATGAGTCAGTCCATCCAGCTTACCATCAAAAGATGAGGCTTACACAGGGGCAAGAGTACTAGGAAGTAGGGGTCACTGGGACCATCTCAGAGGCTGTGTTCCACAGGCCTTTACACCCACTGTGGTGTCCTTGGTGGTGGGGTTTGAGTCTTCCCCTGTTCCCCATGGGCCCCTCTTTCTGTCCATCTTATCAGTGACTCTTCTCCTTCCCTTCTTTGTTTCCCGGGGTAGGTGCTGTGGGTGCCAAGATTGGCTGTGTTCAGTGTCTCTGCCTTCACCGGGTAATCTGAACATCTGTTACCCTAGAGCTCTGCAGGAAAAGGTTAGGATTCAGGGGTGTTTCAGTCTGCTAAGCAGATTCTACACAGCTCAGGTGCTTACTGCCTGAGTCGGTGTCATTATCTTTGCATCTCTTTGTCCCAGGTTCTGCCCCCATCCTCTTGTGGACATTTCCTGTGGCCTGACTATGCCAGGAAGTCCAGGAGCTGACACAATAATTTCTCTTGATTACAGGGCTATCCTGGGACATCTTCCTTAAACAGCATTTTTTCTAAACATTCTACTTTCTCTGTGGCCTGCACCACTCACCAGCCTAGTTTGCTTTACAGGTTTCATTTTCCAGTTTCACAGTTTCAGGTAGTTGCCCATCTGGAGAGGGGGCAGAAGGCCTTGGGCAGACATCAGTCCAGCCACAATAAGGGAGACCTGGGGAGGGCCTGTGCTTGCTGAATGGGAGCTGGGAGAGGGCGTCTGTTACGGCCGGGTTCAAATCGAACCTTCAGCTTGTCTTGCGTTTGTCAGTGTTTTGCTGCCAAGGCCCATAGTGATTCTGCACATCTACTTTTCTTCCCTCATTCCTGGCACTTTTTCCCTTTGTCATTTATCACCTGTCTTCCATCCTTTGGGTGTTTTCCCACTTTTCTGTCTCCATATTTCACTTGTTCTCTTCAACATTAGCTCACATTACTATGTCATGAATTGTGCACATTAAATAGTCCTTGAGAACTAGCTACTTATTTGGAGTCAGATTTTCCTGGGCAGGACACACCTATTAGCACAGAGCTCACCTGACACTAGCAGTCAAGGCCCTGCTGAAATCCTCTTCCAGAGATATCAGGTAGAGGCTTCACCTCTACTTCCTATCCTATACGCCATTGTCTTTAGGTTTTTACCCCATAGTTAGGGTTCCTCCATTCTGTGGCCTGTAGAGGCCCTCTGCTGACAGCTAGCTCTTCTTTACACTGTTTGCAGCTCTCTTGTCCTGCCAACAAGCCAGTGGACTCGCACTGGTGATGACACACATTTGTGATGGGGCTGCTGCCTCCCACCAAAGTCAATGTGCACTTCACCAGCATGTTTTTGCTTTCAGGTTTTTGGTGTGAAACAGAAAATGAGGAGGCACCTTCAGAGCAGAGCATTTCTTTAGAAGGAGTGTCACAGGTCAGGACTGCTGAGTCAGGTCTCTTCCAAGCACACCCATGTGAGTTGTGTGACCCACTCTTGAAAGACATTTTGCACCTGACTGAACACCAGGGATCACACCTTGCACAGAAACTGTATACACATGGGCCGTGTAGGAGAAGATTCTCATTCAGTGCACAATTTTACCAGCACCAGAAGCAACGTAATGGAGAGAATTGTTTCCGAGGGGATGAGGGAGGGGCCTCCTTTATGAAGAGCTGTACAATCTGCATGTTAGGGAGATCCTTTACCTGCAGGGAGGAGGAGATGGACTTACCAGACAGCTCTGGCCTCTTCCAGCACCAGACCACTTACAGTAGGGTGAGTCCATGCGAAAGGACTGAGTGCATGGAGTCTTTCCCACACAGCTCCAGTCTTGGGCAACACCAAGGAGACTATGATGGACAGATGCTTTTCGTTTGTGGTGATGAAGGGAACGCCTTTCTGAACACCTTTACTCTTCTTGACAGCCAGATAGCACATGCTGAGGTGAGACCCTTTACATGCCTCCCACGTGGAAATGGGTTCAAGGAGAAATCAGCTCTTATTAATCCCAGAAAAAGCCACAGTGGAGAAACTCATGTGTGTAAGGAGTGTGGAAAAGCCTTCATTCACTTGCACCACCTAAAAATGCACCAGAAATTTCACACTGGAAAAAGACATTATACGTGCAGCGAATGCGGGAAGGCCTTCAGCCGCAAGGACACACTCGTTCAGCACCAGAGAGTTCACACTGGAGAAAGATCTTATGACTGCAGTGAATGTGGAAAAGCCTACAGCAGAAGCTCCCACCTTGTTCAACACCAGAGAATTCACACAGGAGAAAGGCCTTATAAGTGCAACGAATGTGGGAAAGCCTTCAGCCGTAAAGACACACTTGTTCAGCACCAGAGATTTCATACTGGAGAAAGGCCTTATGAGTGCAGTGAATGTGGAAAGTTCTTTAGCCAGAGCTCCCACCTTATTGAACACTGGAGAATTCACACTGGGGCAAGGCCTTATGAATGCATAGAATGTGGAAAATTCTTTAGCCATAACTCTAGCCTCATTAAACATCGGAGGGTCCACACGGGAGCAAGGTCCTACGTGTGCAGCAAATGTGGGAAGGCCTTTGGCTGCAAAGACACACTCGTTCAGCACCAGATAATCCACACTGGAGCAAGGCCTTATGAGTGCAGTGAATGTGGGAAGGCCTTCAGCCGTAAAGACACACTTGTGCAGCACCAAAAAATCCACACTGGAGAAAGGCCTTATGAGTGTGGTGAATGTGGCAAATTCTTCAGCCACAGCTCCAACCTTATTGTACACCAGAGAATTCACACTGGAGCCAAGCCTTATGAGTGCAGCGAATGTGGAAAATGCTTTAGCCACAACTCCAGCCTCATTCTGCACCAGAGAGTTCACACAGGAACAAGGCCTTACGTGTGCAGTGAGTGTGGGAAGGCTTACATTAGTAGCTCCCACCTTGTGCAGCACAAGAAAGTACACACTGGAGCAAGACCTTACGAGTGCAGTGAATGTGGGAAATTCTTCAGCCGCAACTCTGGCCTCATCCTGCACCAGAGGGTTCACACTGGGGAAAAGCCTTATGTATGCAGTGAGTGTGGGAAAGCCTACAGCCGAAGCTCCCATCTCGTTCGTCACCAGAAAGCACACACTGGGGAAAGACCTCATGGGTGCAACAGTTTTGGTGACCCTTTACCTGCATCTCTTAAACTTGTTTAACACCAGAAAATTCACACAAGAGAAAGGCCTTACGAATCCAGAAAATGTGTCATCTTGTTCATCCTCGTAGGACTCACACCAGAGTGATGCTCTCTGAGTACCCTTTGTGAGAGAGCCATCAGCTAGCAGCAGATAAGCCGTCTATATTCATTCCACCCTGGAAAGATTCCTGGTAAGCCCCGCGTGTATGGGAAGCTTTCGTGAGGTGTGTTGCACTTTGTAACTATCTGGGGCTCCTGATGGAATTTATTTCACTGCCAGTGCCTGTGGCGGAAGCCATCCTATTCCTACCAGCTGTGTGTGTCCGTCACTCCATTTTGCTCAGGGAAGGCAGACTCCTGTGCTTTCTTTCCTCTTCCCTGCAGGGAATCATGAGTATTTTCAAAGGACCACCCCCAACTCCCCCCCCCACCATTGAGAGTCCTCAGCTTTTCCTCCATGATTAGGTTCCGAGCAAAGTGATCTAGCTCTGACCAGAAGGACCCGAACTAGGGTCTGCTGGGATTTCATGACAGGAACTCCCATCGTCGCGGACACTGCTGACTGTGAATGTGATCGCTGTGTCTTACCTGTGCTGCCAGATCTCCCAGCTTTGGAACTGCTTGCCCCATGCTGCTCTGCTTCATACAGTGATAAAGGCCAATGGTGGCAGCCTTTACTCTTGGGGGTTCTGTTACTGTGTAGACTGGACTGAGAAAAGAATTGGGTTCTGTCATGAAGGGAGTAACACCTTTTATGGACACCACCTCTGTGTGCCTCAGAGGAGACCGACCATAGGATGGCAGAACACAGTTCTCAGTCTAGCTTGACCTAATTCGTACCATTGCCCTAGGTCTGCTAGGAAAGAGTAAAAAGTTTTTTGTGCCTAACTTTGTGGCCTGGCTGCCGGGACTTCCTGTGAGCCCAGTGAGGAGGGCATAGTTGGTGTGAAAATCTCCTGTGCTTCTGGAAGCAACATAAGTTGGGTCCCTTGACTGGCACGTACTCCCGAGCACTGTTGAGGGATTGCTGTCTTCAGTACCTATACAGGATCGAGTCCCTGATACCCAGAATCCCATAGGCGAGTGACACTGACCGTGAGACCTCTGTCGGGCAATGTGAAAATCATGATTGGCACAGAAACACTGAGACAATGGAGTGGGGATGACTGTGGCAAGCAAAAGATTTGAACATTCTAGAGAGGCGTCCGCAGATACCAGTGCAGTTATGATGGTGTGGGATGGGGCTGCACAGAAATTCTCAGGACCTTCAGGCACCTGTATCTCCTGTGGCCAAGGCCACTGTCAGACTAAATCATGTAAATGTTTGTGGATTTCTGTGTCTCCCTGGGCAGTTGACCTTGTAGCCATCACTGCACAGACAGGAACCCCAGCACTGACAGAGGAGCGATCCAGGAACGGGTCTTCTCTGACCCACCAGCATTCCTAGTGACTGAGATGGACATGGACTTCATTGCCCATCCATTTTCACCAACATTGAGGCAGGGCTCACTCTCCTCAATTGTAGGGAGAGGAATATGGTTGATTTTCCAAGTGGAACAGTATATATAGTTTTTAATGAGGAACATTTATTTAACACCTTTACGGAGGTATTAACATGCAATAAACTGGAACTAAAGTATAAAATGTGCGTGTTTCAGCATGGATACACCTGTGAAACCACCACAGTCTAGCTACCCGACCTCACAACAGATTGTCCCTTTATAATCCTTCTCAATCTTCCCTCGTCTTGTTTTCCACAATTCACAAGCAACAGCAAGCATTTTCTATAATTTTATAAGTGAAGCTGTACGGTGTGTACTTTTGTGGGGAGCTGTTGCCTTTTCAGTAAACAACTATTTTAAGGTTAATCCATTATCTCGTTGCATGAATCAATTGTTTGCTCATTTGTATTGCTGAGTAGTATTTCATTGTATACCCAAGTTTTCTTTTTTGCCAACTTAATTGTTAGATGTTTAGGCTGTTTTCAGTTTCTGGCTGTTACAAATAAACCTTTGAAGCTTTGTGCGCAAGTTCTGGCTGAATGGTCTTCCATTCTATAAATACACCTCGGTTTCTCCTTATCCATTTACCTAATGAAGGACGTCGTAGTTGCTTTCAAGTCTTGGCACTTATGAATGAATCTATTACACATTTGTATAGTTCTTCTGTGGACATATGTTTTCAGCTCATTTGGATACATGCCACGGCGTGCAATTTTCTCTGTCATGCAGTATGTTTAGTCTCGTAAGAAACTGCCAAGCCATCTTCCAAAGTTGCTCTAGCTTTTTTTTTTTTCTGAGACAGAGTCTTGCTTTATCACCTAGGCTGGAGTGCAGTGGCATGATCTCGGCTCACTGCAACCTCCGCCTCCCAGGCTCAAGCAACTCTCCCACCTCAGCCTCCTGAATAGTTGGGATTACAGGTACGTGCCACCACACCCAGCTAATTTTTGCAAGTTAGTAGAGACGGGGTTTTGCCATGTTGGCCAGGCTGGTCTCGAACTCCTGACCTCAAGTGATCACCCTCAGCCTCCCGAAGTGCTGGGATGACAGGCATGAGCCACTGCACCAGGCCGTGGCTATACCATTTTTGCATCCAACCAACAATTAATGAACATTTCTCTTGCATCTCGTTCTAGTCAGCATTTGGCATTCACAGTATTTAGGATTTTAAAACGCCATTCAAGTAGGTGTAGTGATATACCACTGTCGCGCTAATCTGCAATTCCCTAATAACACGCAATGAGTATCTTTTATTTTTTAAAGGCAGTATTTCGTTTTGTTTTTGTTTTTGGTGAGACAGAGTCTTGCTCTGTCGCCCAGGCTGGAGTACAGTGGCGTGATCGTGACTCACTGCAACCTCCACCTCTTGTGTTCAAGTGATTCTTCCACTTCAGCCTCCTGAGTAGCTGGGACTACAGGCACCCGCCACCATGCCTAGCTAATTTCTGTATTTTTAGCAAAGACAGGGTTTCTCCATATTGGCCAAGCAGGTCTTGAACTCCTGACCTCAGGTGATTCACCCACCTTGGCCTTCCGAAGTGCTGGGATTATAGCACCCAGCCTGGCTGGGTTTTTGTGTGTGTGTGTGAGTTTCACACGTCTGAATAGGTGGTTTGCAGAGAGAGAAGTTAACAACTTTGGCTGTTAGTTTGAATCTGTGATTTATGAATACCAAAAAGACAACGCATGTAAGAAAGCATAACAGTCCTGCATACACACAGCAGCTGGCAGCCGGATTTCCAGTGCGTTTCATCTGCCTACCATTGACTTGAACCCCAGTGCATATGTGCTCATTGAACATTTTCTAGAGCAGTAAATACACAACATCACACAACTTCCCTATCCTTATTTATTGTGAGATAAAGTTGTTGCCGGGCACAGTGGCTCAAGCCTGTAATCCCAGCACTTTGGGAGGCCGAGGCGGGTGGATCACGAGGTCAAGAGATCGAGGCCATCCTGGTCAACATGGTGAAACCCCGTCTCTCTAAACATACAAAAAATTAGCTGGGCATGGTGGCGTGTGCCTGTAATCCCAGCTACTGGGGAGGCTGAGGCAGGAGAATTGCCTGAACCCAGGAGGCAGAGGTTGCGGTGAGCTGAGATCGCACCATTGCACTCCAACCTGGGTAACAAGAGCGAAACTCCGTCTCAAAAAAAAAAAAAAAAGAGAGAGAGTCTTACACTGTCACCTAGAGTGCAGTGGCACAATCTCTGCTCACTGCAACTTCTGCCTCCCGGGTTCAAGCGATTCTCCTGCCTCAGCCTCCTGAGTAGCTGGGATTACAGGTGCCTGCCACCATAACCGTCTAATTTTTTGTATTTTTACTAGAGATGGGATTTCACTATGTTGGCCAGACTGGTCTTGAACTCCTGACCTCGTAATCCGCCTGCCTCAGCCTCCCAAAGTGCTGGGATTACAGGTGTGAGCCACCATACCTGGCCTTCATTTGTATTTGTTGACGGGTCTTTCCATTTATCATCTCTACTTATCACTCCCAACAGTTAATAAGCAGTGTTTTCAAGTACAAAGAAAGAACTTCATTTAGGAGACAGAGCATAATGTGTCCAAGATTCCAGCACAGCCAGTCTCAACTTCATTCTTGGACTTCTCAGACTTTGCTGTCTCGCTCCAACTTTAATCTTACCTTTTTCCCCCTTCACATGCCACAGATAGGTTTCTGGAGAATTATTTCTGCCACTTTTTTTGAATAACAACTGTGGGAAGTAGAAAAGTTCCTCTAAGTTTTCTTGTTAGAGAATAAGTGTGCTAATAACTTTGTTAAGCCCTATCCTATGTATTTGTTAGACACGCCATGCTTATAGGCATGTAGTAATTCTATGTCCTTGTACTTTAGCCAAGATACCTGCGGTGAACTTGCTCACAGGCATGTCCCAGTTCTCCACTGCTTTTACCTGTTTAGAAGAGTTTTCAGTTGTTAGCCAATCTGGTTTTGGTTTAGACTGTGAGGTCTGGCTCCAGCTAACGGAGATCAGACACAGCAGTAAGGACGACCCCAAATGCATAAGGAATAAATTTGTGAGTTTTCCTTTGTTCATTGTACTCTTGGGGCAAGATGGCGAGTGAGAGTACCCTTCCTGCAGTCCAGGAAGTAAAAATTGCATTGCTGAAAGATCCTTTGTCTCAGTGCTGATTTTTCTTGTGGCACCGAGCATCTATTTCCGATAACAACGTAATCATTGTTAGTCCAAACTACACCATTCTGTAAGCCCCCTGCCATTTAACAGATCTTGGTCAGAGTGAAGCATTCCACGGGAGTAAGGGCCTTGAGAAACATTCTGCCCAACTGCCTGACTCTTATCACGTCAAGCTGGCAAAAGGTCCAAGGGATGTCACTATCACATCCTGCCAGAAAAAGGGCCAAACCACCTCAGGAACACGTCATGAACATCTTTGGGCCAGGTGCAGTGACTCTCGCCTGTAATCCCGAAGCAGGTGAATCACCTGAGGTCAGGAGTTCCAGACTAGCCTGACCAACAGGGTGAAACTCCGCCTCTACTGAAAATACAAGAAAAAAAAAAAAAAAAAAAGGGAGTGGTGGCGGGCACCTTCAGCTACTCAGGAGGCTGAAGCAGAATTGCTACCTAGGAGGCGGAGGTTGCAGGGGACCGAGATTGCGCTGTTGCACTCCAGCCTGGGCGACAACAGCCGTTGCAGGTCTTGTGCTGGACATAAAATCTGCGTTGCTTTAAAGCTGCCAACTCTCTGCCTTTCTTTAACCGTCGCCTTCCCTTCAGAACCTAACAATCATTATCAATAGATTTCTGTACTTTTCATTTCACAAGTATTTTCTCAGATAATTTCAACTCCCTGTGAAACAACTCACTTCTCAGGAAGGAGATAAGATCATGACATGTCACAGTTTTTAATCGGGATAATACCGTCCCTGTGTACATAACTGTCCAACAATGGAATGGCAGAAAGTCTCCTGTCGGGAAATGGCATGTATCAGTCACTCTCATTTTCAGATAGGATTGAGACTTCAAAAATAAATGTAAAGTATCTCAGATATGAAGTAATAAGTGCGATTAGAATAAAAGCAATGCACTCTTGGTAGGAACACAATCAGGGACTCTACAGACAGTAATGATGTTTTCTCTTGGATCCAGAGGCATAGCTTCACCCCCCCTTTTTTTTTTTGAGACAGAGTTTCGCTCTTGTCACCCAGGCTGGAGTGCAATGGCGCGATCTCGGCTCACCGCAACCTCCGCCTCCTGGGTTCAGGCAATTCTCCTGCCTCAGCCTCCCGAGTAGCTGGGATTACAGGCACGCGCCACCATGCCCAGCTAATTTTTGTATTTTTAGTAGAGACGGGGTTTCACCATGTTGACCGGGATGGTCTCGATCTCTTGACCTCGTGAACCACCCGCCTCGGCCTCCCAAAGTGCTGGGATGACAGGCGTGAGCCACCGCGCCCGGCCTGACTAACGCTTTAAAATCCGAAAGCGGTGTCGACCCAGAAGACACTGCGGTTCTCGGCGGCGCGACTGAACCCGCGAAGGCGCAGGAAGGAACGTGTGCGTGCGTGCGTGCGTGCGTGCCTGCGTGCGTGCGTGCGTGCGTGTCGTCGGCGGGCAAAACTTCCGGCGACCTCCTGGCGGTGGCTGATTTGGCTCTTTCTGGTGTTTCCAGCAGCTCCGGCCTGGCGGTCATCGAAGTGACGGAGCCGAAAAAGTGCTAGAAGCGGCATGGATCCCACCGCGCAAAGGCGGGAGTGACAGAGGCGCAGCTGACAGTGGCAGAGGCCCTACTGACAAGCGCCGGGGACGGCGGTGTCCTTGTCTCGCCTTTGTCGCCCCCGCGCGGCTCTTACCTGGCTGGGCTGGCGGAGACCGCGCCGACCACCCTGACTGAGGTGGGTGTCCCGTCTCACCCCCGCCCTTCCTCCCAGTGCTGAAGCCCCGAGAAGGGGCCCTGCAGGGCAGGCCCCTTGTCCCGAACAGAGGAGCGTTCCCGTGTGGGGTCCCCGTGTCAGCTCCCATCGGGGACCTCCAGTTCAGGGCATGGAGGCGCTGCCCAGCGGGCCGCGTCGGGGAGCCCGGCGTGTGTGTGGTTTCTGCGGGAGAGAGAGGGGGTTTTGTGAATTCTCGCTTGGCATGGTAACCCGAGCAGCCGGTAACCATGGGAGGTCGTCAAGGGAGGGCCAGTGGGACGGGCGGGGCCAGAATTCGACATCTGAAGTTAGTGGCCGGGCGCGGTGGCTCACGCCTGTCATCCCAGCACTTTGGGAGGCCGAGGCGGGTGGATCACGAGGTCAAGAGATCGAGACCATCCTGACCAACATGTGAAACCCCGTCTCTACTAAAAATACAAAAAATCAGCTGGGCATGGTGGCGCGTGCCTGTAATCCCAGCTACTCAGGAGGCTGAGGCAGGAGAATTGCCTGAACCCAGGAGGCGGAGGTTGCGGTGAGCCGAGATCGCGCCATTGCACTCCAGCCTGGGTAACAAGAGCGAAACTCCCTCTCGAAAAAAAAAAAAAAAAAAAAAAGAAATCTGAAGTTAGAACAAGCAGGATGGGGAATTGACACAGAGACTGAGAAGACGCCACACTGCGGTGGATCCCAGAGGCTGGACCAGAGCCTTGGTGGGAGAGGGGCCATGTGATGGGATTCTGCATAGACCTGCAAGACAGATCCAGCAGGTTTTCTTGCTGTGTCACATATGTCTGTGGGCAAAAATAGGGACTGATGGGCCATGTTTTTTTTCTTTTCTGCCTGAACATCTGAAAGAATGAAGTTGGGGGAGTCAGCAGCATGAGGAGTAGGTTTCGTGGGGACGATCATGGGTTGGAGTTTGGCCACTGTGATTCTCAGGCGTCTCAAGTTGAAGATGTCACGTGGATAGGGTGACAGAAGGGTCTGGGGTCTACAGAAGAGAGCTGGTGTGGATTCTTTAAAAGAATAGAGGGTGTAGATTGGACCAGGGCCTGAGGATCCAATTCGGTAGGGTAATCGAAAGGTTATTGCCCGTGAGCTATGTGGTGAGGGAGGAGAGAGTTAATACTTGGGGTTCAGATCATAGGGGGATCCACAAGCCAAACATTTACTTTAGAAAGGCGCAGACCTGCCGTGGGAAGGATTTTGTCCTCTGCCTAGAATAAGGGAGGCATGGATGGGATAAGGAATGGGCTTGGGATGCAGACTGAGGTTTGAGATGGTTATATTCTGTACCTACAGATTATCTTGGCTGACCCTCAGGGCCACTCTTTGTGGGACAAGAGAAAAGTTATCCTGGCTAGTAGAGCAGGTAGTTTAGCTAGTTCTAAACTAGGGTTCTGCTTTTTCCCCTTCTCCACATGTCAAGGCAAGGTTGGATGATCTACTGCCCCAGTCAAGGTCTCCCAGCAAGCTCCCCTCAGAGCCTTATGTAACAGGAAGGCCTAGTTGCAGAGAGGACCAGTAGCTGACCTTCCTGCTCAGCCCTTCCCTACAACTCATTCAGAATATATGAAACATGGCTCACACCTGTAATCTTAGCACTTTGGGAGGCCAAGGCAGGTGGATCACGAGGTCAGGAGTTCAAGATCAGCCTGGCCAAGATGGTGAAACCCCATCTCTGCCACCGAAAAAAAAAATTAGCCGAGTGTCATGGTGGGCGCCTGTAATCCTGGCTACTCAGGAGGCTGAAGCAATTCATTGAGTTAAATTCCTGCAAACACTTTGTAATTGGTTTGACCCGAAATTGCCTATAATTAACATACCATGGAAAATTTTAGTATCACATCCTCTAAAATTTTAAAAGATAAAAATGTACACCCCAATTGTTGAAATTCTACTACATCATTTACACTAAAAACATCGTAAACCATTAATGCAAGAACAGTAATCGCTGATATACTATGATCTACCAGTGTTTGACACCAGTAAGAGTCCTATGAGGTGGGAGTCATTCTTATAATATCAAATGTATTTATAGATGAGAGCACTGAAGCTCCAGCAGGTTCAGTTCTTTTCCAGTGTCACAGTGCTGCTAAGAGGCAACACTGAAGTCCGAGGAGCTGAGTTTCTACAGTCAACTTGACATCAGTTTGCTTCAGAGTGAGGAAGAAGAGATGGTGGTCCAGCTCTGCCGGTGGGATTTTCCCATGGTTACCCGTTTCTCACGGTTTCCCTCTTCCCTCAGGACCCCCTGGCGATGGCAGAAATGAACCCTGCACAGGTAAGTAGAGTGTTTTCTAGCTTTCCCCTACTATAGTTATCTCGTTGATGGTTTTGGCACCTCCGTATGAAGAAAAGTAGAGTCCCAAGACAGTTTTTCTCTCTTTCTCCCTCTCTTACGTCTGAAACGCGGGTGGTTCCACCAGTTGTGGTATCTCGGATTAGGTCCTGGGGTTCTGTTTGTTTGAAGTTTATTGTGACATCTCACCTGGATGGCCCTGGGTTATGTGGAGTGGTTCCCATTTTGGACAATTCACATGGTAACATCTGTCAGTGTCCTGAGCACAGGATTCAGAATGTTTCAATGCTCGGAGGAGAGACTGAGCTGGCTTTTTAGGGAACTGCACGTGTCTGTTAAATCTGGTAGGAATGGGGAGCAGAGTGGGCGGTGGCTGGAGACACACCAAACGTCAGTCCTGGAATGACAGCCTAGGCCCTGGGTCTCTAACTAAGGGAAGAGGTAGATGGGGAAGATTTGAAGAAGAGGGCAGTGCCAGGACCCTAGTTTAAGGGACTTCCTTTGGCTTCTGAGTGGAGGACGGACTGTGGAAGTGAGGGTGATGGCAGGGAGCTCTGAGAGGATATTCTTGCAGTGGTCTAGGTGGGTGTTGCCGGTGGCTTGTCAAGGGTAGCCATGGCTTCGGGATGTGTTTTGAACTAGAGCTGCTCACATTTTATGATGTAGAGAGTGGGGAGGTGGGATGGAAGGGAATCAGGAGTGGCCCCAGGGTTTGTTTGGATGCTCCATTGGCTAAGATGGGGGAAGTCAGCAGTATAAGGAATTTTCAGAGTGAGTATGAGGAGTCAGTGTTTGTTCAGGTCACAGATGTCTCAGAGCCTCCGGGTGGAGGAGTTCAGGTTGGAGACGTCCATACCATGGTGGCTGTCGTATGGGCCAGGATGAAGCCATGGATTCAGTTTAGGTGACAGCATCTCTAGGTTTTGGTGGCAGTGCTGTTCGAAGATAGAGAATTGGAATGGGGCATGAGAACTAGGTCTTTTACTGGGTACCCATGTGGTGAGGGAGGAATCACTAGACTAATGAGGGAATGGAGTGTTAGTGGGGATGAGTGTGTAAGACGGTGGGTATAGGAGAAAGAAAGGCTTTGGAAGGAGAGGACATGAGAGGGTTGCTGAGGGCGATAACGGGTTCAGGTTGGAGAGTTGCTAAGCATCAGGTGGGTGGGGTGAGGATAGGAATTGTATTAGTGCTTTTTCATAGTGCTGTAACTACCTGAGACTGGGTAATTGATGAAGACAAAAGGTTTAATTGGCTGACAGTTCTTTTTTTTTTTTTTTTTTTTTTGAGACAGAGTCTCTCTGTCACCCAGGCTGGAGTGCAGTGGCACAATCTTGGCTCACTGAAACCTCCACCTCCCAGATTCAAGCAATTCTCCTGCCTCAGTGTCCTGAGAAGCTGGGACTACAGGCACACGCCACCGTGCCCGGCTAATTTTTGTATTTTTGGTAGAGACAAGGTTTCACCTTGTTGTCCAGCATGGTCTTGATTTGACCCTGTGATCTACCCACATTGGCCTCCCAAACTGCTGAGATTACGGGAGCGAGTCACCACGCCCTGCCCACAGTTCTTCAGGCTTAAGAGGAAGTATAACTGAGAGACCTCAGGAAACTTACAATCATGGCAGAAGGTGAAGGCGAAGCGAGGCACACCTTCCCACGGTGGAGCAGGAAAGAGGGAGAGAATGAAGCGGGAAGAGCCACACACTTTTAAACAACCAGATCTCGTGAGAACTTACTATCATGAGAAAGGCAAGGGGAAAATACAGCCTTAGGATCCAGTCACCTAACACCAGGTCCCTCCCCTGACACATGGGGGTTACAGTTCAACCTGAGATTTGGGTGGGGACACAGAGCCGAACCCTATCAGGAGTGGAGGTGTGGAGATCAGGGCAGCTGGGCTTGGAATGAGGTTTTGGTGGAGAGCGATTTTCCTGACTGCTTATGGGACAGAGTATGCCATGAGGCAGGAGACAGCCGAGAGTATGTGAAGTCCTCACATGGTTTGGGCAGCTGACAGTAAAGTGAGAAACAGCCATGTGGGGAAACCTTGAAAGCAGGGCTTTGGGCTGCCCCTGGTGCTAGGGGACTTCAGTGTTCTGGGGCAGGACTGGGAGTGAACTGGTTGCCGGGCGTATTTGCTGTGCACCATCTGGTTTCCATGTGCAGAGTGGCCCGTTAGGAGGTGAAGGAAATGCCTCTGGTGTGAACTGGGAGGTTGCTGTGGAATCTGCAGGAGTGTAGGTGTGAGAGATGTGATTGGAGTGCTATCTAAATAAAGCGTGATACGCAGGCAGGAGGAGTGAATGGATGGCCCCCGGGCCTTGGCCCTGGTAGCTTAAGGGAGGGGATGAGTCTGAGTTTGGTTGTCTTGGGAGGCAAGATCTGAGGGACTCCATGGAAACCAGCTGGCAGGAGACGATGGCTATCCCCATGGGAGGCCCACATCCTGGAGGGTGCTTTTCTGCCTTGTCCTTCACCTGTTTTCTCTGTGTGCTGGACACAGTGGCCAACGGAAATGTGGAGAGAAACGTCATTCCTGCCACCTGGATGTGGTGTCTCTTCCACATTGGGAGGGTGTGCAGACTGAGCAAGGGAAGGAGAGAGCGGTGAGATCCTGGAGTGAGAGAAATAATAGCTGTGATTATATGCATTAGGTTTGTTTTTTTTCTTTTTTTGACCGAGTCTTGCTCTGTCACCCAGGCTGGTATGCAGTGGTGCAGTCTTGGCTCACTGCAACCTGTACCTACTGTGTTCAAGCAGTTCTTCTGCCTCAGCCTCTCGAGTAGCTGGAACTACAGGCACGCACTGCCATGCCCGGCATATATACATACACACACACTTTAAAATTTATTTTTATTTTAGTTTTTCATGGATCATAGGAAACAATATTTTTTGTTTTGAGAGATGGAGTCTTACTCTGTCACCAGGCTGGAGTGCAGTGGTGGAGTCTCAGTTCACAGCAACCTCCACCTCCAAAGTTCAAGCGATCTTCCTGTCTCAGCCTCCTTGGTATCTGGGACTGCAGGCGGGCGCCACCACACCCAGCTAATGTTTGTATTTTTGTAGTAGAGACAGGTTTCGCCATGTTGGCCAGGATGATCTCAGTCTCTTGACCTCATGATCCACCCACCTCGGCCTCCCAAAATACTGGGATTACAGGTGTGAGCCACTGTGCCCAGCCTAATTTTTGTATTTTTTTTTTTATTTTGAGACAGAGTCTTGCTCTGTTGCCAGGCTGGAGTGCAGCGGCGCGATCTTGGCTCACTGCAATCTCTGACTCCCTGGTTCAAACTGTTCTTCTGCCTCAGCCTCCTGAGTAGCTAGGATTACAGGCATGCGCCACCATGCCCAGCTAATTTTTGTATTTGTAGTAGAGATGGGGTTTCACCAAGTTGACCAGGATGGCCTCCCAAACTGTTGGAATTATAGGTGACAGGCGTGAGCCACTGTGCCGGGCCTTTTGCTATTGTTTTTGTTTCTTTTTCTTTAGGTGGAGTTTTGCTCTTGTTGCCCAGGCTGGAGTATAATGGTGTGATCTTGGCTCATGGCAACCTCCGCCTCCTGGGTACAAGTGATTCTTCTGCCTCAGCTTCCCGAGTAGCCGGGATTACAGGCATGCACCACCAGGCCTCACTAATTTTGTATTTTTAGTAGCAACGGAGTTTCTTTATGTTGGTGAGACTGGTCTCGAACTCCTGACCTGAGGTGGTCTGCCCCCCTTAGCCTCCCAAAGTCTGAGATTACAGGCATGAGCCACTGCGCTCAGCCTAATTTTTGTATTTTTAGAAATCCAGAGATGGATTTCACTGTGTTGGCCAGGCTGGTCTTGAACTACTGACCTCAGGTGATCTGCCTGCCATGGCCTCCCAAAGTGCTGGCATTACAGGCATGAGCCATCAAGCCTGGCCCCCACGGGGTTTTCACTTATAGATATGAGTGAGTGATCCCAGGGACAGGCCAATGACACTGAAAGAAGATATTTTCCTTTTTTTTTTCTTTCCAGAACCCCTTAGAGAACTTGGAATTGATGAAAGAAGATATTTATTCCTTACATTTCCCTAAGGAGGGTGCACACTACATAACACAGGGCCACATGGTGAAGCACCAGATTTGGTCAGCAGGAAAATGGGAGTGAGGGGAAAGTTTAGTTTAACCCAGAGATGCTATTGGGGTTTCCATGGGAAACAAGGCAGGGCCAGGTGACAGGATAGTTTGGCTAGTTTAAGTAATTCCAGGACACCTGGGCTACTGGGACTGTCCCTAGTTGTGCAGTACCTGTCCCTGAGTTGATTTAGATCATGGGAAATACTGGCTTGGTTTGATAAAGTTAGAGATGGAGGTAGTTCAGAATATGTCCCCATGATGGTAGGGGAGATGGAAACACATTTTGCTGTTAGTTTGGCCCTGTGTTTAATGGATGGTAGATATAAGTATAAAATAAATACAGAACTTGAGGCCGGGCGCGGTGGCTCAATCCTGTAATCCCAGCACTTTGGGAGGCCGAGGCGGGTGGGTCACAAGGTCAAGAGATCGAGACCATCCTGGTCAACATGGTGAAACCCCATCTCTACTAAAAATACAAAAAATTAGCTGGGCATGGTGGCACGTGCCTGTAATCCCAGCTACTCGGGAGGCTGAGGCAGGAGAATTGCCTGAACCCAGGAGGCGGAGGTTGCGGTGAGCCGAGATCGCGCCATTGCACTCCAGCCTGGGTAACAAGAGCAAAACTCCGTCTCAAAAAAAAAAAGAAAAGAAATACAGAACTTAAGTAAATACAGCTTGAAAAGAAGCCGCTCATGTATTCATCTTTCCCAATTTGGCAGGACCGTGTGGTCTTTGAGGACGTGGCCATATATTTCTCCCAGGAGGAGTGGGGGCACCTTGATGAGGCTCAGAGATTGCTGTACCGCGATGTGATGCTGGAGAATTTGGCCCTTCTGTCCTCACTAGGTAAGGCCCTCACCCTTGCCCAGTGTCCAGGGTTGGGTTGGATTATCCCTTTTTACCCAAAGGCAGCGCTGCATTTCCCACAGTGAGACCATGGGTGCTGCTGCTTTTCCTGGTTTAATGTCATATATTCCATAAGAGTCAGAACTGGGCTGTGTGCTCTGTGCTCCCGTTTTCCTAGCAGCCCCATCCCCTGTTGATCTGAGGCTTGCAAGAAAGGGGTCAGGATCCAAAAGTGTTGACTCTGAGGTAGAGACCCACCAGCTCTGTGTTCTAGTCAAATGGATGGGACCTCTGTGCTGTTTCCTTGGTCTTGCTTGTATTTCTTGGTGCCTTCTTGTTGCTGGAATTTCGGGCATTGACCTGATCTAATTTGGTGAACCACTGGCTTCATTGTGCAGGATGTAGAAATCTCCTGTGAAGTTCTGATGTTTATAGAATGTGGAATATCATTGGGTCAATCTCTCTGGGCATGTGCTGTCTCATCTCCTTCTGTATCTTTCCCCTAGGACTGGTCTCTTCCAGGTCCCACAGATTGTCACCTTAAGCAATGGGGAGGGCTCTGGGTACCCAGGAGGGTGGATATTAATCCCTGAAGGGCTGTAGCGGCTCAGAGGAGCACGATCCTGGTTCCTTGGAGTTGGAAAGAGGTGTGATGCCACAGCTGGAGTCACATCACACTAGGAACCTGTCCTGGTGACCCCTGTTGTTTAGCCCAGTTGCCACAACTCACTCTTCTTTTCCTTCCCCCATCGTCATTTCTACTCTGACTTCTAACCCCTGGCTTCCACCTGTTACCCTTTCTCTTCGACTGCTCCTTGCAGTGCCCTCCAGTGCATGACCTGTACTTAAGGTGTTGTGAGGTCTGCATGATGCATTTGTCAGTAGTCCTTGAACTCCAGCTCCTTTGTCACAATCAGATCTCTCTGGGTTTAGACACAGCCTTCTACACACTGCTCACTAGTCACCAGCAGCCACGGCCTGTGGAAAGCCATTTGCAGAGTAGTACCTTGGACACTCTGCTTCTCCTCTCTGCACAGAACCCCTTTCTTGTGTTCTTACCCATCATCGGGGCTCTCCCAATATGGGTATTTGCCAGGCCCAACTGCACAGCAGGCCTCTTCTCATTGGCTTTAGTGTTGTATTATTTCGTTCTCATTCTGCTATTAGGAAATACCCAAAACTGGGTAATTTCTAAAGCAACACAGTTTCATTGACTCACAGTTCCACATTGCTGGGGAGGCCCTCAGGAAAGTTAGGATCATGGCAGAAGGCAGAGGAGAAGCAGGCAAGATGCCTTCTTCACAGGGTGGCAAGGCGAATGAGTCCAAGCAGGGGAAATGCCAGACACGTAAAACCAACACATTTCATGAGAATTTACTCAGTATCATGAGAGCAGTATGGGAGAAACTGTTCCCATGATTCAGTAATGTCCACCTTGTCCCACCCTGACATGTGGGGATTATGGGGATTACAATTCAAGATGGGATTTGGGTGGGGACACAAAGCCTAACCATATTATTCCACCCTGGCCCCTCCCAAATTTTATGTCCCTTTCACATCTCAAAACCAATCATGCATTCCCAACAGTCTCACAATGCCTTAGTTCATTCCAGCATTAACCCAAAAGTCCAGGTCCAAAGTCTGATCTGAGACAAGGCAGGTTCCTTATGCCTATGAGCCTGTAAAATCAAAAGCAAGTTAGTTACTTCCAAGATATAATGGGGATCTATTATCCAGATAATTGGGTAAATGTAGCCATGGCTAATGGGTGAAATTTACCAAAACAAAGCCTACAGGCCCCATGCAAGTCCAAAACCCAGCAAGGCAGTCATTAAATCTTAATGCTCTGAAATGATATCCTTTGACTCCATGTCTCACATCCGGGCACATTGATGCAGTAGGTGGGCTCCTGTAGTCTTGGGCAACTCTGTCCCTGTGGCTTTGCTTTGAGAGGGGGCCCCCTCTCAGCTGCTTTCATGGGCTGGCATTGAGTGTCTCCAGCTTTTTCAGGCATGCAGTGTAAACTCTTGGTAGATCTACTATTCTGGGGGCTGGAGGACGGTGGCCCTCTTCTCACAGCTCCACTAGGCAGTGCCACAGTAGGGACTGTGTGTGGGGGCTCCAACCCCAGATTTCCCTTCCTGCAGTGCCCTAGCAGAGACTCTCAATGAGTTCCACCCCTGAAGCAAGTCTCTTCCTGGACATGAGGCATTTCCATACATCCTCTGAAATACAGGTAGAGGTTCCTTCCCAAGCTTTAATTCTTGACTTCTGTGCCCCCACAGGCCCAACACCATGTGTAAGAGCCACCAAGACTTGGGGATTACACCCTCAGAAGCAATGGCTGAAGCTATACCTTGCCCCTTTTAGCCATGGCTGGAGCTGAAGCAGCTGGGATGCAGGGTACCGTGTCCAGAGGCTATACTGAGCCGGGGGGGTCCTGGGCTGAGCCCACAAAACCATTTTTCCCTCCTAAGCTTCTGAGCCTGTGATGGGAGGGGCTGCCAGGAAGGTTTCCAACAGGCCCTGGAGATATTTTCCCCATCATGTTGGTGATTAACATTTGGCTCCTTGTTACTTATGCAAATTCCTGTAGCCATCTTGAATTTCTCCTTAGAAAATGAGTTCTTTTCTATTGCATAGTCAGGCTGCAAATTTTCCAAAATTTTATGTTCTTCTTCCTCTTGAACACTTTGCCACTTAGACATTTCCTCTGCCAGATACCCTAAATCATCTTTCTCAAGGTCAAAGTTCCACAGATACCCAGGACAGGGCAACATGCTGCCAGTCTCTTTGCTAAAGCGTAGCAAGAGTCCCCTCTACTCCGGTTCCCAAGAAGTTCCTCCTCTCCCTCTGAGACCACCTCAGCTTGGACTTCACTGCCCACATCCCTAAGGCAGCATCTTGATCAAAGCCATCCATCAAGTCTCTGGGAAGTTCCAAACTTCCCCACATTTCCTGTCTCCTTCTGAGCCCTCCAAACTGTTCCAACCTCTGCCTGTTACCCAGTTCCAAAGTCACTTCCATTTTGGGGTATCCTTAGAGCAGTATCCCACTACCTCAGTACCAGTTTACTGTATTTGTCCATTCTTAACACTGCTATTAAGAAATACCCTGGCTGGGCACGGATCACCTGAGGTCAGGAGTTCAAGACCAGCCTGCCCAACATGGTGCAACCCCGTCTCTCCTAAAAATACAAAAATTAGCTGGGTGTGGTGGCAGGCGTCTGTAATCCCAGCTACTTGGGAGGCTGAGGCAGGAGAATCACTCAAATCCAGGAAACAGAGGTTGCAGTGAACTGAGATTGTACCACTGCATCCCAACTTGGGTGACAGAGCAAAACTCTGTCTCAAAAAAAGAAACACCTGAGACTTGGCCAGGCTTGGTGACTCACGCCTATAATCCCAGCACTTTGGGAGGCTGAGGCAGGCAGATCACTTGAGGTCGGGAGTTTGAGGACAGCCTGGCCAACATGGTGAAACCCTGTCTCTACCAAAAATAACAACAACAAAAAAATTAGGCATAGTGGCTCACACCTGTAATCCCAGCTACTCGGGAGGCTGAGGCAGGAGAACTGCTTGAACCCAGGAAGCGGAGGTTGCAGTGAGCCGAGATCACGCCACTGCACTCCAGCCTAGGGGACAGAATGAGACTTCATCTCAAAAAAAAAAGGAAATACCCAAGATTGGGTAATTTATAAAGGAAAGAGGCTTAATTGACACACAGTTCTGCATGGCAGGTGAGGCCTCAGAAAATTTACAGTCATGGCAGAAGGCAAAGGAGAAGAGGCACCTTCTTCACAGGACAGCAAGATGGAGTGAGTGCAAGCAGGGGAAATGCAAGATGCTTGTAAAACCGTCAGATCTCAGGAGAACTCACTGTCATGAGAATAGCCCCGGGGAGCAGCCCTGTGATTACCTTCGCCTGGTCCCACCCTTGACACCTGGGGATTCTGGGGATTACAATTCAGGATGAGCTCTGGATGGGAACACAAAGCCTAACCATATTGTTCCCAGACTAAACCGAAGGTAGGGTTGCTTATTCTCGCAGCCCAGTAATGAGATGCAGATGAACTGGGAAAAAAGAAAGTGTTTATTTCTGTAACCCGTTACAAGGAGAAGGCCTAGAAATTATTGCCAGACCAACTCAAAATTACAAACAAACTTTTCCAGAGCTTATACACCATCTAAGCTATTTGTCTACATTTAAGTGTGCACTCATCTGAAGACACAGAGATCTGAGTCCTGAAGACCTTCCTCTGGTGCCTCCGTAAACTCACGTAATCTAAATGGGTCCAGGTGCTGGGGTTACTACGGTTATCTTGTCTCCTTCTAAATCACAGAGGTTTGGGGAGTTTCTTTAGAACCCCAGTAAACTTGTTCATGAAGGCTATGGGAGTTTTTTCAGACCCCCCCAAAAAAATTAATTTAATCCTAAATGGGTCCTGTAAGAATTCCTTGGTTATCTTGTCATGCTTTAAGGGCCAGGAAAGTCCTATGCCAAACACTTTGTGGGCTTTTGTTACACTCCAGCCTGTGTGGAGGGCTGTTGGCCCCACTGGGTCATGGGGTGTCCCTTATGCTGTGCTGAGGCGCTGGATCTGAGAAGTAAAGAGGCAGGACACTGAAGAACTGGAGAAGAGCAGCTGGACTCCAGGGGCCACGCCACCTATGAGCAGGGACAGGCAAGGCCCTGAACATCCAGAAGCATCTGTATTTATTAGGTACAAGCAGGGGGAAGGATCGTAAGTGAGGCATCATCTATAGGCTTAGTGATAGGGCATATATAATCATGTGAGTCACAAGCGACGGGGCAACCCCATTATGTCACTTGGGCAGAGAGGTGGGCCATGTGCAGTAGGGGACAGTGCCGTGCACAGTAGTAGAGGGTCATGTTACAGAAAAGGGGTCCATCCCCATTAGGTCACCAAGGCAAGGAGGTGGGCTGTGTGCAATAGGTGTCATGCGCAACACTTCTTATCTGGGGGCTGGAGACTTTAGGGGGTTTCTCATGGAAAGATACTGTAAGCCAATGCAGTGGGAGCTGACAGATTTGTGCACTTCTCTGAGATACTTGTGGGAGGATGATTTGAGCTAGCACAGAAGCAGAAAAGACTGACACGGTGTACAGCCGTTGTGACTGGTCACACTAGAGGGGTTCTTCTCCCTCGGTTATTTGTGGGATCTCAGGCCTGAGGCCTACTTTCCACAGGAACTGGATGCAGGGTACTACAACTCCTTTTTCAGGAGGAGAGGTTCTTGCTCCAAGCCTGCCATACAGCGTATGCCCTTTCAGGCAGGGACGCCACCACCTGGGTCTTTGGTTCGTGTCCTCGTCTGGCTGTTTTCCCATGTACTGCTTCTGTTCTGTGACTGCTCTAGGCATTCCTCCTACTACAAACTACTATATGGTTATATAGAAAGATTATATAAATCATCACTAAATGTGTTGGTACAGCTCCGACTACAATGCCTATATGATTATATACAATATATATATGATTATATAGACTACAATACCTATATGATTATATAGAATATATATATGGTTATATAGACTACAATACCTATATGATTATACGGAATATATATATGGTTATATAGACTACAATACCTGTATGATTATATAGAATATATATATGGTTATATAGACTACAATACCTATATGATTATATAGAATATATATGGTTATATAGACTACAATACCTGTATGATTATACGGAATATATATATGATTATATAGACTACAATACCTATATGATTATATAGAATATATATATGATTATATAGACTACAATACCTATATGATTATATAGAATATATATATGATTATATAGACTACAATACCTATATGATTATATAGAATATATATATGATTATATAGAATATATATGGTTATATAGACTACAATACCTGTATGATTATATAGAATATATATATGGTTATATAGACTACAATACCTATATGATTATATAGAATATATATGATTATATAGACTACAATACCTATATGATTATATAGAATATATATGGTCATGTAGACTACAATACCTGTATGATTATATAGAATATATATATGATTATATAGACTACAATACCTATATGATTATATAGAATATATATATGATTATATAGACTACAATATTTATATGACTACATAGAAAGATTATATGGAACTAAGTATGCTAGATAGAAGTGCTAAGTATGATTATATAAGCTAGATAGATGTAAGCAGTAAGTTATACTCAGGCACTAATTCTATAAACGAATATAAGATTATATATAAAGGATTATATAAAGGAAATAGCTGAGTAATAACACTATAAACAAGATAGTCTTCAGGCACTAATTGTGCCTGGGGTTTGCACAGCTCTCCTTCCTCGGTGCCCATATTGGAGGTTACCCACACCTGTGCATGAGGGCATTGGCTCTATCAGCTTTTAATCAACTTAAGCACTCGGTCCGTGCTGAAACCGTTGTCGTGGAGGTCTGCCTGCTCCGCTATTAGTGAGAGCTGACCTGCCACAAAAACTGGCGCCTGTCCCAGTTCCATGATCAGTTTCATGGGGCGTCTGACAGACATTTGTGATGGAGCTGCCTCCACTCATCACAGTCAACATGCACTTCAGCGGCATTTTTATTCTTACAGGGTGTTGCCATGGAGCAGAGGATGAGGAGGCACCTTTCCAGCAAGGTGTTTCTTCAGGAGTGTTACAGGCCATGGCTCCAAAGCCCCGTCTGTCTACCCAAAAGTCCCAGCGCTGTGAGACATGTAGTTCACTTCTCAAGGACATTCTGCGTCTGGCTGAGCACGATGGAACACACCCTGAGCAGGGGCTGTACATGAGTCCAGCACATCTTCACCAGCACCAGAAGGAGCAGATTAGAGAGAAACTTTGCAGAGGGGATGGAGGAAGGCCGTCATTTGTGAAGAACCACAGAGTTTACATGGCAGGGAAGACATTCTTGTGCAGTGAGTGTGGGAAAGCCTTTAGCCACAAAAATAAACTTGCCGACCATGAGAAAATCCACACTGGAGAAAGACCTTATAAGTGCAGCATATGTGGAATATTGTTTATGGAAAGGTCCACACTCAGTAGACATCAGAGGACTCACACTGGAGAAAGGCCTTATGAGTGCAGTGAATGTGGGAAGGCCTTTCTTTGTAAGTCTCACCTTGCTCGTCACCAGACAATCCACTCTGGAGAAAGGCCTTATGAGTGCAGCGAATGTGGGAAACTGTTTATGTGGAGTTCCACACTCATTACACATCAGAGGGTTCACACTGGAAAGAGGCCTTATGGTTGTAGTGAATGTGGGAAGTTCTTTAAGTGCAACTCAAACCTCTTTAGGCATTACAGAATTCATACAGGAAAAAGGTCTTACGGTTGCAGTGAATGTGGGAAGTTCTTTATGGAAAGGTCCACACTCCGTAGACATCAGAGAGTTCACACTGGAGAAAGGCCTTATGAGTGCAATGAATGTGGAAAATTCTTTAGCTTGAAATCTGTACTCATTCAACACCAAAGAGTTCACACTGGAGAACGGCCTTATGAATGCAGTGAATGTGGGAAGGCCTTCCTTACAAAATCCCACCTCATTTGTCACCAGACAATTCACACTGCAGCAAAACAGTGCCGTGAATGTGGGAAGTTCTTTAGGTATAACTCCACACTTCTCAGACATCAGAAAGTGCACACTGGATGAAGCCCTTAGGAATGCCATGGGTGCGGGAAGGCCTTCAGTCACCAACATACCGTGGCTGGACAGCAGGCAGTACACACTGGAGAAAGACCGAGTGCCGTGAATGTGGGTAATTACATAGCTACAGCTCTCCAACCACTATGTATCAGAGAATTCGCACTGCAGAAATACGTGTTCCGCAAACTTGGGACGTTATTTTGATCTGACTCTCGTCTCAGACATTGGAGGGTTTATACTGAAGAAGAGTCTTTTCAATAAAGTGGAAAGTGGTAAAGATTCAACATGCAAAATTGTACTTATTGGGCTTCAGAATATCCACACTAGTGAGAGTCTTCTAAGGATGGCAAACATGTGGCATCCTTTGGTACTGCTTAGACACCACGTGGTTCACACTGGAGAAAGGCCTTATATATGCCTTGAATGTAGCCAAGATGGTGGACAGCATCACCCAGAAATCTCTGATTTAGCACCGACAGCTAGTATTGTATGTTTTTAAAAAAATAATGGTGAAGTACATGCCGCAAAAAATTTGCCATCTTCACTATTGTAATGTCCCGTTTAATACTTGAAGTACGTCCATATTGTTGTGCAGAGAATATCCTGGACTCTTCGTCTTACAACATGAAACCCTAGAACCATTAAATAACAATCATTTCCACATTCCTTCAGCCCCTGGCGACCACCATTCTATTCGTAAGTCCATATGCATCTGACTACTCTTGGTACTTCACAGAAGAAGAACCTTAGAGTGCTTTTCTTTTTATTATTTTTTTCACTTAGGATAATACCCTCGAGGTTCATCTGTGTTTTAGCATGTGTCGGAAATTTTAGGGCTGAGCGATCTTTGATTGCTTGCGTCTGCCACATTTCCTTTATTTCTCACCTCTACTCACGGACACTTGGGGTGCTTCTACCTTTTGCTATTGTGAATATTGCCACTACAAGCATAAGGGCACAAACATCTTTTCAAGATCCTGCTTTCAATTATCGGGTATACCCAAAAAAGTGGAACTGCTGGGTCACATGGTAATTCTAATTTCAATTCTTTGATGAACTGAGATACTTTTCCGTAAAACTTGCACCATTTTACATTCCTATCATTCCACAAAAATTGTGATTTGTCCTCATTCTAATCCATAGAAAGTAAGATTTCTAACAAGTTTCCAGGTGATTTTGTTGTTGCTGATGTTTTGAGAACTGTCCTATCCCATTTTTATAACAATGCAGATATTCTGTAAATACCCCTTGTTTCTGTATTCCATCCTATAAGCCTTTTCATTTTAATTTTTCCCAGTGTTTACAACCAGGAAATGGCCTGCCATCTTTGATATAAAACCGATAGAAATCTTTGCAAAATACCAATTGCATTGTGTATTTTGATCGTTGCATTGATCCTTGGATCATTTTCTCCCCCAGTCTCTGTAGATATTTAGTGGTGTATAATCTTGTATGAGAATACATCATGGTAAGAATAAATTTTAAAGGACTTAAGGTCACAAAATACAGCAATTTACCTGTGGACCTGCCCTCCCCCCAGGCTGAGCACACCCCACAACTGTGCTCTTACTGCTGCTTTCCAGGTGTGTACCTATCATGGGGTGTGCTTGCTATTGACCATTCCTCTTAATGGGTTCTAGGCAACAGATAGAATAGCTTAGGTGCCAAAGCCACAGAACCTGTCAGGGGTTGTGTCATTTTGAAAATTATGCAGAATTCTAAGTGATCTTATATGGCAGCAGTCCTCAGCCTTTTTTTGCCACCAGGGACTGGTTTTATGGGAGACAATCTTTTCATGGATGGCAGTGCAGGGGGCTGGATGGTTTTGGAATGAAACTCTTCTACCTCAGATCATCAGGCACTGGTTATATAGACTGAGGAGTGCACCTACATCCCTCGCATGCACAGTTCACAATGGGGTTTGCACTCCTATGATGTTTAGTGCTGCCGCTGCTCAGGAGGTGGAGGTAGGTGGGAATGCTCACTCCTGCTGTGTGGCACTGTGAGGCCTAGTTCTTAACAGGACGTGGACTGGTACAGTCTGTGGCCTGGGGATTGGGGACCCCTGTTTTATGGGATTTGGGGAATTTGATTTGGGTTTTCCCTTTGACTATTGTCAAAGTTATTGCATCTAATTTTTCTAGAGTAAGCCAGGTTTGGTGTCATGTAATACAGCCACATAGGCCAGGCATGGTGGCTCATGCCTGTAATCCCAGCACTTTGGGAGGCCACGATGGGTGGATCACAAGGTCAAGAAATGAAGACCATCTTGGCCAACATGGTGCAACCCCATCTCTACTAAAAATACAAAAATTAGCTGGGTGTGGTGGCATGCACCTGTAGTCCCAGCTACTTGGGAGACTGAGGCAGGAGAATCCCTTGAGCCCAGGAGGCAGAGGTTGCAGTGAGCTGAGATCACACCACTGCACTCCAGCCTGGGCAACACAGTGAGACTCCATCTCAAAAAAAAAAAAAAAAAAAAAAGGCGAGCTAATATACCAAAAACAAAATAATTGAATCTGGTTCACTGGATGCATAAGAAAATGCAAGCTAATAAGCAAAAAGCAAATTATTCAATCATTTGTTATATATAAGACCTTAAAAAAATTAACACACTGCCATGTGTGTACCTATGCAACTATTTTGCACGTTCTGCACATGTACCCCAAAACCTAAAATGCAATAAAAAAGAAAAAATAATAGAGAGTGCTGGGTCCAAATGTAATGCTAGATCAAGCTTAGATTTTAGTCCATCTAAGCGAAAGCCACCAGCCAGCCTAAGAGTCACCTCCCACCAAGGGCAGAATCATTTAGAGACAACGAAAATGTGTCTGAGACCTATGGCCACCAAGAAGATAGTCAGTGTGAGAAAGAGCAAAACCAAGTAACTATTCACACCAGAGAGTATAATGTGAAGAAATTGTTTCACTTTTTTTTTTTTTTTTTTTTGAGACGGAGTTTCGCTCTTGTTACCCAGGCTGGAGTGCAATGGCGCGATCTCGGCTCACCACAACCTCCGCCTCCTGGGTTCAGGCAATTCTCCTGCCTCAGCCTCCCGAGTAGCTGGGATTACAGGCACGCACCACCATGCCCGGCTAATTTTTTGTATTTTTAGTAGAGACGGGGTTTCACCATGTTGACCAGGACGGTCTCGATCTCTTGACCTCGTGATCCACCCGCCTCGGCCTCCCAAAGTGCTGGGATGACAGGCGTGAGCGTCTTTGGTTTTAAATGCTGCTGGACGGAGGAGCATGTTCAGGTTGATGCAGAACCTCAAACCACCTTTGCAGAATGATAAATGACAGAAATCTAACATGGCTGTCTTGGTTCTAACCTCACAGGCTAAATTTTTATTCGTTTATTTTTTTCTTATTTTACACACAGGTTCACATAAGGAGCGCACCTCCATCCCTTGCACGCACTGTACATAGTAGCACCCTTGCTGTTTATGTGGCTCTGTTGTGTTGGCTAGTTTGCATTTTCTTATGTATCCAGTGTACCAACTCCCTGGGATTTGGATCCATCTCTAAATTCCAGTGGTGACTTTTAGTAACTGAGCACAGCCAGCTGCAGCTCCATACCATGTGCGCCTACTTGACCACCAAGGACTCAAAAGTTTCTCATCCTCCACCCATTTTTAAATTGAAGATTATTCAAAAGTTAAACAACTTTATTATCTCTTATTAACATATGAAAATTGTGTTCAAAATAGAAAATGAATTCTACCTTTTTTTTTGAGACAGAGTCTTGGTCTGTTGCCAGGCTGGAGTGCAGTGGCATGATCTTGGCTCACTGCAACCTGTGCCTCCTGGGTTTAAGTGATCCTCCTGCCTCAGCCTGCTGAGTAGCTAGGACTACAGGTGCACACCACCACACCTGGCTAATTTTTTGTATTTTAGTAGAGATGGGAGTTTCAATATGTTGGCCGGGCTGGTCTTGATCTCCTGACCACGTGGATCTACCCCCCTCAGCCTCCCAAAGTGCTGGGATTATAGGCGTGAGGCACTGCACCTGGCCGAAATTCTACTTTTGTGTTTGTGTACTAGCAATACTAAAGCTAATTTTACTAAAGTCTTAGAAACAGACCCATCCAATTTTAATCAGGTTTTGACCACACAAGGTAAGATTTTTTTCCAAAAACCTTTTATATCCTCTTACGATTTTTTTCTATTTTTCTCTTTCCTTAATTTTTAGGTCTATTTACCTTTTTTTTTTTTTTTTTTTTTTTTCAGACAGTCTCACTCTGTCATTCAGACTGGAGTGCAGTGGTGTGATCTCAGCTCACTGCAACCTCCACCTCCCAGGTTCAAGTGATTCGGCCTCCCACATAGCTGGAATTACAGGCACACACCACCACACCCAGCTAAGTTTTGTATTTTTAGTAGAGAGAGGGTTTCTCCATGTTGGCCAGGCTGGTCTCAAACTCCTTGCCTCAAGGATTCCACCCGCCTCAGCCTCCCAATATGCTGAAATTACATGCTTGAGCCACTACGCCCAGTCCTAGATTACTTACTTTTATCTACATTATTTTCCTTTCATTTTGAAACAGCCTTTACATAACCTCTAAACTAGACAGAATTACTTTTTCTTTAGTAAAAGGAAAAGTAATTAGCAAAAACCACATCTTCATTTTTTTAAAATAAGCTTCTTTACCAAAACCACATAATAAACATCACGACACTGGGCTGCACAATACTTCAATGGAGCACATCGATGTAAAGACGTTTTTCTACCATGCCTTTTATAGCTAAACATGCAAAGAAATGAGTAGCCCCCTATAGTAATGACCATTTGCTGCCAGTAACTGCCACCAGCCACCTCTGACACTGCAGCTCATGCTTGTGACTAGCAGCCATTACACACATCAAGGTTAAGTTCTCTCACAGGACAAAGTAATCTCTGGTAGCCCCCAAAACCAGTGATATCAGGTAATGCACTACAAAAGAAGGCAGAATTTTGGACCTGAGAGAAATCTGTCCTCTTAAAACTCTTGGAGTTCCATGAAGAAAAACAGGATTCTTCAAAATAAAACAAAACAAAAGTCAATGGAACCTTTTCTGTTTTTCTTAAGAGATCCCAGGCTGTGAGAAAAAATTGTTAGGTTCCCTCGTGTAATACTGAGGATGGTAAGAGGAAGGAAGGACAGAGTGCATATAGTTACTGAGAAGTTTTTTTTTTTTTTTGAGACGGAGTTTCGCTCTTGTTACCCAGGCTGGAGTGCAATGGTGCAATCTCGGCTCACCGCAACCTCCGCCTCCTGGGTTCAGGCAATTCTCCTGCCTCAGCCTCCCGAGTAGCTGGGATTACAGCTACTGTACTGTAATGATCGCGCCATTGCACTCCAGCCTGGGTAACAAGCACGAAACTCCGTCTCAAAAAAAAAAGAAAGAAAGAAAGAAACCGTAAATAGGGATTTACAAAGAGAAGCCATGTCTTGGGCAGCCACAAAATGATGGATCTCAGCACTTGCCCTCCAGGTGGTAATGCTTTGTATAGTAAGCTTTTAGAGTAAAACATGTGCAGCTGGTTATCCCTTAAACTTTCTTGTGAAACTGGTGACCAATGGGCAGGTCAGATAAGCGTCTTTATGAGGGATTATCTATGCTACAGACATTGTGTCTTGACCTTGCTGTGGGAACACCTTGGCATGCAGGAGTCAAACACTGGTCATTACGGTGGTTTTGCTTCAAGAGAGCATCACTCTTGCCACACCACATGCTGTCTTTAAAAACCGTAATTACTTTTGCATCAACCTAATAGCATAATGTCCTCAAGGCTCATCCATGCTGTAGCTTGTGTCAGAATTTCCTTTCTTTTTTAAGACGGAGTCTCACTCTGTCACCCAGGCTGGAGCGCAGTGGTGTGACCTCGGCCCACTGCAACCTCTGCCTCAGCCTCCAGAGTAGCCGGGACTACAGGCATGAGCCATTGAGCCTGGCCAAGAATTTTATTTAAAAGGCTGAATAATATTTTCTTGCATTTTTATATTTAATTTATTCACCAATCCACTGATGGAAACTTGGATTGTCTACACATTTTAGATACACATTTGTCTATACATTGAGAATAGTGCTGTTATAAAAATAGGTGTAGAAATATCTCTTCAAAACTCTGCTTTGAGTTCCTACACAGAAGTAAGTTTGGTGGGTAATACAGCAATTCTGTATATAATTTTCTGAGAAACAACCATACTATTTTCTGTTATTGCTGTACCATTTTAATTTCCTCCAGTGTACAAGAGAGTGTCAATGTCTCTACATCCTTAGCAAAACATATAATTTGGTCCTTTTCTTTTCAATAGCAGCTATCCTTATAATTGATTTTTATGTAAGTGTTGTTTTAGGCGTGTTCTTTGAGAGCCTTTATTCTTATTTTCTGGTCTGTTTTTGATCCTTAGTCTGTCGTGGAGAAAGAGAGAGAAGCCAGGGGGTAGAGAGTGGTGGAGGGAGGGAGAGAGAGAGAGAGAGAGAGAATTTCCTCATCTGGTTAGTGTACAGAGTACATTGGCTTCCTGAGCTGGTCAGTGCAGTAGAGTTTGGAGTTTGTTTTTTTTTTTGGTTTTTTTTTTTTTTTTTGGAGATAGAGTCTCACTCTGGCACCAGGCTGGACTGCAGTGGCATGATCTCGGCTCACTGTAACCTCCACCTCCCAGGTTCAAGGGATTCTCCTGCCTTAGCCTCCCAAGTAGCTGGGATTACAGGCATGAGTCACCTCAGCAAGTTCATCTTAAGTTGTAAACTTGCATTTTGGCATTTTTGCATTCAATATACTCAAAATATAGACAATAGCAACTTCTACAAGAATTGAAAACATTGTGTGGTACGGTGGCTCATGCTTGTAATCCCAGCACTTAGGGAGACCTAGGCGGGCAGATCACTTGAGGTCAGGAGTTCGAGACCAGCCTGGTCAACATGGTGAAATTCCCATCTCTACCAAAAATACAAAAATTTTGCCGGGCCTGATGTCACACACCTCTGATCCCTGCTACTCAGGATGTTGAGGCACGAGAATCGCTTGAAGGTGAAAGGCAGAGGTTGCATCGAGCCAAGATTGGGCCACTGGACTCCAGCTCGGCAACAGAGTGAAACTGTACCTAAAAAAAAAACGGCCAGGTGCAGTGGCTCATGCCTATAATCCCAGCACTTTGGGAGGCTGAAGTGGCCGGATCACGAGGTCAGGAGATCGAGACCATCCTGGCCAACATGGCGAAACCCCATCTCTACTAAAAATACAAAACTGAGCTGGGCATGGTGGCATGTGCTTGTCCCAGCTATTCAGGAGGCTAAGGCAGAAGAATTGCTTTAACCCACGGGGTGGAGGTTGTAGTGAGCTGAGATTGCACCACTGCACTCCGGCCTGGTAAACAGAGTGAGACTCCAATTCAGGAAAAAAAAAAAAACAAAAACAAATTGGAGAAAACATTGGATATTATAATGTCACATATGGGTCAGTTAGTCTACCATTTCATGTCCAAACTCATAACTGATTCTAAACAGAGATGAAACCATTGAAAGCTTGCAAACTTTTAAATTACATTCATATAATTAAAATATCATTTATATTCAATTAAGAATAAATTGATTTTGATATCTCAAGGGGAAAACAGTGATGTTCTTTGTCTGCAGGGCAGAGCTGTAGTTGTCAGTCTCCTCAAATAAAGCCAAAGCTGATATTACATGAGCTTTTTTTTTGAGATGGAGTCTCATTCTATCGCCCTGGCTGGAGTGCAGTAGTGCAATCTTGGTTCACTGCAACCTCCACTTTCCGGGTTCAAGTGATTCTCCTGCCTCAGCCTCCCAAGTAGCTGGGATTGAGAGGCATAGGCCACCATGCCTGGCTAATTTTGTATTTTTAGAAGAGAAGGGCTTTCACCATGTTGATCAGGCCGGTCTACGAACTCCTGACCTATGATCCACCCGCCTTGGCATCCCAGAGTGCTGGGATTACAGGCGTGAGCCACCGCACCAGCCAATGATACGAGTTTTTAGGAAGTCTGGACTTCAGGGATTGAGGACTTTCCGAAGCAGCGGAATTGAGAGATCGATGGACTTTCAGTCGTGTAACTGCCAACTATTTAACAATTGGCTTTAATAAACAGGATTACTCACAGGAGGCACTGGCTGATTAATTGTTTACTAGCAGCCTGGGCTGCCACTGATTGGCTGTCTTTAGTACTGGGCCTTACTCCCATTGGATGAATTTTATAAGCTTGGCCTAACAGTGATTTGCTAATTTCAGGTTAATTACTAGAGTGAAGCTATTGCCGACTAGCTGACTTTTAAAACATAGGTACGCAACCCAAGTTACCTCTAATTAATGGTGGTTTCTTGTTCATCACTGTGTATTTGGGGCAGAGAGAAATTTTTTCCTTACTTGAACATAAAAAACCCAGCAGCTTAATTCTCATTCCCCATTTTTGGTTTCTCAACAGCCAGAATTTATAAGAAATCATATGCAATGGTTTGGATGTTTGTCTCTTCCAAACCTCATCTTGAAATTTAATTTCCATTGTTTGAGGTGGGGCCTAATGGGAGGTGTTTTGGTCATGGGGGTAGATCCTACATGGATAATACTCCCACTTGAGGATGTGTGAATTCTGTTAGTTCCCAAGAAAGCTGGTCGTTAAAAAGAGCCTGAAACTCTCCCCACCCACTATCGTCCTCTTGCAATATGATTTCTGGTCAACACCTCTCTTGCTGGTCTTGCCATTACAACTCTTTCGTTTTCCACCATGAATAGAAGCTGCCGAAGACCCTCACAGAGGCAGATGCCCAATTTTAAACTTTCCAGACATCGAAACTTTGAGCCAAATAAACACTTTTTTCTTTATAAATTACCGAGCTTCAGGTATTCATCTACAGCAATACGAATTGGACTAAGACATTGTAAGTATTACCTACATATTTGTGAGGATATGACTTTCAACGAGTGTTGCCAATAAGTAATTTAATGACCAGTTACAGTCTGAGAAAAACGTATCTCCCACTGGCGATTCTTTGTAATGCATTACAGCCAGCTGATACGTAGGATCTGTAAGCCATTCTGATAAGTCAGTACAAGATTCAGGAAAAATCACTAAATACAGGTCCTAGTCTTTTTTGTTGTTGTTATTTGGTCTTTATTTCATAATCATAAGCTTAACTCAACACTGAAATCCAGCTAGGCATGGAAGGGAACAAGGAAATCACGGAACCCAAAGGGAACTGCAGCGAGAGCACGGATTCTAGGACACTGCGAGCAAATGGGGCGGAGGGTGCTCTCCTGAGCTACAGAAGGAATGGTCTGGTGGTTAAGATAAAACACAAGCCAAACTTAATAGAGCTGTCCACAGTCAGCAATGGTGATCTTCTTGCTGGTCTTGCCATTCCTGGACCCAAATGCTCCATGGCCTGCGCAATATTCAAGCCTCTTTCACCTTGCCAAAGACACATGCTTGCCATCCAACCACTCAGTCTTGACAGTGCAGTTGAAAAACTGGGAACCATTTGTGTTGGGTCCAGCATCTGCCATGGACAAGATGCCGGGACCTGTATACTTTAGGATGAAGTTCTCATCATCAAATTTCTCCCCATAGATGGACTTGCCACCAGTGCCATTATGGCATGTGATGTCACCACCTTGACACATAAACTCTGGAATAATTCTGTGAAAGCAGAAACCCTTATAACCAAATCCTTTCTCTCCAGTGCTCAGAGCACAAAAGTTTTCTGCTGTCTTTGGAATCTTGTCTGCAAACAGCTTGAAGGAGACGCAGCCCAAGGGCTCACCGTCAACGGCAATGTCGAAGAACACGGTGGGGTTGACCATGGCTGATACTACAAGGCTCCAGGCGGCAGCGGCATCTGCAAAGCCAAGGTCATATTCTTGAACTGTGCCCTGCTCTTAATTCATAATTAGCAATGACACAGAGAGGTCACTGCCATCAAAAGAAAAGACATGTTACAGTTGCCCCAAGAGGCACTGCACACCACACAGGTCACAAGAAACCTTATGACACACAGACACCAGAAAGCAGAAAGAGAAAAGAAAGGAACTGGGACTATATGCTTATAACTAAAGTGGCAGGGAATGATGCAGGAGAGATATTGCCAATGGGCAGGAAGGCAAAACACATTTCAGTGTTTGTGCTTGGTTTCTTTTTAAAATTATATTTTAAGTTCTGGGGTACATGTGCAGGTTCGTTACATAGGTATACACATGCCATGGTGGTTTGCTGCATCCATCCCCCGCCACCTGTCATCTACATTAGGTATTTCTCCTAATGTTATCCCTCCCCAATTCCCCCACCCCCTGCTAACCCTCCCCTATCCCCCGCACCATCCAACAGGCCCTGGTGTGTGATGTTTCCCTCATCCTTCCCTGTGTCCATGTGTTCTCATTGTTCAACACCCACTTATGAATGAGAATATGCGGTGTTTGGTTTTCTGTTCTTATGTCAGTTTGCTGAGAATGATGATTTCTAGCTTCATCCATGTCCCTGCAAAGGACGTGAACTCATCCTTTTTTTTTTTTTTTTTTTTTTTTTTACCTTCTAAGGAATCCAGAAGAACTCATCCTTTTTATGGCTGCATAGTATTCCATGGTGTATACGTACCATATTTTCTTTATCCAGTCTATCACTGATGGGCACTTGGGTTCCAAGTCTTTGCTATTGTAAACAGTGCCACAATAAATATACATGTGCACATGTCTTTATAATAGAATGATGGGGACTTTATATAGAGTTTCATGCACTTGAGTAAGTGACTTGCAAGAAAAAAGTAAACAACTTAGGTTCTATTAGTTTGACCCTGCGATTAACGAATATCAAACAGACAAACACAGAATCTAAGAAAACACAGAACAGTCCTGTATACACATAGCAGCTGGGAAACCCATTCCCAGTGTGTACCATGCACCTACCATTGATCTGAAACCCAGTACATATGTGCTCACTGAACGTTTACTGGAGAAGTAAATACACATCATCACACAGCTTCTCTATTCATCTTTATCTGTGGCAAGTCTCTCACTTTATCATCTGTACTTACCCCTCTCAGCAGTTAATAAGCAATGGTTTCAAGTATGTGAGAATAATTAAAGTCCCTGTGCAAAACACAGTTGTAAATACAGGTGCAATTTTAAATCACTTCTGAGAAAGAAGATAACATCATGGAATTCCACACCTTTTCTTGAGTGTAAGATGGGTGTATGCTTCAATTATGAAAACAGTAGACAGTGTCCTGTCTGGAAATGGTATGTGTTTGGAAAACTCTGCCCCTACCGCAAAATCTCTCTCTCTTTCCCTCCCCCACAAAGAGGCTCCCTTATCTCTCACTTTACATACCGGCCCTAGCCCTCCCGCCGCCCAGCTTCCCGCCCAGCAGTTCAAACTGACCAACAGTTGCCCACCACCTCGGCTTTTGGCTTCCCCACCCCCCAGCCCTTCAGCCCCCTATAAAACAACCCTGCCCCTCTGAGCGGCGCGGCCATTTTTCCTTTTCGTCCCGGCTGGCCTGCCCGGAGGCTCTTTCCTCTCAATAAAGCCTGAACTTAAGGAATTTCCTCTAGCCTGCGGTCCGGTTTTTTCCGAACGAGCTCAGTCTTCCCGCAGAGGGTAGGTCGGACAAATGGTGCCGGAAACCCGGGACGGGAGCTGAGGCCGTTGGCCCGGCCACGGCCCCCCTCCCCGACCTACCCAACACTGGCCCTGCCACCTCCACGTTCCGATTAAGGTAAGCCAAGTTTTTCTTGCTTTGCCTTCCCCCGCTTCCCGTCTCCTCTTCCTACGGCATGGTGCAGTTGCTCCCTCTCCGGCGTTCCGCACGGACTCCTTGCCTAGTCTCGGCCGAGCCAAGGTAGTCTTCCGTTCTGGCTCCAGGAGCCTTCCGAGGGACAGCCGCCAGACGGGGGACGCCCCCTGACCGCTTCCCTTTCCGTACTTAATTGTATTCCGGGGAATTTGCAATGAACGGGGACGCCTTTTCGTTGCATCTGCCCATCCGCGCCGGAGAGTCTGTAGCTGCGCCTGCCATGGGAAATTCAGAGTCCAAAATACCTCTGAGCACCCCCCTCGGGTGCTTGCTGCGAAATTTTACCAAATTGGGATATTCCCAAACCCTCAGAAAGAAAAAGCTTATTTTCCTGTCCCAGGTGGCTTGGCCCCAATACAAACTCAGTAACCAGTCACATTGGCCCCCGACTGGCACTTTTGATTTCAACACCCTCCGAGATCTCGACGATTTTTGTCGCCGCGCGGGCAAGGACAATGAAATTCCTTACGTCCAGGCTTTTTGGGACCTCCGTACCCACCCCAACCTATGTTCTTCCTGCTCCACCTACCAAATCCTCTTATCTCGAACCCCCCGTAAATCTTCCTCCACTACCTCTCCCCCTCCCTACTCCTCACCGGAGGATCTGCCTGAACATCTGTCCTCTCCTGCCAATCTCAGCAACCACTCGCCATCAACGGCACGCCCTTCCCCCACTCCCTCTGCACCTCCTACCTCAGAGGCCATGCCTCGCTCTCCCTCTACTCCCTCTGAGCCCCCTCCCTCAGAGGCTGCACTTCCTCTTGCCTCTCCCGTGGCGGCCCACACCCGCTCCCACCAGCCAGCTATCCTGGCCCCACTCCGAGAAGTAGCAGGCGCAGAAGGTTTAATCAGGGTCCATGTTCCTTTCTCACTCCAAGATCTGTCCCAAATTGAGAAATGTTTAGGATCCTTCTCAGCCGACCCATCCACCTATATTAAAGAATTCCAATACCTCACTCAAGTATAAGAAGCCCTAGTCCGGTACACTCGACTAGATCCAGCCTCCCAAAATGGGGCCACTGTATTAGCCTCCCATTTTATCTCCCAATCAGCACCCGACATAAGAAAGAAACTAAAGAAAGCAGAAGAGGGGCCAGAGACTCCCATCCAAGACCTGGTAAAAATGGCCTTTAAAGTATTCAATGCCAGGGAAGATGCGGCTGAGGCTGCCCGCCAAACTCGCATGAAGCAGAAGGCTGCCCTCCAGACCCAAGCCCTAGTGGTGGCTCTAAGGCCGGCAGGGAACCAGAAGCCCAAGGCCGAAACCCATGCCCCTCCAGGGGCATGTTTCAAATGTGGAAAGGAAGGACACTGGTCCCGAGCCTGTCCACAACCATGGCCACCAACTAAGCCTTGCCCTGTCTGTCGGCTCCCGGGACACTGGAAGTCAGACTGCCCCAGCTTCCCCAGGGTGCCGGTTCCTCAAAACAGACACACTGGCGTTACGCAGCCGGCGGTCACCCTCAGTAGGGAGGAGCCTGCTTGCCAGGAGCCGACCTCCGAGGGAGCTCCGTTCCCCAGTCTACTAGGGCTGCTAGATGACTAGCGGGGCCCTGGCTTTCCGACTCCGGTTACCCTCGCCGAGCCTAGGGTCACAAGACATGGGGGCTACCTACTCCGCACTTCCTTCTTATTCTGGCCGTCTCACTCCTTCCCAGGTCTCGGTCATGGGAATCGACGGGACCCCGAGTATCCCCTATCAAACCCCACCACTCATGTGCTCATATAACTCCACTCCCTTCACCCACTCCTTTTTAGTAATCCCCACCTGCCCAGTTCCCTTTCTGGGGTGAGACATCCTTTCAAAGCTGAAGGCCGTCATAACCTTCCCCACCGCCAGCCCACACAGCCTTTTTCTCCTAGCCCTCAATACTCTGCCTCAGAACTCCAGACCCTCCAGTCTACCCCCGGGGTACAGTTCAAGGATGACTGGGCCTTCAAGCATAACCTCCTCATCCTCCCTGAAAAGCAAAGGTACCAGATAATCCAAGACATCCATAATTCACTCCACATTGGGCCTAAAGCCTTATACCAGTTCCTCCACCCACTTTTTCACCCCCACCGCCTCCTCAATACCATACAGGAAGTCCAGTCCTCATGTACTGTCTGCGTGAAAACTAATTCCCAGAGTTCCTGTCATCCCCGGCGCCAGCTTCATCAGCTACGCAGGTTCCTACCTGGCCAAGACTGGCAAATTGATTTCACCCATATGCCAAAGCACAAACAGTACCGGCATCTGCTAACCATTGTTGACACTTTTTCAGGCTGGATTGAAGCTTACCCCACAGCCTCTGAGTCTGCCGGGACAGTAGCCACTCATCTCATTCAAGACATCATCCCACGCTTTGGACTCCCGGCTACCATACAGTCAGACAACGGCCCAGCCTTTATCTCCAAAGTCACTAATGCCGTTTCTACCTCTCTAGGAATTCAGTAGAAGCTACATGCCGCCTACCATCCCCAGTCCTCTGGTAAGGTAGAACGGGCCAATGGCCTAATAAAGGAGCATCTGACCAAGCTCATGCTTGAGCTCCGCCAATCCTGGGTAACCTGACTTCCTATCGCCCTCACCAGAGTAAGAGCAAGCCCCCGGGGCCCATCACAGCTTAGCCCATTTGAGCTGCTGTATGGTTGCCCCTTCCTGCTTTCAACTCCCCCACCGCCAGAGACTACTCCTCTAGACAGCTACCTCCCCTACTTTACTCAGGATTAGGAGGAGGGGCACTAGTCCACACTCACCTGGCCATAGCCCGACTGACCTCACAACTCCAAGCGGCTATTAATGACTCTACTGAGTCTTTAGCATCACTCCAATGACAGATCACCTCAGTTGCCCAAGTTGCCTTGCAGAACCGAAGAGCCCTGGACCTGCTCACTGCTGAATGAGGAGGGACCTGTATCTTCCTACAAGAAGAGTGCTGTTACTACATCAATGAATCCGGCCTAGTAGAAACCCGAATCGAGAGCCTCCAGAAACTCAAAACTAACCTGTAGAGTCAGAAGTTCTCGGCTGAAGCCACAGCGTGGTGGTCTTCCTCTATGTATACCCTCTTGTCACCATTGCTTGGGCCCCTAATAGCCGTTTGCCTAATCTTACTTATTGCTCCTTGCTTTCTACAGTTCCTATAGCGGCGCTTTCAAGAACTGACTGGAGTCACCATCCACCAGATGCTGCTCCAACCCCACCCTGAACGAGTGCAAGAAACAGACCTCTCCCCAAACCTCCAGGCTCCTTAGGAAAAGAAACCTCTTCAGAACCCCCCGTCGACCCTTGTCAGCAGGAAGTAGCCAGAGAGACAACCGACGCCCCTGACCCCCTCTTTTTCTTTTCTTTAAGGAGTCGGGAATGTTTGGAAAACTCTGCCCCTACCGCAAAATCTCTCTCTCTTTCCCTCCCCCACAAAGAGGCTCCCTTATCTCTCACTTTACATACCGGCCCTAGCCCTCCCGCCGCCCAGCTTCCCGCCCAGCAGTTCAAACTGACCAACAGTTGCCCACCACCTCGGCTTTTGGCTTCCCCACCCCCCAGCCCTTCAGCCCCCTATAAAACAACCCTGCCCCTCTGAGCGGCGCGGCCATTTTTCCTTTTCGTCCCGGCTGGCCTGCCCGGAGGCTCTTTCCTCTCAATAAAGCCTGAACTTAAGGAATTTCCTCTAGCCTGCAGTCCGGTTTTTTCCGAACGAGCTCAGTCTTCCCGCAGAGGGTAGGTCGGACAGTATGTGTCAGCTGCTCTTGAGAAATAAAAATAAAATTCGGAGCACCCCCTAACTGACTGAATGGATGCCCTCTTGGCTATGAGAACTATGGAGTAACTTTGGAAGCTGAACTCACCACTATACAGGAATAGGAAATCAGACACACCTCATTATATCCCCCACCTCACTACAATCACTACGTTTTCTTCCTTAAGGGCTAAATAGAAATCAGCCTTTTCAGAAGACTACTAGCTTATCTTTAGAGATACAGAACAGAGAGAAGATGAGATTATCTATTCCTTCATCCTTCCTTGAGACATCTGCTTTTTCTGTTCCCTTTTCCTCTCACATGTTCACTCTATCTTAGGTAAAATGTAGATTTACTGGGCACTAAAGTGTCACATGTATGTAATCATTTGTCTCACTGCCAACCCCTCTTCCTTTTTAAGGAAAATGTATAATAAATACTAAACCTCCTAAGAACCTCTTTGAAAAAAATCAGCCACAGACACTTCTGTGACTTAACATTTTCTGGATGTGCCCTTAGGCTGGTCCAATAAACCCCCATGATTTGTGACTTATGCCTCAATCACTCATTTTGGCTGTCACTCTCATTTTCAGATAAGATTGCGATTCTTCAAATAAATGGAAAATATCTCAAGTATGAATAAGTATTATTAGAATAAAAGCATTGCAGCCTTGGTTAGGAACACAATCACTGACTCTACAGTCAGGTAAGATGGCTTCTCTTTGATCTAGAGATATAGCTTCACCCTTTCAGTATACAGTGTCTCCTGCCATCCTTCCTACAAATTTCAGTCCATAGCCCTGTGCAGACTTCCTTTCTTCTTCTGGACCAAATATATTGAAGCTTAGTAAACAGACTCCAAAGCGTAACTCTATGTGTATTTGAAAAGCAACAATATGGCCTACAGGCATGAGTAGAGACAGAATGCCTTTTTGGCATGGTGTGTCTCTTTGGACAGGTAGTCACTGGAATTAACTGTGCTTAACAGAGTCTTAAATAACAAGTTGCTAACATTTCTATAAATATCTTACACTTTAATCCAAGAAAATATCCGTATGTCACCTTTAAGAGCAAGCCAAGCCCCGTCCTGTCTTTGGAGTCGGGGACTCCATTTCCCTGCTCGCCTTACAATGCCACGGGGTCTTTATCTGCCATTTAAGGACTGACCAACTCTCTAAGACAAGTCACGAAGCAGTGTCAAAACTTCATAACCCAGAAAACACTGCAGCTCTGGGCGGTGCGACTTACCCAATGAAGGCTTAGAGGGGACGTTTGCGTGCGTGCGTGCGTGCGTGCGTGCGTACCGTTGGAGGGCGGGACTTCCGGCGTCCTCCTGGACGTGGTCGTTTTGGTTCTCTCTGGTGTTTTCACCAGCTCCGGCTTATGGCGCTCTCTGACGTCACCGAAGTGACGGAGCGGAAAAGCGCGAGAAACGGCTTGGTTCCCACCCCGCAGAGGGAGTGACGTTCAGCTGACAAGGACTGGGGACAGTGCGTCCTTGTCTTGCCTTTGTCGCCCCCGCCCCGCTCTTCCCTGGCTGGGCTGGCGGAGGCCCTGCCGATGAACCTGACTGAGGTGGGTGTCCTGTCCCAGCCCCCACTGCCCAACTCTTCCTCCCAGTGCTGAAGCCCACCGAGCGGGCCCTGCAGGTCAGGCCCCTTGTCCCTGTGTGGGGCCCCCGTATCAGCCTGTTCGGTGCAGTCTCAGAGCTGCAGTCGGGGACCCCAGGTTCAGGGAATGGAGGCGCTGCCGAATCGGGGCGCCGGGAGTGCGTGTCGTTTCTGCGGGAAAGAGAGTTTTATGAAATCTCACTTGGGATGGCAGCCTGAGCAGCCCGTGACCATGGAAGGTTGTCAAGGGAGGGACAGCGTCAGAAGCTCCGAGTTAGGAAAAACAGGTTGAGAATGGACCCAGGGAGACCCTGAGGCCACTGCAGTAGACCCAGGGAAATGACGGCTGGGGCTGGACCGGTGACAGCAGAGGGAGACGCGATGGGAGTCTTCATCGGCCCGAAAGATAGGGCCCGTAGGGTTTCCTGGCGCTTCAGTTGTCTGCACAAAGGCAGTGAAGAACCATTCCAAGTGCTGGTTTTCTTTTTTCGTTTTCCGTTTGAACGTTTGAAAGGATGGAATTGGGGAAGTCCGCACAAAAAGCAGATTTCCGGGAGAAGATCACAGGTTGGATTTTGGGCATGGCGATTCTCAGATGTCTCAAGGTGCATATGTCCCACAGGCGGGAAGTCATAAAGGTGTGAAGTCTGAGGAAGGGGGTTGGGTTGGAGATATCAAAGGGATGGAGGGCGTGGGCTGGGCCAGAGCGTGGTCTGAGGGTCAGATTCAGCAGGGAGGTGAAGTCTGGGTTTTTAATGTATCCGTCCCCCGAATAATGTACATTGTACCCGTTAAATAATTCCTCATCACTCATCTTTGTCTCAGCCTTCCACTTGTTTGGAGCCTCCAATGTCTGTCGTTCCACACTCTGTGTGTCTAATGTGTCTACACATTATTTAGCTCCCACTTAGAAGGGAGAACATTTAGTATTTGACTTTCTGTTTTTGAGTTCTTTCATTCAATAAAGGCCCCCAGTTCCATCTACACTGCTGCAAAAGACAGTTTCGTTTTTTGTTTTTTTTGTGTGTCTGTGGCCCAGTGATATTATCTTGCGTATATATAGACCACATTTTCTTTATGCAGTCATACATTAATGGACACTTAGGTTGATTCCCTATCTTTGCTATTGTGCATAGTACTGTGATAAAAAGACATGCATGTTTTTTATATAATGATTTCCTTTGGGTAGATGCCCAGTAGTGGTATTGCTGGATTTAATGTCACTTCCATTTTCAGTTATTTGAAAAATCTTCATACTGTTTACCATTGAGGTTGTACTTACTTACATTCTCACCAAGTGTGTAAGCTTTTTCTTTTCCCCATATCCTGGGCAACATCGGTTATTTTTTGACATTTTAATGATAGCCATTCTGACCGGTATAAGGAGATACTGTGGTTTTAATTTGAATTTGTCTGATGATTAATGATGTTGAGCATTTTTTTTTTTGAGCTGGAGTTTCGCTCTTGTTACCCAGGCTGGAGTGCAACGGCGCAATCTGGGCTCACCGCAATCTCGGCTTACCGAAACCTCTGCCTCCTGGGTTCAAGCAGTTCTCCTGCCTCACCCACCCAAGTAGCTGGGACTACAGGTGCATGCCACCACTCCCAGCTAATTTTTGTATTTTTAGTAGAGATGGGGTTTCACCATGTTGACCAGGATGGTCTCGATCTCTTAACCTCGTGATCCACCCTCCTCGGCCTCCCAAAGTGCTGGGATTATAGGCATGAGCCACCACACCCGGCCCTGTTGAGCATTTTTTATATGCCTGTTTGCCATTTATATGTCTTCTTTTGAAAAATGTCTATTCATGTCCTGTGCTTACTGTTAATGAGATTTCGTTGTTGTTTTGTTATGTTTTGTTTGTTTGTTGTTGAGTTCTTTGTAAATTCTGGATATTAGTACCCTGTCAGATACATAGTTTGCAAATATTTTGTCCCATTTTTCAGGTTGTGCATTCACTTGGTTGATTATTCTTTTTGTTATTCAGAAGTTATTTAGTTTAATTAGGTCCTCTCTGTCTACTTCTGTTTATGTCATTTGTGCTTTTGAAGTCTGGTTACGCATGAATTTTTTGCCTCGACAGATGTACAGAAGGGGTTTCCCCAGGTTTTCTTTTAGTACGTTTGGTTTCGGGCCCTACATTTACATCTTTAATTCATCTTGAGTTGATTTTTGTATCTGGCAAGTTAAATTGGTCCAGATTCATTTTACCTCATATGGCAATCCAGTTTTCCCAGTACCTTTTATTAAAAAGAATGTCCTTTCCCTAGTATATGTATCTGTTGTCTTTCTCGAAGATCAGTTGGCTGTAGGCCTATGACTTTATTTCTAGTATCTTTATTCTGTTCCATTGATCTCTGTGTCTGTTTCTGCAGTCAAATGCCCTACCACTGAGCTATGCCCCCATGTGTCTATTTCTACACCCTTGCAATGCTGTTTTGGTTACCACGGACTTATAGTGTAATTTGAAGCCAGATGGACTTCATTTGAAGGAAATCTTGAGATTGTCATTTCCAATGGGCTACGTGGTGAGAGAGCAGAGGGTTGAGACTTGGGGGCCAGACCATTGGTGGCTCCACAGACATCATACTCTGAAAGGCACAGACCTGCCATAACAGGAATTCTGGATTGTATCTGTAAAAAGGGGAGGCCTGGCTTGGGTAAGCAGATGGCCTGGGATGGAGACGGAGGTGTGAGGTGGTTTCGATTCTGCACCTGCAGACTTGGTTGACGCTCAGGGATACTCTCTGTTGAACAAGATAAATGTTACTGAGGCTGGTGGAGCAGCTGGGTTCCAGACCAGAGCACTGCTTTTTCCCGTTCGCTACATGTCAGGGCAAGAGGGGATGATCTACTGCTCCAGCCAAGGTCTTCTGACAAGCTCACTTGAGAAGATTATGTAGCAGGCAGACCTGGTTGCAGAAGGGACCAGTACCTGACCTGTCTACTCCTCCCCTCTCTGTAACTCATTAACCTAACGATGTATAAAACAGATATTGATGTAAACCCTAATTAGACAGTATCTTTCTAAGTGTGTGCAAACAGGTAGGGAGTTCATACTGAAGTCACTGAGTTAAATTTCTAAAAGTGGTTCATAATTGGTTTGATGTTAACATCTCTGTTTGCTTTCCATGGAAAAATTTAATATCACATTCTCTAAAAAAATTTTTTTTTTTTTGAGATGGAGTTTCGTTCTCGTTACCCAGACTGGAGTGCAATGGCACAATCTCGGCTCACCGCAACCTCCGCCTTCTGGGTTCAAGCAATTCTCCTGCCTCAGCCTCCCGAGTAGCTGGGACTACAGGCACGCGCCACCATGCCCAGCTAATTTTTGTATTTTTAGTAGAGACGGGGTTTCACCATGTTGACCAGGATGGTCTCGATCTTCTGACCTCAGCCTCCTCGGCCTCCCAAAATGCTGGGATTACAGGCGTGAGCCACCATGCCCAGCCCTTTCTCTAAAATTTTAAGCTAAAAGCATACATGAAAATTTCAAAACTCCACTATTTCCTTTGCATTGAAAACATACACAAAACCATGAATTGTTGAAGCATTGTAGCTGATATGTAGTATGTGCTACTGATGTTTGATACCATTGTGAGCCCTATAAGGGGTTAGCTGTGACAATCTATTTGTAGATGGGAGCACTGAAGCTCAGGTGGGTCGGTTCTTTTCCGTGGTCACAGAGCTGCAGCACTGAGGTCTAAGGAACTTTATTCAATGAATTGAGATTGGTTTGCTCCCAGGCAGGGCAGAGGAGGTAGTGGTCCATCTGAGCCTGTAGGATCCTTCCATGGCTGTCTCATTTCTCATGGCCTTTCTATTCTCTCAGGGTCCCCTGGCTGGCAGAAATGGACCCTGTACAGGTGAGTAGAATGTTTCCTACCACCCACCCTGGTTATCTCGTCTCTGTGTGTGTGTGTGTGTGTGTGTATAATATTTTTTTTCTTGAGACAAAGTTTTACTTTTGTTGCCCAGGCTGGAGTGCAATAGCATGATCTCAGCTCACCACAACCTCCGCCTTCTGGGTTCAAGTGATTCTCAGCCTTCCCAGGTAGCTGGGATTACAGGCATGTGCCACCATGCCCGGCTCGTTTTGTATTTTTAGTAGAGAAAGGATTTCTCCGTGTTGGTCAGGCTTTTCTCAAACTCCCAACCTCAGGTGATCTGCCCACCTTGGCCCCCCAAAGTGCTGAGATTACAGGCATGAACCACCATGCCTGGCCTCCCATATGGTTTTGGCAGGTGTCAAAATCTCTTTCCCTGTCTTTTATGTCTGAAGAGTGGGTGGTTTCACCAGTTTCAGTATTATAAGTTGGGTGCTGGGTTACATGGACTGGTCCCCATTTGTGAGAATTGATCAGATAAGATATGTTAGGGCCTCTTGGGCACAGGATTCAGAATGTTTCAATGCTTGGAGGAGAGACTGAGCTGGCTTTTTAGGGAACTGCAAGTGTCTCTTAAATCTGGTAGGAATGGGGAGCAGAGTGGGCGGTGGCTGGAGACACACCAAACGTCAGTCCTGGAATGACAGCCTAGGCCCTGGGTCTCTAACTAAGGGAGGAGGTAGATGGGGAAGATTTGAAGAAGAGGGCAGTGCCAGGACCCTAGTTTAAGGGACTTCCTTTGGCTTCTGAGTGGAGGACGGACTGTGGAAGTGAGGGTGATGGCAGGGAGCTCTGAGAGGATATTCTTGCAGCGGTCTAGGTGGGTGTTGCCGGTGGCTTGTCAAGGGTAGCCATGGCTTCGGGATGTGTTTTGAACTAGAGCTGCTCACATTTTATGATGTAGAGAGTGGGGAGGTGGGATGGAAGGGAATCAGGAGTGGCCCCAGGGTTTGTTTGGAAGCACAGATGCTCCATTGGCTAAGATGGGGGAAGTCAGCAGTATAAGGAATTTTCAGAGTGAGTATGAGGAGTCAGTGTTTGTTCAAGTCACAGATGTCTCAGAGCCTCCTGGTGGAGGAGTTCAGGTTGGAGACGTCCATACCATGGTGGCTGTCGTATGGGCCAGGATGAAGCCATGGATTCAGTTTAGGTGACAGCATCTCTAGGTTTTGGTGGCAGTGCTGTTTGAAGATAGAGAATCAGGCTGGGTGCAGTGGCTCACGCCCATAATCCGAGCACTTTGGGAGGCCGAGGCAGGTGGATCACCTGAGGTCAGGAGTTCAAGACCAGCCTGGCCAACATGGTGCAATCCTGTCTCTACTAAAAATAAAACAAAAATTAGGTGTGGTGGTATGTGCCTGTAATCCCAGCTACTTGGGAGGCTGAGGCGGGAGAATTGCTTGAATCTGTGAGGCAGAGGTTGCAGTGAGCCAATATCGTGCCATTGCACTCCAGACTGGGCAACAAGAGTGAAACTCTGAGTCACAAAAAAAAAAAAAAAAAAAGAAGATAGAGAATTGGAATGGGGCATGAGAACTGGGTCTCTTACTGGGTACCTGCATGGTGGTGGAGGAGTCACTAGACAAATGAGGGAATGGAGTGTTAGTGGGGATGAGAGTGTGTAAGACAGTAGGGTATAGAAGTGAGAAAGGCTTTTGAAGCAGAGTGGACATGATAGGGTTGCTGAAGGGATTAATGGGGTGAGGCTGAAGAGTTGCTAAGCATCAGTTGGGGTGAGATGAGGATGGGAGTTATATTAGTCCATTTCCATAGTGCTATAAAGAACTACCTGAGACTGGGTAATTTGTGAAGCAAAGAGATTTAATTGCCTCACAGTTCTTCAGGCTTAAGAGGAAGCATAACTGAGAGACCTCAGGAAACTTACAATCATGGCAGAAGGTGAAGGGGAAGCGAGGCACACCTTCCCACGGTGGAGCAGGAAAGAGGGAGAGAATGAAGCGGGAAGAGCCACACACTTTTAAACAACCAGATCTCGTGAGAACTTACTATCATGAGAAAGGCAAGGGGAAAATACAGCCTTAGGATCCAGTCACCTAACACCAGGTCCCTCCCCTGACACATGGGGGTTACAGTTCAACCTGAGATTTGGGTGGGGACACAGAGCCGAACCCTATCAGGAGTGGAGGTGTGGAGATCAGGGCAGCTGGGCTTGGAATGAGGTTTTGGTGGAGAGCGATTTTCCTGACTGCTTATGGGACAGAGTATGCCATGAGGCAGGAGACAGCTGAGAGTATGTGAAGTCCTCACATGGTTTGGGCAGCTGACAGTAAAGTGAGAAACAGCCATGTGGGGAAACCTTGAAAGCAGGGCTTTGGGCTGCCCCTGGTGCTAGGGGACTTCAGTGTTCTGGGGCAGGACTGGGAGTGAACTGGATGCCGGGCGTATTTGCTGTGCACCATCTGGTTTCCATGTGCAGAGTGGCCCGTTAGGAGGTGAAGGAAATGCCTCTGGTGTGGACTGGGAGGTTGCTGTGGAATCTGCAGGAGTGTAGGTGTGAGAGATGTGATTGGAGTGCTATCTAAATAAAGCGTGATACGCAGGCAGGAGGAGTGGATGGATGGCCCCCGGGCCGTGGCCCTGGTAGCTTAAGGGAGGGGATGAGTCTGAGTTTGGTTGTCTTGGGAGGCAAGATCTGAGGGACTCCATGGAAACCAGCTGGCAGGAGACGATGGCTATCCCCATGGGAGGCCCACATCCTGGAGGGTGCTTTTCTGCCTTGTCCTTCACCTGTTTTCTCTGTGTGCTGGACACAGTGGCCAATGGAAATGTGGAGAGAAACGTCATTCCTGCCACCTGGATGTGGTGTCTCTTCCACATTGGGAGGGTGTGCAGACTGAGCAAGGGAAGGAGAGAGCGGTGAGATCCTGGAGCGAGAGAAATACAGCCGTGATTATACCCATAGGGTTTTAATTTATGTATGTGAGTGAGTGATGCCAGGTACAGACCAATGACTGAAAGAAGATATTTATTCCTTACATTTCCCTAAGGAGGGTGCACACCACGTAACACAGGGCCACATGGTGAAGCGCCAGATTAGGTCCGCAGGAAAATTGGAGTGAGGGGAAAGTTTAGTTTAACCCACAGATGCTATTGGGGTTTCCATGGGAAACAAGGCAGGGCTGGGTGACAGGATAGTTTGGCTAGTTTAAGTTAATTCTAGGATACCTGGGCTACTGGGACTGTCCCTACTTGTGCGGTATCTGGGTTGATTTAGAGCTGGGAAAATATTGGCTTGGTTTGAGAAAGATACAAAGATAGTTTAGAATATAGCCCAGGATGGTAGGGAAGATTGGAAACACATTTGGCTGTTATTTTGGTCCTATGTTTAATGAATGGTAAATATAAGTAGAAAAGAAATACAGAACTTAAGTAAATACAGCTTGAAAAGAAGCTGCTCGTGTATTCATCTTTCCCAATTTGGCAGGACCGTGTGGTCTTTGAGGACGTGGCCATATATTTCTCCCAGGAGGAGTGGGGGCACCTTGATGAGGCTCAGAGATTGCTGTACCGCGATGTGATGCTGGAGAATTTGGCCCTACTGTCCTCACTAGGTAAGGCCCTCACCCTTGCCCAGTGTCCAGGGTTGGGTTGGGTTGGGTTATGCCTGTTCACCCAAAGGCAGCTCTGCGTTTCCCACAGTGAGACCATGGGTGCTGCTGCTGTTCCCGATTTCTTGGCATATATGCTGTGTGTTCTATACCTCCTTTTTCTCTGCATCCCCATCTCTACTGCGCTGAGGCTTACAGGAAAGGGCTCAGGAGCCAGAAATACTGAATTTGGCATGGAGACCGCACCAGCCTTGTCTGTCTCAGGTCCAAACACATGAGAGTACTGTTCTCTTGTCCCCTTTCTCTCACTGATATTTCTTGCTGCCTTCCTCTGCCGAGGCAGGTGGATCACGAGGTCAAGAGATCGAGACCATCCTGGTCAACATGGTGAAACCCCGTCTCTACTAAAAATACAAAAATTAGCTGGGCATGGTGGTGCGTGCCTGTAATCCCAGCTGCTCGGGAGGCTGAGGCAGGAGAATTGCCTGAACCCAGGAGGCGGAGGTTGCGGTGAGCCGAGATCGCGCCATTGCACTCCAGCCTGGGTAACAAGAGTGAAACTCCGTCTCAAAAAAAAAAAAAAAAAAGAATTTCAGTCCCTGTTTTGGTCACTAAGTTAGGGACTACTGAGTTGATTGTGCAGGAGGCGGGACTCTTCTGTGAAGTTCTTATGATTATAGAATTTGGGATTGCCATGGGCTTGATCTCTCCGGGTATGTGCTCTTTACTCTTTTTCTCTTTCTTTCCCCTAGAGAGGGCCCTAGGTGCCTGAGAGGGTAGATACTACTTCAACAATGGCATTAGAGGCTCAGGGACATGGCCCGGGTGCCTGGGGTTTGGGAAGAGGGTTGATGTCACCTGGACTCACCCACAAGAACTGCCATTTATTCCCAAAGTCGCCAAAATCATCATCAAGGGTTCACCGAGGGTGTGTGAGGGGAACGAGGAGGCTCAAACACTGACTGGGGGTTGGGAATTTGAGGGAGGGGAACATAAGGGGCCCCAGCCGCCCCTCCCCCTCTAATGCCACGGGAAAGGGTCTTCCTCTGGCTAGCTCCCTCCCCAGGCCCCATGTCCAGTTTCTCTCCCGGGAGGCAGGGTGGGAAAGGGAAGAGGGTGTAGTGTGAGTGGGCCCCAGGACAGGGAAGGGCACTGGGGGCGTGCACCCCCATTTCACATGCACTCACAACACTGATCTCCCAGAGAGCCGGAATGGGGGCGGCCGGGCAGGGCCAGGTCCCCCACCTGCCCTGGATTATAGGAGGAAGGGGTTAGTGTTGGGGGCCGGGGGATCCGGGGGGCATCATGGGGGCAGGCCGGGGCCCCCACCGAGGGGAGAGATTTATGTGGGTGGCGCTCCTGCGACAGGAGGCACAGGACTGAGATGGAGCTGGTTCAAGGTGAGCGTCACGGGGGGCGCGGGCTGGAAGGGGTTGGTGACAGAGGGGCTGGCGGCTGGGCCTCTGCCTGGCAGGAAGGGGTTGGAGGCCTTGGCTCCAGGCAGCTTGGGGCCTGGCCGGCTCACCAGCGGGTCCAGGTCGACATCAACCCTCACCCATTCTTTTCCACTGCTCCCTTTGAATGCCTGCCAATGCGTGACTGTATTTAAGGTGGAGTGAGGTCTGCATGTGTCCCTAAACACTAGCTCCCTGTCACAGTCTGATCTCTGGGTTTGGAGAAAACGTCCTATACACTGCTTACCAGTCTCCTGCAACCATGGCTCTTTGCAGAGGAGCGAGTTTGAGATCCTGCCTTTTCTCTGTTCCATACCCCTCCCTTGTATACTTACCGTCATCAGGGCTCTCCCATTATGGGCCCTTACCAGGCCCAGCCCTGCATAGTGGACCCTCTTCTCACTGGCCTTAATGTCCATGATGTCCCCAATCCCGTGGCCTTATTCGTGTGTGTGTGCCTGAGAGACATTTGTGATGGAGCTGCTTCCTCCCACCACAGTCAACATACACTTCACCAGCATTTCTATTCTGACAGGTTGTTGGCATGGAGCTGAGGATGAGGTGGCACCTTCACAGCAAGGTTTTTCTGCAGGAGTGTCAGAGGTTACAACTTCAGAGTCCTGTATGTTCACCCAGAAGGTCTACCCTAGTGAGACATGTGGCCCGCCCTTGAAAGACACTCTGTGCCTGGTTGAGCACAGTGGAATTCATCCTGAGCAAGACATATATATTTATGAGGCAGAGCTTTTTCAGTGCCCAGAGCAGCAAATTGGAGAGAATCTTTCCAGAGGGGACGATTGGATACCTTCATTTGGGAAGAACCACAGAATTCACATGGCAGAGGAGATCTTCACATTGATGGAGGGTTGGAAGGACTTACCAGCCACCTCATGCCTTCTCCAGCAGCAGGCCCCTCAAAGCGAGTGGAAGCCATACAGGGACACAGAGGACAGAGAAGACTTCCAGACTGGACAAAATGATTACAAATGTAGTGAATGTGGGAAAATATTCACCTACAGATACTCACTTGTTGAGCACCAGAAAATCCACACGGGAGAAAGATCTTATGAATGTAACAAATGCGGGAAGTTTTTTAAGTACAGTGCCAATTTCGTGAAACATCAGACAGTTCACACTAGTGAAAGGACTTATGAGTGCAGAGAATGCGGCAAATCATTTATGTACAACTACCGACTCATGAGACATCAGAGAGTTCACACTGGAGAAAGGCCTTATGAGTGCAGCACATGTGGGAAATTCTTTCGGTACAGCTCCACATTCGTTAGACATCAGAGAGTTCACACCGGAGAAAGGCCGTATGAGTGCAGGGAGTGTGGGAAATTCTTTATGGACAGCTCCACACTCATTAAACATCAGAGAGTTCACACTGGAGAAAGACCTTATAAGTGCAATGATTGTGGGAAGTTTTTTAGGTATATCTCCACACTCATCAGACATCAGAGAATTCACACTGGAGAAAGGCCTTATGAGTGCAGTGTATGTGGGGAATTGTTTAGGTACAACTCCAGCCTCGTTAAACATTGGAGAAATCACACTGGAGAGAGGCCTTATAAATGCAGTGAATGTGGGAAATCATTTAGGTACCACTGCAGACTCATTAGACACCAGAGAGTCCACACGGGAGAAAGGCCTTACGAGTGCAGCGAGTGTGGGAAGTTCTTTCGTTACAACTCCAACCTCATTAAACATTGGAGAAATCACACTGGAGAAAGGCCTTATGAGTGCAGAGAGTGTGGGAAAGCCTTTAGCCACAAGCATATACTTGTTGAGCACGAGAAAATCCACAGTGGAGAAAGACCTTATGAGTGCAGCGAATGCCGGAAGGCCTTCATTAGAAAGTCTCACCTGGTTCATCACCAGAAAATCCACAGCGAAGAGAGGCTTGTGTGCTCCATGAATGTGGGGAATTCTTCCGCTACAACTCCAACCTCATTAAACATCAGAGATTTCACAATGGAGAAAGTTTACCACTGACCTTTGTAACTGGGTAATAATGTTATATAAATCCACCTTTTTATGTAACTAATCTCCAGAACATTTTTCCTCTTGCAAAAAAAAGTAAAATGCTGTACCTATTAAAAACAACTAATTCCCCTTTCCTACTGTCCCCAGAAATGTCTCCACTATATTTCTATACTCTGTATCTATGAATTGGATATGTATTGGTACCTCATATAGGTGGATTCATACAGTATTTGTCTTTTGAGACTGGCTTATTTCACTTAGGATAAGGTCTTCATGGTTCACCCACGTTGTATGATGTGTCAGAATATCCTTCCTCTTTAGGTGAAATAATATTCTATGGTATGTATATAGTCCTTTTATTTATCCATTCATCTGTTAGTGGACGCTTGGGTCACTTCCGCCTGTTGAAATAATGCTGCTGTGAAGATGAGTATACAAGTGTCTATTCAGGATTCTACTCTGGGTTCTTGTTGGGTTTATACTCCAAAATGGTGCTGCTGGATCTTACAGGATTTCGATTTTTAATATTTCTGAGAAAACTTTTTCCATAGTACCTGTGGTATTTTACATTCCCACTAGCAGCGCACAAGGATTCCAGTCCATATACATCCTCACCAACATTGTTCATTTTCTCTTTCTGTCATTGGGATTTTTTGCTGTGCCTTTTGTTTTGGATAGCAGGTATCCTGTTGGATGCAAGGTGGAATCTCGGTGTCTTTTGTTTTTATTTTGTGAATGACTAATGATGCTGAGCATCTTTCCATGCGCTTGTTAGGCATTTGTGTATCTGGAAAAATATTCAAGTCTTTTTTTTTTTTTTTTCATTTTAATGGGATTATTTGCTTTTTGTTGTTGAGTTACAGAAATTCTTTATATATTCTGGATATTAACTCCTTACCAAATATATGATTTTTACATATTACCTCCCAGTCCATAGGTTGCTTTTTTGCTCTGTTGATTGTGTCCCTTGATGAAAGTTTAAATTTTGATGTACTTTTGACTCTGTGTCTTGGGTTCTGTATTCATGCATCGAACCAACCACAGATCAAAAGCATTTGGAGCATCCACGGATTGTACTGATCATTAATCACAAATATTCGGAAAACAAAAAGGGTAGTTGCATCTGTACCAAACATGAACCAACATTTTTTTCTTGTCATTATTCCCTAAATCATATAATAAATATTTACATAGCATTTACATTGCATTCGGTGTTATAAATAACCTAGAAATAATTTAAAGTATATGGGAAGATGTGTGTAGGTTATATGCAAACACTGTGCCTTTTTACGTGAGAACCCCTTGAGCATCAGATGATGTTGGTATCCACAGGGGTCCTGGAATCAGTCCCCCGCAGACACTGAGGGGTGACCGCAGTCCAGTTTACCTATATTTACCTCTGTTACCTGGGCTTTTGATGTTATATATCAAAAACAAAAACACAGTATCAAATCCAATGCCAAGCATTTTCTGTATGTTTTATTCTAAGAATTTTATGTTTGTAGGTTTTACATTTAGGTCTTGTGTTGTTTTTGTTTTTGTTTCTGGAGACAGAGTCTTCCTCTGTCACCCGGGTTGGAGTGCAGTGGTGCAATCTCAACTCTGCAGTCTCCACCTCCCAGGTTCCCAGGTTCAAGCCATTGTCCCACCTTAGCCTCCCGAGTAGCTGGGATTACAAATGCGTGCCACCACACCTGGCTAGTTTTTGTATTTTTAGTAGAGATGGGTTTTTGCCATGTTGGCCAGACTGGTCTTAAACCTCTGGCCTTAAGTGATCCGCCTGCCTCGGCCTCCCAAAGTGCCGGGATTACAGGCATGAGCTGTAATGCACTGGCTACATTTAGATCTTCCATCTTGGCATTTAGATTCTGGCTACATTTACATCTTTATGTGGGATTCATTTTTGCATGTGGTTTAAGGCAGAAGTCCACCTAATGTGGCCATGCAGTTTTCCAAGCACTATTTGTTGAAAAAAATATTCATTGAGTAGTCTTGGCACTCGTCAAGATCATCTGTCTATATACGCCGTGGTTTATATGTGGATTGTCCATTCTGTTGGTCATATGTCTGTCTGTATGTCAGTACCACACATTTTAGGTGTGTGTGAGACTCAGTTTTGAGGACGAGGCTAGTGGGCTTTCACACTTCAGACTGCTATATTCCAGCTGAAATTATTCAAATTAGCCCATCCATGGAGAGCATGGAAAACATAGCCAATGCAATCCCCTTGTCTTACCTAAGTTATCCCCTGCAGCCTCAGGTTGCTGTTACTCTGTCTCAGATGCAACCCTCTGTGGGACCCTATCCAGGTTCTCTCATTTTTAGCTATAGGTAATAAATGTTTCTGCTTTTTGTTTATCCAAGTGACATTAGGTTGTTTCCTGCTATCAAAAGAACCCAGAAAGGTATTAAGAGTCTAGTGAATGTTGGAAAGTCTTTAGCCATTAGCCTAACCTCATTCTGTGCCAGCAGGTTCACTCTAGGAAAAGAAGTGAAGGCAGTGTGATCGTTTCTTGTTAACGTAATAACCCAGTAGAGCAATGCTTTGGATATTAGCTTTTTAGGGAGAGAGCCAGCAATTGAACTTCATACATCTAAATAGCCTCACTAGGGATATCCACCATATATCTATACTGCCAGATACATGGGAAGATTTTGTGAGCTGTGTTGCACTTTTCAACTTGTCTGGGGCCTTTGCCAGAGTTATGCCTCTGCCAACACTATTCAAAAAGTCATTTCTTGCCCAGGCGCAGTGGCTCACACCTGTAATCCCAGCACTTTGGGAGGCCGAGGTGGGCGGATCATGAGGTCAAGAGATTGAGACCATCCAGGCCAACATGGCGAAACCCGCCTCTAGTAAAAAACAAAAAAAAATTAGCTGGGTGTGGTGGCACGTGCCTGTAGTTCCAGCTACTTGGGAGGCTGAGGCAGAATTGCTTGAACTCAGGAGGTGGAGGTTGCAGCGAGCTGAGATCGCACTCTGTACTCCAGCCTGGTGCCTGGTGACAGAGTGAGACTGCCTAAAAAAAAAAAAAAAAAAAAAAGTCATCTCTTTTCTACCAACTGGCAAAAAGTCATGGTGTGTAGCACTTTGGTCCCATTAAAATGCAGTTATGGCATCATGAATTCTCTATTTGAAGAATTCACTAGTCATTTGAACACTTTGGGGGCCTCACCTCCTCTCCTATGACTGATCTGGGCGTAGACATCAGCCTTGCACTGAAGGTGTGGACTGGCTTTGGCAGGCAGATGGCAGAAATTTCCTTTTATCAGGAGAAAGTATTGGTTATTTCACTGATAGTGGTAGGAGGCAGATAAATTCCTAGGCAGACTAAGGACAGGTCCCTGGTGAAACCCAAACTTTAAGCCAAAGACTAAAGCCTGAAAACTGGCTGCCATTTCCAAGTAGCATCCATGACTGGAGTGAGAACTTCTCAATGCCTTTTAGCCAATCGAATGGTGCTTTTATCAGGCCCACCCATGGACCAATCAGTACGCAGTCCCCATTCTGAGCCCATAAAAACCCTGGACCCAGCCACACATTGGGCTACCCACTTTTGGTTCCCCTCCTGTTGTTGAGAGCTTTTCTGCCACTCAACAAAGTCACCTGCCTTGCTCACTCTCTAGTGTTTACAAAATGTCATTCTTTTTGGTCATGGGACAATAACCCAGAAACCACCAAATGGCAAATTGTGAAAGGAGCTGTAACATTGTCCCACCTTCCACCAACCCCAGGCGGCTGCCCCCGTGACAGGAAGCAAATCCTGAATTGTTTATCTGAGTTATTTGCATTGGTTTTCATATTTCTCTTGTGTCATGTTGAGCTTCTTTAAAATCAATGTTTTCAATTCTTTATCTGATATGGTGGGAATTTTGGGGGGGGTTTTTTGGTTAAGATCTATGGCTGGAAAAGTATTGTAATTTTGGGGGAGTTTCAGGGTTTCTTGCTTTTCTGTTTCCTGTGTTTTTACATTGATTTTTTTGTATGCGTACTATAATAGTTTATCTTCTATTTTTGAATTTACTTTTGTTTGTGGGTGTTTTGAAGATGTGTCAATGGTCTTAGTTGAGTAGGGCACTTTAGCTTTACTTCTGAGTGCATGCAGCAGTAAAGTTTTTGTATGATTTCCTTGGCTATAAACAGTTCATGTGGTTTTCTCAAGTGTGTCAGGGTGCATACTGTTATTTATTTATTTATTTATTTATTGAGACGGAGTTTCGCTCTTGTTACCCAGGCTAGAGTGCAATGGCGTGATCTTGGCTCACCGCAACCTCCGCCTCCTGGGTTCAAGCAATTCTCCTGCCTCAGCCTCCCGAGTAGCTACAACTACAGGCGTGCACCACCATGCCCAGCTAATTTTTGTATTTTTAGTAGAGACTGGGTTTCACCACATTGACCAGGATGGTCTCGATCTCTTGACCTCGTGATCCACCCGCCTCGGCCTGCCAAAGTGCTGGGATTACAGGCGTGAGCCACCGCACCCGGCCTACAGTGTTAGTTATTAGTGGAGGTTTTGGTAAAGTTGTGCTGGGAACAGGAATGCCAGATGAGCTTGCCTTCAGGCTTCAGCAGTACTGGTGGTGAGCTAAGTATGTCTATCCTTGTGCTTTGTGGGGGTGAATGTTGGTACCTGTGTTGGCAGTTCCAAGCAGGCTGATTCTTGGGCTTCTTATTGGCTCTCTTAGATGCGTGTTGTGATAGCAGTGTACCAAGCATGTGAGTGCACCCTTGAATCCCTGGGCTGCTGGTGTAGCAGGTGTGATGGTGATGAGGCAGTGATGCCATCCTCTTCTGGGTCTAGTGGCTGGCCCACAGAGCCCACTGCAACCACTCTTTGGCCAGCTACATAATCATCATTAATAGTGCCAGTAATAGCCATTTCATAACAGTTATTCAGAGACGATTTTAACTCCCTGTGCAGACACTGTTGATACAATTTCAGATGAAGTGATAAATCACTTTCCAGTAAGTAGATGAGATCATGCATTCCCAAACCTTTATCTCAGGGGTTTGGCTGGTAGAAGGCCACACACTATCCCGGCAGATAATGGTTCATAAATCGCTCTTCCTTTTCAGTTAGGTTTCAGTTTCTTAGGATAAGTGGAAACTATCTCAGATACGAAGTAATAAGTATCATGTGAATAAAGCGTCGCTGGATGGGCTGAAAGACAATCACTGATTATTCAGAAAGGAAAGATACTTCTCCTCAAACTCCGCATCATGCCACGTTTGGGTCTTTTCTTGTCTCAGCAGAACACACTGAAGATCACAAAACGGTCTCCAGAGCTTCGGTCTGTACTTGCCAAGCACAAAAGAGCTGATCGCTATGCGTGGAAGACCAGTTCATTACGGATGCCCGTGTTCCTTCGGGTGTCGTCCTTTGGGAACTTGATGTGCTTTACAGAATCCGAAAGGACAGGTCTCTGAAACATTTCTCTGACATTTCTAGACCGCCTTCCGGGACAATCTGGCTACTTGCCGTTTAAAAGCCAGTGAAGCCCTCTCACTTCCTTGGAGCCCCGGAACTGCATTTCTCAACGCCTCGGGAGGATCCTCCTGGCTTTCAAACAGAAGGCTAGTTACTTAGGTTCAGAGGCGGGGCAGGCAGCAGCCTGGTAACTACACGACCCAGAAGACACTGCGGCGGACACAAGCAGCGAGTGTAGCCAATGAAGTCACAGCGGAGAGACGTCTCCATGGGTTCTCAATGCGTGAGGGCGGGACTTCCTGCGACGTCCCTCGTGCAGATACGAAGATGGTTGCGTTAGGACCGGTTCACCCTTTTCAGCTGAGTCGAGCCTGAGGTGGAAGAGCGAGAAGACGCGAGAAAAGGTTTCCCCCGTTGTACAGAAGCTAGAGTGAGGCTCGGCTGAATCGGTTGCGGGCGCCGGTGGGCTCTGTCAGCTCCCAGGTCGCCGCCGCTCCCGCCCCGCTCCTCCCTGGCTGTGCTGGCGGAGGCCGAGCGGATGAACCTGATTGAGGTGAGTGCCGCGTCCCAGGGCGCCCCGCCCCGACCCCTCCTCCGAGTGTTGAGGCCCCGGGGAGGGGCCCTTCAGGTCAGGCCCCTGTGTCCCAAAGAGAGGGGCGTTCTTGTGTGGGGTACCGGTGTCCACGGTGCTTGGAGGTGGGGTAGCCCCGGTCCGGGACCGGCACGTGCGAGGCTTGGAGGCGCTGCAGAGTGGGTGGCACTGGGGAGCCCGAGCGTCTGTGTCCCCACGGAGCGGAGGGTGAGGCAGAGTCTCTCCCGGGAAGGCAGCGGAGCCGCTGAAAGCCAGAGAAGGCTGTGCAGGAAGCGTTATGCGCAGAAGTAGATTTTTTTTTTTTTTTTTTTTTTTTGAGACGGAGTCTTGCTCTGTTGCCCTGGCTAGAGTGCAATGGTGCGATCCCGGCTCACTGCAACCACCCGGGTTCAAGCGATTCTCCTGCCTCAGCCTTCCGTGTAGCTGGTATTACAGGTGCCCGTCACCGCGCCCGGCTAATTTTTGTATTTTTTAGTAGAGACGGGGATTTCACCATCTTGGCCAAGCTGGTCTCGAACTCCTGACCTCGTGATTCGCCCGCCTCGGCCTCCCAAAGTGCTGGGATTACAGGCGTGAGCCACCGCGCCCGGCCGAAAACAGGTTGTTAAACTAGGACAAGGGACCTCTGAGGAGACCCCTTGAGTTACGGTAGGGCTGGGCCGTAGGGATTGCAGTAAAGGGAAGATGTGGTGAGATTCTGGATGGGTCTCAGAGATAAAAGTCGACAGGATTTTCTGCTGCATCAAATATAGCTGTGAGGGTAGTGGAAGGTGTGTTCCATGGGTTTTGTTTCGGCTTGAAAATCTGAAAGAATGGAGTTAGAGAAGTCAGCTTAAGGAGCAGGTTTTAGAGGGGACTACAAGTTGCATTTTGGAGGGCTGAGTTTTGGAGGGCAGGTGATAGGCAGGTCCATAAACCTAACACTCACTTTAGAAAGGCACAGACATGTCGTAGGAAGGATTCTGATCTGTGTCAGCAAAAACGAGTCCTGAATGGGTTAAGGAACTGGCCTAGGCTGGAGACTGAGGTGTGAGGTGGTTTCGATTCTGCACCTGCAGACTCAGCAGACCCTCAGGCCCACTCTTTGGATCAGTAAGAAGGTCATCCAGACTAATGGGGAAATTGGGTCCAAACCTGGGTAGGGCTTTGTCACATCTAGTCAAGGGCCTCCAGCAACAGAAGTTGTAGCAGGCAAGCCTGGTTGCTGATGGGACCAGTAACTAACCTGCCCGCTTATCTACTCCCTACAACTTATTTACTTATGAATGCATAAAACATTTATTTAACCACTAATGAACCAATATGCTTGTAAATCTGTGCCTGTAAGTCAGCAGTTAGAAATGAATGTAACCAGTAGTTAAACTTACTCACTTAATAATTGTTTGAATGTTAAGTTTTTCTTTTCTCTGTTTTTTTTTTTTTTTTTTTTTTTTGGAGACAGTCTTGCTCTGTTGCCAGGCTGGAGCGCAGTGGCACGATCTTGGCTCAGTGAAACCTCTGCCTCCTGGGTTCAAGTGATTCTCCTGCCTCAGCCTCCCGAGTAGCTGGGATTACAGGCATGCACCACCTAATTTTTGTATTTTTAGCAGAGACGGGGCTTCACCATGTTGACCAGGGTGGTCTCTGTCTCCTGACCTCATTATCAACCCGCCTCAGCCTCCCAAAGTGCTGGGATTACAGGCATGAGCTTCCGCATCCGGCTGAATGTTAATTTTTCTATTTGCTTGCAATGGAAAGTTTTATATATCACATTTCCTTGACACCGTAACAAGTGGGAAAAATACACACCCAAAATTTCAAAACCCTTTCATGTCATTTGTGTTGAAAACATAAAATATTTCATCCAGTGGAAATAAATTGCTGATACATAGTGTGTACTACTTATGTTTGTTGCCGACACGAGCCCTCTTAGTTGGCAATCCTTTTAATCTCTATTTTACTCATAAGGGTACTGAGACTTAGAAAAGTTTAGTCCTGGCCAAGACACTGAACCCCGAGGAATTATTGTGTAGCCTCAGATAACTTTGCTCTAGTTGCAGGGCCACAGGTGGTTGTAGAGTTCAGCCTGTAGGATGCTGCATTGCTGTCTTAATCCTCATGGCCTGCCTCTTCCCACAGGGTACACGGCAGTGGCAGCAATGTTTATGGATGCTGGACAGGTGAGTGGAGAGTTTCCAGCTTTCACCCATCCCAGCTGGTTTCAGCATGCTGATATAGGGAATGGTGTTGTCCTGAGACTGTTTACCTTTTCTTCTCTCTCCCTTGGGTCCAAGGAGAGCCTGTAATTCCACCAGACCTGGGTTCCAAACTCAGTCCCTGGTTATATAAAGTGGTTCTAGTTCTTACAACTGATGATATGAGATTTGGCATGACATCTCAAACACAGGATCCAGAATGTTCGGATGCTTGGTGGTGAGACTTAGATGGGATGCTGGGAGAACTGTAACTTCATGTTCTAGCTGGCGAGGATAAGGTGGTGCACAGCCGCAGGGCAGGAGGTTGGGGCATGCAGGGATCAGGCATGGAATGGCAGCCTGAGGTTCTAGGGTTTTTGTTTTTGTTTTGTTTTTTTGACAGTCTCACTCTGCCCAGGCTGGAATGAGCTGGTGTGATCTCAGATCACTGCAACCTCCACCTCCCAGGTTCAAACAATTCTCATGTCTCGGCCTCCTGAGTAGCTGGGATTACAGGCATGAGCCACCACACCCAGCTAATTTTTGTATTTTTAGTGGAGACAGGGTTTCACCATGTTGGCCAGGCTGGTGTCAAACTCGTGACCTCAAGCAATCTGCCTGCCTCAGCCTCCCGAAGTGCTGGGATTACAGGTGTGAGCCACTATGCCTGGCAATTCTAGGTCTTTAATCTGAGAGGGGTCGTAGCTAGGGAAGGTTTGAGAAAGGAAAAAAAGGTGATTTGACTCAGATTCTAAGACGCTTCCTCTGCCTGCAGAATGGAGGACAGAGTGAGAATTAGGGAAGAACCAAGGATACCTGGGTGATAGTTCCTGCCACAGTCCAGTGGAGGTCGGTGGTGGCTGGACAGAGTGGCGGCTGTGAAGGTGGGAGGCGTGCGTGGCTCCTGTAGGTTTTAATCTAGAGCTGCTCCCGTTTTTTTGATGTACAGAGTGAGGAAGCCGAGGAGGTGGGTTGCAAGAGAGAGTCAGGAACAGCCCCATAGTCTTGGCCTTGTTGAGAAGGATGGATGTTCTAGCAACTATGATGTGGTGAGTTCTGGTGAGTTCTGCAGCTGGGGGAGTTTAATAGAGCGTATGAAGAATGAGGGTTGGGCCAAGTCAGAAATGTTACGGAGACTCAACTAGACGTGCCAGACTGGCAGTTGAACACACGGGAATGGAATTCACTGGAGTTGTTCAGGATGGAGACACCTGCTGCATGATAGCTGGTGTGTACAGCATTGTAAATCTGTGGGTCAGATTTAGGAAGAGGCATCTTTTTATTCTGGAGGCAATGCCATTAGGGAAAGGAAGAGGCTGAGGACTGGATCTTTCTATAGGGTACCTGCATGGTGTCGGTGGGCATCACCAAGACAGACAAGGGAGTGGATGGACTGAGGATACGTATGTGTGTATTTGTGTGTTTATGTTGGGGATGGCCTCTGGAGAATAAGAAAGGCTTTTTGAGGGGACAGTGCACGTAAAATGGATGGTGAGGCATCTCCACAAAAGAGACGAGATGGTAGTGAGGTTTGGGAGGGGCTTATTACCCTGTTATGGACTCAGAAGGGTTTTGTGTCAAGTCTTGGTGTGACCTGGGTAGTTCCGTGCAAATTCTGAGACTATTTTGGCAGAAGATGGGATCAGCAAGAAGCATTGCTAGGCCTGGGGTGGGGATGGTGGTGGGGAAGTCAGTGTGTCTGGGCTTTGGATTAGAGTTAGGGGATAAAGTTGTGGCTGCTTATGGGATAGCATGCACATGTAGAAGGGAGAAACAGCCAAGAATGTGCGGGTTTGGGAAGCTGAGGTGAAGGCAAGAAACAGGATTGGATTGGGGGACCTTCAAGGCAGTGTTTCTGAAACATTGCATTCTGCTCAGTCCAGGGGAACATAGGGTTCTGGTGCATTTGCCATGCACTGCAGGATTCCATGTGCAGAGTGGCATGCTGAGAGGCCATGGGAATAGTCCTGACTGAGCAGTGGTGGCTGTTAGTGCTGCAGGAGTCGAGGTGTTGGATACATGAGGGGGTGCCTTCCAAAGTGTGAGTGGAGGAGCATGAACAGATGGTCCCAGCCCGGGCACTGGGCACTTAAGGGAGGAGATCGAGTCCATGTGTGGTTCAGTGAGAGGCAAGATCTGGGGGACTAGGGAAATTGAGTGACTAAAGAAAGGTCGGCCTCCGTGTGCCAGGTTTTGATGGTGCTTTTCAGACTCTTCCCCAACCCATCTTTGTTCTGTGCTTAGAATCAGTGATCAGTGGCAGTGAGGGGAGAGCAGGTACAGGCGCCACGAGGACCTGGTGTCTTCCTCCTTGAGAAGTGAGTGGAGGCTGAGCAGGGGGTGGATATATGTGGGTGTACTGAGGAGCACTGAAGATCCTGGAGAGGAAAGTGTATCCGTGATTGTACCCGCAGGATTTCAATCTATGGACAAGAGTGAGTGATGACAGAAAAGCTAATGGCATTGAAATGATTTTTTTCTACGACTGGCGAGAGATCACGCCTGGATGATATAATTTTTATTTCTTTCATTTCCTGAGTGGAGGGGGTATGCCATTCCACATAAAGCCACAGAGGAAATAGCAGATTTGGTCAGGAGGCAGATGCACAATTGAAGGGAGAGCATACATCAGAGGCTTTATTGGGGTTGTGGCTGGAAAGGCACGCAGGGCAGCATGAAGAGCTTAAGACTGGGTGGTTTGCCTGATTTGGGCAGCCTGGGGGCATAGGGACTATCCCTCCTTGTAAAGTATAAGCCTTGTGTTGATTTAGGGCAGGAGAAATCATAGGCAGTTCAGACTATGGGATCTGGATTGTAAGGGAAATGTTAAAACACTGGTTGTTATTTTGGTCCTCTAATTCTTAGATTTCAAATAGATAAATATAGATCTAAGGAAACAGAGTAAGAAGTTGCTCATGGGCCTGGAGGGGTGGCTCACGCCTGTAATCCCAACACTTTGGGAGGCCGAGGTGGACGAGGATCACAAGGTCAGGAGTTTGAGACCAACATGATGAAACCCTGTCTCTACTAAAAATACAAAAATTAGCCAGGAGTGGTGGTGCACGCCTATAATCCCAGCTATTCAGGAGGCTGAAGCAGGAGAATCACTTGAACCCAGGGAGTCAGAGGTTGCAGTGAGCCAAGATCACACCACTACACTCCAGCCTGGGCAACAGACTGAGACAACATCTTAAAAAAAAAAAAAAGAAGTTGCTCATGGACTAAACTGTCATAATTTTGGCAGGATTGTATGGTTTTTGAGGACGTGGCCATACATTTCTCCCAGGAGGAGTGGGGGATTCTTAATGACGTTCAGAGACACCTGCACAGCGATGTGATGCTGGAGAACTTCGCACTTTTGTCATCAGTAGGTAAGGCCCTGACACCTAGGTCAGTGTCTTGTGCTGGGCAATAGCTTTTCACTTTTTTCCTGGGCAGGTCTGTCTCACACCAGATCATGGATGCTGCATCCTCTCCTTCTTTCCTGGCATATGTGTTGTGGGAGCCACGGCTGGGCTGTGTCATCTGTGTTAGTTTTCCTTAAGAAGCTTAGCTCTTGTCACTCTGAAGCCTTGTAAGATGAGGCTCGGCCGGGCGTAGTGGCTCACGCCTGTAATCCCAGCACTTTGGAGGCCAAGGTGGGCGGATCACCTGAGGTCGGGAGTTCAAGACCAGCCTGATCAACGTGGTGAGACCCCGTCTTATAAACAAATAAATAGATAGATAAATAACTACAATTTTAAAAAAAGATAGGCTCAAGTCAGAAGTCTTCAGGTTTCTCTAGAATATCCTAAAGGCCTTGCCTGCCCCTGGTTCGTTTACTTTATCCAAATGCACGAAACTCTTCTCTCTGCAAGACTTTGTCCATTCTTCTTGCTGACATACCTGAGGGATACCCTGTGTCAGGAATTTCAGGGATTCGACCTCGTCACTGCTTGTGAGGACTGTGGACTTACTGCTGCAGGACTTTGCACTAGAAGTTCTGGTAACTTTAGAATGCAGCATGTCCTGGGTTTATTGCTCTGTGTACAAGCTGTCTCCTCCCTTTCCCTGTCTTTACCCCTAGCTTGGCTAATGCCACACCTAGATAGTTGCTCACCTTGAGCAAGGTAGAGGTCCTGACAGAGTGGGTATTACTCCATCGATGGCAAGAGATACTCAGAAGGACTTGGCCCCGATGGGTGGTAGCCCAGAAGGGGTGTGATGACAGGGCTGGGTCCACATCACACTGGGAATCAATCCAGTTTGAGGTCCCTACCGGTGACCACACCACATGTCTCTTTCTTTCCTATTGTGATTTCTTTATTGACTTTCATCTCCTGGCTCCCACCTCTAACCCTACCTCTCTGACCTCTACCACTCACCTTTTTTTTTTTTTTTTTAAGATAGAGTTTCACTCTCGTCCAGGCTGGAGTGCAGTGGCTCACTGCAACCTCCGTCTCCTGGGTTCAAGGTATTCTCCTGCCTCAGCATCCCAAGTAGCTGGGATTACAGGCATGCACCACCACGCCCAGCTAATTTTGTATTTTTAGTAGAGACAGGGTTTCTCCATATTGGTCAGGCTGGTCTCAAACTCCCGACCTCAGGTGATCCACCCACCTCGGCCTGCGAAAGTACTGGGATTACAGGCGTGAGCCACTGCACCCAGCCACCTGTTCCCTTTTGCTGCTCCCTTTTTAGTGCCCTCCAACATATGACCTGTATTTAAGGTGTTGTGAGGTCTGCATGTATACTTCAGTAGTCCCTGAACACCAGCTCCACTGTCACATCAGATCTCTCTGGGTCTGGACACAGCCTTCTGCATACTGCTCACCAGCAGTATGGCCTGTTGAAAGCCATTTACCATTACTGGGGGACTCTGTGCTCTGCACTGTACCACTCCCTATGTTGTTCCCCATCATCAGGACTGTTTCATTATGAGTTTCTGTCAGGCCAGTTCTTCCCAGTAGGCCTTCCTCTCACTGGCTTTAGTGTCCATGCTTGTCACCAATCCCGTGGTCTTGTGAGTTGGTCTGACAGACATCTGTGATCTGTGATGGGGCTGACTTCCCCATCCAAAGTCAACATGCACTTCACCAGCATTTCTGTCCTTAGGTTGTTGGCATGGAGCCAAGGATGAGGAGGCACCTTCCAAGCAGTATGTTTCTATGGAAGTGTCACAGGTCACAACTCTAAAGCCAGCGTTGTCTACCCAGAAGGCCCAGCCCTGTGAGACATGCAGCTCACTTCTGAAGGACATTCTGCACCTGGCTGAGCACGACGGAACACACCTCAAGCAAGGGCTGTACAGGTGTGCAGCCAAGCTTTACCTGCACCAAAAGGAGCATCTTAGAGAGAAGCTCACCAGAAGTGATGAAGAGAGGGCTTCATTTGTGAATGACAGTGTTCATGTGGCGGAGAGGAACTTCACGTGCACACAGGTTGGCAAGGATTTTACTACCGATTCAGATCTTCAACAACAGGCTCTTCACAACGGGTGGAAGCCACACAGGGACACTCGTGGTGTGGAGGCCTTTGAAAGTGGACAGAATGATTACAGTTGCAGCCAATGTGGGAAAGACTTTTGCCAGCAACATATGCTGTCTGAGCACCAGAAAATCCATACAGAGGAAAGGCGTTATGAGTGCAGTGAATGTGGCAAATTATTTAAATACAACTCAGACCTTACTAAACATCAGGGAACTCATAGTGGAGAAAGGCCTTATAAGTGTAGTGAATGTGGAAAAGCCTTCAGACTCAAGTATAACGTTGTTCAACACCAGAAAATTCACAGAAGGCCTGTGGAAAGGCCTTATGAGTGCAGTGAATGTGGGAAAGCCTTCCTTAAAAAGTCTCACGTACTTCAGCACCAGAGGATTCACACCAGGCCAAGGCCTTACGGGTGTAGTGAATGTGGGAAGGCCTTCTTCACACGTGCTCACCTTGTTTGTCACCAGCAAATTCATACTGGAGAACGACCATATGGATGCAATGAATGTGGAAAATTTTTTATGTACAATTCTGCGCTCATTAGACATCAGAAAGTTCACACTGGAGAAAGGCCTTTTTATTGTTGTGAATGTGGGAAATTCTTTTTGGACCGCTGCACACTCATTGTTCACCAGAGAGTTCACACTGGAGAGAAGCCTTACAAATGCAACGAATGTAGGAAATTCTTTAGATACCGTTCCACACTCATTAGGCATCAGAAAGTTCACACTGGAGAGAAGCCTTATGAGTGTAGTGAATGTGGGAAATTTTTTATGGACATTTCCACACTCATTATTCATCAGAGAGTTCACACTAGAGAAAAGCCTTACGAGTGCAGTGATTGTGGGAAGTGCTTTAGGTATTGCTTTACCCGGAATAGACATCAGAGAATTCACTCTGGAGAGAGGCGTTATGAATGCAGTGAATGTGGCAAATTCTTTGTGGACAGCTGTTCACTGAAGAGTCATCAGAGAATTCACACTGGAGAAAAACCTTTTGAATGTAGCATTTGTGGAAAATCCTTCAGGTGTCGCTCCACACTTGATGCACATCAGAGAATTCACACTGGTGAAAGGCCTTATGAGTGCAGTGAATGTGGAAAATTATTTAGACACAACTCAAATCATCTTAGACACTGGAAAAATCACTTTGGAAAAAGGTCTTTTGAGTGCACTGAATGTGGAAGAGTTTTTAGCCAAAATTCCCACCTCATTCGGCACCAAAAAGTTCACACTAGGGAAAGAACTTATAAATGCAGCAAATGTGGGAGATTTTTTATGGACAGCTTCACACTCATTAGTCATCAGAAAGTTCATACTGGAGAAAAGCCTTATGAGTGCAGTGAATGTGGGAAAGTCTTTAAATACAACTCTAGCCTTATTAAACATCGGAGAGTTCACCCTGGAGAGAGACCTTATCAGTGCAGTGAATGCGGAAGAGGCTTTAACCAAAATTCTCACCTCATTCAGCACCAGAAAGTTCATACCAGATAATGAATGTATATATATAAAGCAGATACGGAAAGACTTCACACAGAAATCTGCTCTGATTTAGCCCTGGGACCTATGTGTTTTAAGAAAGTATTCTTGGTTGGTGCCTCATGCCTGTAATCCCAGCACTTTGGGAGGCCAAGGCAGAGGGATCATGAGGTCAGGAGTTCGAGACTGGCCTGGCCAACATGGTGAAACCCCATCTCTACTAAAAACATAAAAAATTGGCTAGGCATGGTGGTGCCTACCTGCAATCTCAGTTACTTGGGAGGCTGGGGCAGGAGAACCCAGCAGGCGGAGATTGTAGCGAGCCAAGATTTCGCCACTGCACTCCAGCCTGGGCGACAGAGCAAGACTCCAACTCAAAAAAAAAAAATAAAGTATTCTTTGAGAATACAGATAACAAAATCTAACATCTTAACCATGTTAAAGTGTATAGTTCACTAGTGTTAAGTCACTCACATTGTGCAATGAATATCTAGAAGTCTTTTCAATTTAGGAAACTAAGTCTATACTTTTAAAACCTTATCCCCCACTCCACTTGACAAGCATCACTGTATGAGTGTTAGTAGTCCAGGTACCTCATAGAAGAAAGCTTAAGTTTTGGTCTTGTGATTTATATTGTGGCTTATTTTGTTTAACATACTATTTTTAAGGTTTCATGTTCTATAATCCATTAGAATTTCCATCCTTTTTAACTGCTCAATAAAATTGTTACAGTCATGTGTTGATTGACAATGGGAAGTGTCCTGAGAAAAGTGTGAATAGGCAATTTTTTTTTTTAGTTGTGTGAATGCCAAGGATGTATGGTGTACCCTGTAGCACCTTGCTACAAACTTGTACAGCATATCATTGTACTGAATACTGTAGGCTGTTGAAGCATACGGTGAGTAATTGTTTTTAAGTATATCTAAATGGAAAAGGTACAGTAAAAATACAATATGAAAGAAAGAATGATAGACCCACATGGAGAACTTACCATGAGTGGAGCTTACAGTACTGAAAGTTGCTTTAGGTGAGTCAGTGAGTGGTGGTTGAATGTGAAGGCCCAGGATGCTACTGTACTGTTGACTTTATAGATACTGTATACTTAGACAACACTAAGTATTATTTTTCAGACAGGATCTTGCTCTGTTACCTAGGCTGGAGTGCAGTGGTACAATCATGGCTCACTGCAGCCTCCATCTCCTGGGTTCGGGCAATTCTCCTGCCTCAGCCTCCCGAGTAGCTGGGACTACAGGCACGCGCCGCCGTACCTGGCTAATTTTTGTATTTTCAGTAGAGAACGGGGTCTTACCATGTTGGCCAGGCTAGTCTCAAACCCCTGACCTCAAGTGAGCCACCTGCCTCAGCCTTCCAAAGTGCTGGGATTACAGGCATGAGCCATCGTGCCCAGCTGGACAAAATTGTAGAATATTTTTTCTTTAATATATTAGCTGACCATTTTTTTACTTTATAAGCTTGTATTTTTTAAAACTTTTTGACTATTTTGTAATGTTTTGATTAAAACTTTGTATAACTGTACAAAAATGTTTTTTACATCCTAACTTAAACTTATTTTTGTTAAAAACTAAGATCTGCACATTTATATCTAGGCCTCCACAGGATCAGGATAATGTCATTGTCTTCTACCCCCCACATCCTGCTCCAGAAAGTTTTCTGGGGCAGTAACACATGGAGCTGTCATCTCCTAAGATAACAATGCGCTTTTCTGGAATACTTCCTGAAGGACCCGCAACTCCATGTATACTCTAATGTTGGAGAACAGCTAATGGTAAAAAGTGTGGTACGCTAAGAGCACGAGCTAGTAACTAGTATTATGTACTGTACATGATTGTGTATGTTATAGTTGTATATAACTGGCCGTACAATAGGTTTGTCTATACCAGCATCACCATGAACATGTGATTAATACATTGTCTTCGGGCTGGGCACACTGGCTCCCGTCTGTAATGCCAGCACTTTGGGAGGCTGAAGCAGGCGGATCACAGTGTCAGGAGATCGAGACCGTCCTGGCCAACATGGTGAAACCCCCTCTCTACTAAAAATAACCAAAATTAGCCAGGCATGGTGGTGGGTGCCTGTAGTCCCAGCTACTCGGGAGGCTGAGGTAGGAGAATCGCTTGAACCCAGGAGGCGGAGATTTCAGTGAGCCGAGATAGCACCAGTGCACTCCACCCTGGCAACAGCGAGACTCTCAAAAAAAAAATACATTGCGTTACCATTGCCATCATGTCATTAGGTGATAAGCATTTTTCAGCTTCATTATAATTTTGCGGGACAGAAAAGTGCGGTGCATGATGATCTATGTATATGCCACTTTTCCTTCCGTTAGGGTTGTTTCCACTCCTTAGGTGTTAATAGCAGATGAGCATGAGTGTACAAGTAAATATATCTTTGAGGCTGTGCTTTAAATTCCTTGTGAGGATTTACCCAGAAGTAGAATTGGTGCTTCCTATGTTCATTTTACAAATATTTTTTGTTTTTTAATTTCTGCCCTCACAATGTTCCCATCCTATGTTAATTCTGTTTTAAATTTTTTGAGGACTATTTTTTATAGCAGCTGCATCAGTTTATATTCCCACCACAGTGCAAGGGTTATAATTTCTCACATCCTTACCAACACTTTTATAATTTTTTTTTTTAGTAGTAGCTGTACCAATGGGTTGAGGTGTTATTTGTTAATTTTTTTTTTTTTACTTCTTTATGGTTATTTGGCTTTTGTTGAGATGTAGGAGTTTTTAGTACATGTAGCAACTTCAGAAACATGAAAGTGAAAGATACAAAAAGAAAACGTAAGCTTTATTTCTCAACAGAAGCTCCATCAAGTTCAAGACAATTTTGTAACTAATGACACCAGGCTGAGTCCATCTCTAAAGAAGTGAGGTTCCTGGAAATTTAACCGTGTGTATGCAGTGCTTTTTAATATTAACTAAAGAGAAATGGGTGGCCTTTAAAGAATTTTTAAAAGTAGGAAACGAAGTCAGAAGCAGCCAAATCAGGACTGTATGGTGGATCCCTTAGGATTTTACACAGAAATTCTGATAAAGTTGCAGTTAATTTGATGAGAGGAATGAGCAGGAGCACTGTAGTGAAAAAGGATTCCTGGTGAAGCTTTCCCAGGGTTTTTCTGCCAGCATTAGCTAACTTTCTAAAACTCTCATAGGCTGGGTGCAGTAGCTCATGCCTTTAATCTCAGCACTTTGGGAGGCCAAGGCAGGCGGATCACCTGAGGTCGGAAGTTTGAGACCAGCCTGACCAACAAGGAGAAATGCTGTCTCTACTAAAAAGTTCAAAAATTAACCAGGCGTGATGGTGCATGCCTGTAATCCCAGCTCTTCAGGAGACTGAGGCAGGAGAATCGCTTGAACCTGGAAGGTGGAGGTTGCAGTGAGCCGAGGTCATGCCATTGCACTCCAGCCTGGGCAACAAGAGTGAAACTCCATCTCAGACTCTCATAATCAGATGTTATTGTTCTTTCACCCTCTAGCAGGCGGACAAGCAAAGTACTTTGAGCATCCCAGAAAACTTGCCATGACCTCTGCTCTTGACTGCTTTTGCTTTGGCTGGACCACTGCCCACTCCTGGCAGCCATTGCTGTGATTGTGACTGTGAGAAAGCCACGTTTTATCTCTTGCACAGTTCTTCAAAGACAGACACGCCTCAGCATCTGGACCCTGCTTGTTTAACATTGACATTGAAGGTTCTCGTGTCTGCAGCTTACTTGGATTCAGTGGCCTTGGCACCCATTGAGTGGAAAGGTCACACAGCTTTAATTTTTCAGTCACAATTGTGTACGCTGAACCAATTCAGGTGTCCGTGGCGTCACTGTTTCTGCTGTTAATCATCAGTTTTCTTCAATTAGGTCATGAACGAGATGACTTCCTTCCTTCACCTTTAGCTGAATTCACATTCCTCTGATAGAAGCTGTTTTCAAACTGATGCCATTCTTCGTGCCTCAAACTAGGTCCTGTTCATGCATGTTATAACAAGTTTACATGTAAAAAATTGAAATCCATACATAATTTTTTCAGGTTTTTTTTTTTTTTTTTATGGAGTCTCAGTGTGTTGCCAGACTGGAGTGCAGTGGTGTGATCTCGGCTCACTGCAACCTCTGCTTCCCAAGTTCAAGTGATTCTCCTGCGTCAGCCTCCCAAGGAGCTGGGATTACAGCTGCCCACAACCGTGCCTGGCTCATTTTTGTATTTTCAGTAGAGAGGGGGTTTCACCGTGTTGGCCAGGCTTGTCTCGACTCCAGACTACAGGTGAGCCACCTGCCTCAGCTTCCCAGAGTGCTGGGATTATGCGCCTGGACAATTTTTTAATATACATTTTTCAGGAAACTTTTGAAGACTCCTCATATTCTAGATATTCCGTATCAGCTATGTGGTTTTCCAATACTTTCTCCCATTGAGTCTGTTTTCTTTTCACCCTGTCCATTATGTCATTTTTTGCACAGGAGTTTTAAATTTCAGTGGAATCAAATATATAAGTCTTTCATGCATTTGAGTTCATTTTAGCAACTTAATTCTTTTGCATGTGGGTATACAGGTTCTTTTCTTTTTAACATTAAAGAATAATGTTTTTGCCCAGCATTAAAATTAAGGCCCTTGGTAGAGGCTTGTCACTTCCAATTTTGGAGCAGCTGATTAAGTTCACACTCCCAGCCACTGTCCTTATCAAGCTCTCAAACTCTGGGCCACAATATGTGAGACCTAATTACCCCAGGCCCAGGAATCATATCTAGGGACAGCTCCTGTGCCCAGGAGCTTATAAAATTATTCACATTGGCCAATGCACAGGGAGCCCTGAAAACCTAGCGCACCCCAATCCACAAGGCATACACAAACTGCCCCCTGCAGCTCCAGTTCGCTGTGAGTTCCCTCGTAACTGTTGCAGCCCTGCCTATGTCCTTTGGTTTCAAGCTCTAAGTAGCAAAGTGGTCTACATTTTATGAGTATCATTGTGACCTGTCCTGACGTCAGAAAAACACCTTTATATCTTACGACTATACAACCAACAGAATATGAGTGCCACAAATATTAGAAAGTCTTTAGCCTAACTGTACTGAGCATGAGTAAGGCGATCCTGTAGAAAGTCCTTAGGAATGCAGGCAATGCGTTTTTTCCTTTGTTAACTGTTCAAAAATAGCAAAGCTCTATCAAGCTTGTCCTCCCCACCTTATTTTGTCGTTCTGTTTTGTTTTAGGCTTTTAGCCTGAAGCCATGGTTTTGTTTCTGTCTCCAGTGGTAAGTGGAAAAACAGGAATGAGTGGAGAAAGGGGCTTTACCTGCCCAGCTAGGAATAAGCTAAGAACCCATTACTGTATTCTTTCCCTTGGACACCCTGTGTTAGCTTGTTGAGGGAGATCTTAGCCTGAAATTGATTCTCACATCTAAACATCCACGCAAGGGAGATTTTTTTGTAATTGTCAGATATATGGGAAGTCTTTGTGAACGATATTGCACTTTCTGACCTGCCTAGGGCCCTTCCAGAGTTAAGTTGCTGAAAGTGTCTATTACTGAAGACTCCTGCCATTAGCTGGAGTATCACGGTGTGTATCACCTCAGTCACCTTAAATTACTTAGAGAGTGATGAGGTCTGGACTTCTGGCTAAATTTTTTTTTTTTTTGCGACGGAGTTTCGCACTTGTTACCCAGGCTGGAGTGCAATGGTGCGATCTCGGCTCACAGCAACCTCCGCCTCCTGGGTTCAGGCAATTCTCCTGCCTCAGCCTCCTGAGTAGCTGGGATTACAGGCACGCACCACCATGCCCAGCTAATTTTTTGTATTTTTAGTAGAGACGGGGTTTCACCATGTTGACCAGGATGGTCTTGATCTCTTGACCTCGTGATCCACCCGCCTCGGCCTCCCAAAGTGCTGGGATTACAGGCTTGAGCCACCGCGCCCGGCCAAACATAGCCTATTAAATCAGGCCACACCATAGTAAGGGAGTCATTCACAATCTCTTGCACTCAGCAGAGCTTGAAAGGTAAGGAGAGGTGTAGAAAGCTTTATAGTAGATGAAAGGTGAAGTATTAGGTATGCCATGATTGGAGGGTATTGCCATGGGGAGTGAGCGTGTGTGTCTGTGTTGGAAGGGGGTTATTTAGAAGGTTGACAGACTGTGTGATTGGCTAGTGATGCATTTGCTTTCTCCAGTCGGTCCTAAGTTGAGCATGTGGGCAACAATTAAGAAAGCTGTCAGTTTGTAATCACTGTCTTGGCCATTTTAAGTCAGTTTTTATGCGGGTTGTATGGCTTCCTGGCCTGGTTGCTAGAATAGACATGGCATGCTGACTTGGAGCGGTTACTGTAGATACCACCCTGGATTTCTGAATGGGTTGCTGTAACTTCTGGGTCAGAGTTGTTTTTATATTTGGTGTAGCCATTGTCCATTCATGTAGCAAATTTCTCCCACCTAAGTAAGGAACTAACTATCCACAGTAGTGAAAGTTCTTATTTTTTAACTGGTTATGTTGACAATTAGTTTAATATTCATTAATTACTTTTCCACATCCCTTTCAACGATGTTTTGTTTTCATTTTTGTTTTGCCAGACCTTCAGTTGGGCAGACAATTTTTGCAAACTGGTTGGCAAAACACTAAATTCTAACACTCTGGCCAAAAAAATAGCCCTTTCATTTCCTGAACATAACAGGAATGGATTTTAATTCTTGGTCTTTTCTTTTGGTCTTCCTTCACCAGTCCTGCAGGAGAGACCATAAGGCATTATCTCCAAAATGCCTTATTTGGGGGGCATGATTTTCAGGTAGTATTTCCACTACCTGATGACAATACTATTGCTACTCAACTGCAGTGAGAGAAAAGGAGTTCTCAATGCCGACATTCTGTAACGCATTGTAAAAAGCTGAATAAAGCCAGGCACAGTGTCCTGTACCGATAGTCCCAGCTGCTCCAGAGGCTGAGAAGGGAAGATAGCTTTAGCTCAGGAGTTTCAGACCAGCCTGAGCAACATAGTGAGACTTTATCTCCAAAGATAATAAAAACCTCAGTACAGGATATTAGAGACACCCTAACAAAGTTAATACAGGACCCAGGACAAATTCATTAAATACAGGATATGTGTTATAGCCAGTGGCAAGCCCATTCCTGATGTGTGCCATGTACCTACTGTTGTGCCTGACATCCAGTGAGTGCTCATTGAACATTTTTTTTTTTTTTTGAGACAGAGTCTCGCTCTGTTGCCCAGGATGGAGTGCAATGGCACGATCTCAACTCACTACAACTTCCGCCACCTGGGTTTAAGCAATTCTCCTTCCTCAGCCTCCCGAGTAGCTGTGATTACAGGCACATACCACCGTCTCCAGCTAATTTTTTTTTTTTTTTTCAAGACGGAGTTTCGCTCTTGTTACTCAGGCTGGAGTGCAATGGCTCGATCTCAGCTCACCGCAACCTCACCTTCTGGGTTCAAGCAATTCTCCTGTCTCAGCCTCCCGAGTAGCTGGGATTACAGGCACGCGCCACCACTCCCAGCTAATTTTTGTATTTTTAGTAGAGACGGGGTTTCACCATGTTGACCAGGATGGTCTCGATCTGTTGACCTCGTGATCCACCCGCCTCAGCCTCCCAAAGTGCTGGGATTATAGGCGTGAGCCACGGCGCCCGACCCAGACAATTATTTCTAATGATTCCAGGTCTTTAGATAAAAGCTCTTTCAACAGATTGTCAATCAGAAAATCTTTGAACTCACCTGACCTGGAAAGTCCGGCTCCCCTCCTTCCAGTTCCGCCTTTCCAGAGGGATCCAATGTATATTTTACATGTATTGATTGGTGTCTTATGTCGTCCTAAACTGTTAAAACCAAGCAGCTGTAGATGGGCCACCTTGGGCACATGTTCTCAGGATGTCCTGGAGCTGTGTCATGGGCCATTAGCCACTTATTATTTGGCTCAGAATAAAGTTCTTCAAATATTTTACAAAGTCCCACCCATTTCGTTGACAGAAAGATATACCTCCTTCAACTCCCCATCACATCTTGTGGGGGTCTTTCTTGTCCCAACAGAGCACACCAAAGATCAAAAAAAGTGTCCAGAGCTTCAGTATGTGCGTACTTGACAAGCGCAAAAGAGCTGACCGCCGTGAATGGAGGACCAGTTCATTACGGTCAGCCATGTGCCCTCTGATGTTCTTCCCTTGGGAACTTGCTGTGCTTCATAGAATCTGAAACGTCAGTGAAATATTTCTCAGACTTGTGCTAGATGACCTTCTGGGGAAATCTGGATACTTGCCGTTTAAGAGCCAGCAAAGCCGGCCGGGTGCGGCGGCTCACGCCTGTAATCCCAGCACTTTGGGAGGCCGAGGAGGGTGGATCACGAGGTCGAGAGATCGAGACCATCCTGGTCAACATGGTGAAACCCCGTCTCTACTAAAGATACAAAAAATTAGCTGGGCATGGTGGCGCGTGCCTGTAATCCCAGCTACTCGGGAGGCTGAGGCAGGAGAATTGCTTGAACCCAGGAGGCGGAGGTTGCGATGAGCCAAGATCGCGCCATTGCACTCCAGCCTGGGTAACAAGAGCGAAACTCCGTCTCAAAAAATAAACAAACAAATAAATAAATAAATAAAAAGAGTCGGCAAAGAGCCCCCCCCCCACCCACGTACTTAAGAGCCCCGGAACTGCATTTCTCAAGGCTCCTCCAGAAGCTCCCAGCTTTTTTCCATAAGGTCAGCGCGCCCTGCATTATGAGGCGGGGCAGGCAGCAGCGTAGGAACTACATTACCCAGAAGACACCGTGCGGGCGGCACAGGCTGCGAGTGTAGCCAATGAAGATCTAGCAGAGAGACCACTAGTGAGGTCTCAATGGTGTGGGCGGGACTTCCGGCGGCGCCGTCCGGGTTCCGTTAGCTTGGCATCGTCGAGATCAGCATTCGCTGATTTATGGTGTCACAGAGGTCTGGGTCGGGACTGAGGTGAGAGAGCGGAAAAACGCGAGAAGCGGTGTTCCTTCTACACAGTGGCAAGAGTGAGGATCGGCTGAGTGGGCTGCAGGCGCTGCTCGTTCCCACCTGGCTCTTCCCTGCCTGGACTGGAGGAGGCCGGGCCGGTGAACCTGACCGAGGTGCGTGCCGCGTTCCAGGCCGCCCCTCCCAGCCTCCCCTCCCCTAGTGCTTTAGTCCCAAGGAGGGGTCCTTGTGTCTCAAACAGAGGGGCTGGGAGTGCGGTGCGATGAGGCGGGGGAGCTCGTGGGAGACCGACAGGTCCCCGGGGTTTGGAGGCGCTGCAGAACGGGCGGCCATGCGGAGCCTGATCGTCTTTGTTTCCAGGGAGCACAGGGTGAGGCGGAGTCTCCCCTGGAAGGGCAGCGGAGCCACAGAAAGCCATAGAGTGCTGTGGAGGGAGGACCAATGGGAGGGTCACGCCCAGATAGAGGTTAACGTTGGGGAAAACAGGATGTCGAACGGGGGCAGGGGGACCCCTTGAGTTCTTTTAGGGCTGGGCCAGAGGGGTTGCAGTAGAGAGGAGATGGGAGGAGATTCTGGATGGATCTCAGAGATGGAGCCAACGGGATTTCCTGCCGCATCAAACACAGCTGTGAGGGAAAGTGGGTAGTGAAGGGTATATATAGTCCGTGCGTTTTGTTTCGGCCTGAGAAGCTGAAGGAATGGAATTAGAGAAATCAGCTTAAGGAGCAGGTTTCAGACAGAAGATGCTGGTTTGGGTTTTGGGCGACATCACATGGGTAGGTGGACCCAAGTTCCAAAGGTCAGGGAAGGCCTGGGGCTTCAAATGAATTAGAAGTTGTGCACTTGGCCGGGCGCGGTGGCTCACGCCTGTAATCCCAGCACTTTGGGGGGCCGAGGCGGGTGGATCACGAGGTCAAGAGATCGAGACCATCCTGGTCAATATGGTGAAACCCCGTCTCTACTAAAAATACAAAAAAAAAAATTAGCTGGGCATGGTGGCGCGTGCCTGTAATCCCAGCTACTCGGGAGGCTGAGGCAGGAGAATTGCCTGAACCCAGGAGGCGGAGGTTGCGGTGAGCCGAGATCGCGCCATTGCACTCCAGCCTGGGTAACAACAGCAAAACTCCGTCTCAGAAAAAAAAAAAAAAAAAAAAAAAAAAAAGTTGTGCACTTGAGGAGAAGATGGGCTGTGGATCAGATTGAGAAGGAAGAATCATAACGTTGTTTTTTCATACGGGCTGAGGGGAGGGGAGGGCTCAGATTTGGAGGAAAGACCATGGTAGGGAGGGCATCTCTGATACTCCCTGCAGAAGGAAGCAGATATGGGCTAAGAGTTTGGTGTGTTTCTGTTGAAAACAGGCCTGGATGGGTAAGGAGCTGCCCTGAAGTGTGCAGACTGAGGCATGAGGTATTGTAGTCACTCCACACTCTAACTCAGCCAGCCCCGGGGGCCACTCTTTGGGGAATAAGATAAGGCCGTGGAGCAACTGGGTCCAAAACTGAGCAGGGCTTTCTCACATCCTCCACTGACAGTTAAGGTCCTCCAGCAAGCTCCCTTTCTAGCATGAGATGGCAGGCGCACCTGTTTGCTGAACGGTCGAGTAACTGATTGCCTGCTCACCTCCCTCCTACAACTCATTCACTTAGGGATGTAAAAACATGTAATTGATTTAAACACTAAAGCTGTATCAATCTTACATAACCAAGCAGGTCAGAATCTAGTTTAAAGAGAGTTTATTCAAGTTGGAATCTTGATGATAGCCATCTGGCAGCATAGATTCAAGTTGTCCTGAATATACACTTTAGCAGCAGTTATAAGTTTTTTGGTTTTTGCTTTTTTTTTTTTTAAATAGCAGTTTCTGAGTTGTTTACCAATACCTTATATTAAAATAACATATTTTTTTGGCTATACATTGTTCTTACATTATAGATTACAGAAACATGAAGATAATACAGACAGCTAGTCAGGGACAAAATGTCTTTAAACAGTTATCCTCAGGCATAGGCTCACGGGTGTGACTGACATCTCATGTGCTTGTCTCTGAGCCTGATGCATTTTGTGTAGGTCAGACAGCTCTGGGCTTTTTTTTTTTTTTTTCTTTCTTTAATTCTCAGCCAATGTACTAAATGTGTACACATAGGTCATTGGAAATAAATCTAATCAATAATTTAAATATATTAAAATATTTGTTGTTAGAAGGTTAATTTACCTGTAACTCTGCTTATAGTACAAAGCTTTGTATGTATCACGTTTCCTTAAAACATTAAGGAGTGGGGGAAAATACTCAAATTTTCAAAACCCTTCTATCTCATTTGTACTAAAAACGTACAAAACCATTAATCCTGTAGAAATTGCTTATACATAGTGTGTATTACTTATGCTTCCTGTCAATATGAGCCCTATAAAATGGGAACCCTTTTAATCTCCATTTTACACATAAGGACACTGAGGCTTAGAAAGGTTAGTGCTTGTCCAAAGACACAGAGCTGCTAAGAGGCGGCACGGAACTCAGGACTTTGCGTAGCTTCAGATCGCTTTGCACCGGCACAGGGCAAAGGTGGTTGTACAGCCCAGCCTGTAGGATGCTGCAAACTGCGCTGACACTCACGGCCTGCTTCTTCTTACAGGGTCCATGGCAGCAACGCATAAGGACCCTGCACAGGTAAGTCAAGGGTTTCTCAGGCTCTCTTCCCCCAGCCCCTCACCACTTACCACTCTGATATTTTAGGCTTGCTGATAGAGGGAAAGACGGTGTCCTGAAACTTGATGTTGGGTCTGAAGACTGTAGTTCCACGACAACTGATGGTATAAGATGGGGCAGGGCATCCAGGCACAGGATATAGGATATTCAGATGCTTACTGGTAAGACTTAGCTGGGACGTTTAGTGAACTGAAAATTCGGGTTCTATCTGGTTGTCATAGAGAGTATGGCAGCAGGGTAGGAGGTTGGGGCATGCAGGGATCAGGCATGGAATGGCAGTCCAAGGTCCTGGCCGTTCATCTGAGGGTGGTAGTAGCTAGGGAAGGTTTGAAGGGAAAAAAAGAGATGACCTGACCCAGATATTAGTGGCTTCGTCTGCCTGCAGAATGGAAGACCATGTGGGGATGAGGGTGGAGCCAGGGATACCTGGTTGACTGGCCTGTAGCGGTCTGGGTGGAGGTTGTTGGTGACTGAAGGAGGGTGGAAGTGGGAGCAGTGGGTGGCTTCTGTATGTGTTTGATCTAGAGCTGCCTATATATATATATATATATATATATATTTTTTTTTTTTTTTCTTTGAGACGGAGTTTCGCTCTTGTTACCCAGGCTGGAGTGCAATGGCGCCATCTCGGCTCACCGCAACCTCCGCCTCCTGGGTTCAGGCAATTCTCCTGCCTCAGCCTCCCCAGTAGCTGGGATTACAGGCACGCGCCACCATGCCCAGCTAATTTTTTGTATTTTTAGTAGAGACGGGATTTCACCATGTTGACCAGGATGGTCTCGATCTCTTGACCTTGTGATCCACCCGCCCCGGCCTCCCAAAGTGCTGGGATTACAGGTTTGAGCCACCGCGCCCAGCCAAGCTGCCTGTATTTTACAATGGAGAGAGCAAGGAAGCTTGGGAGCTGAGATGGGAAGAGGGGTCAGGAATGGCCCCACAGTTTGGCCTTGTTTGGAAGGATGGATGGTCCAGCAGCTAAGATGTAAGTTCTGTCTGCAGTAGAGAGAGTGTTTATGCAGTAGAGAATATGAGGGCCAAGTTTTGGGCAAGTCAAAAATGTCCCAACAGGCAGAGTGGATCACACCTGTAATCCCAGCGCTTTGGGAGGCAGAGGTGGGAAGATAGCTGGCGGCGAGCCTGAGCAACATAGGGAGACCCTGTCTCTACAAATAATAATAAATAGCTGGGTGTGGTGGCGTCTGCCTGTGGGCTCAGCTAATCGGCCTGCTGAGGCAGGAGGGTCGCCTGAGGCTGGGAGGTAAAGGCTGCAAGGAGCCATGATTGTGCCCCTGCACTCCAGCCTGGGCAACAAAGTAAGACCCTGTCTCCAAAAAACCCAGCTGAAACAAAAATACATTAAAATGTTTCAGTGGACGTGCCGGCCTGGCAACTGCGCACACAGGACTGGAGTTCAGTGTAGGTGTTTAGGAGGGAGACATCCACTGCATGACAGATGAACTGTTGTGAAACTGGGTCAGACTTAGGAATCAATGGAGTTAGTGGGAAGGGAGGAGAAGGAACACACTGAGGACTGCGTCTCTCCATTGGGCCCCTGGAGGGTGTTGGTGGGTGTCACAAAGAGAGATGAGAGAGTGGATCAACTGAGGGTGTGTCATGTTGGGGGCGGGCTGTGGAGTAAAAGAAGGGCTTTTGCGAGGAGAGTGGCCATGAGAAGGATGGCGAGGCATCTCCACAAACTTGCCAGGGTTTTGTAGCGAGTCTTGGTTGGACCTGGGTAGTTTTCGTGTTAACTGTGACACTACTTTAGGGGAAGATGGGACCATCAAGGGGCATTGCTAGGCCTGGGGTGGGGATAGCATTGAGGAGGTCAGTGTGTCTGGACTTTGGATTAGGATTAGGTGAACAGAGAAGGTTATGACTGCTTATGGGACAGTGTGTTCAGTGCAAAAGGGAGAGACAGCCAAGACCTGGAACTCAGAGGAGGTCTACAAGAACTCTGAGGTTGTTTGTCACTTGGGTTTGGGGGTGCTGAGGTAAAAGCAGGAGACAGGACTGGGAGGGGAGACCTTCAGAACAGGGCTTGGTGCTGCCCCGGGCACTAGGGAATATTACATGCTGGGCAGCTCAGGGGCAAAGATGGTTCTGCTTGCATTTGTCGTGCATTACAGGACTCCGTGTACAGTGTCATGTTGGCAGACCATGGAAATGCTCCCGGTTGGGCCAGCGTTGCTGTTAGTATTGCAGGAGTGGAGGAGTTAGATACATGAGAGAGGTACTGTCCAAAGTGAGACCTGAAGGTGAGGGGAGCGTGAATGGATGGTCCTAGCCCTGGCAATGAGCACATGAGGGAGAAGCCTGAGTCCGAGTTTGGGTGTCTGGGAGGCACGATCTGGAGAACCCAGGGAAACAGGGTGATAAAAGAAGGTAGGTCCGGCCAGGCACGGTGTCTCACACCTGTAATCCCAGCACTTTGAGAGACCAAGGCAGGCATCTTTGAGATCACACCTGTAATCCCAGCACTGTGGGATCATGAGGTCAGGAGTTTGAGACCAGCTGACCAACATGGTGTATTTTTGGTCTCTACTAAAAATACAAAAATTAGCCGGGCGTGGTGGCGTGCACCTGTAATCCCAGCTACTCAGGAGGCCGAGGCAGGAGAATTGCTTGAACCCAGGAGACAGAGGTTGCAGTGAGCTGAGATCGCGCCACTGCACTCCAACCTCAACAACAGAGCGAGACTCCATCTCAAGAAAAAAAAAGAAGGTAGGGCCCCCTGTGCTACTCTTTGATGATGATGCTTGCGCTTCCTCCCCACCCATCTTTGTGCTGTGCTAGACTTGGTGATCAGTAGCAGTGGGGGCAAAAGCAGGTGTCGACGCTACCAGGATGTGGTGTCTCTTCCTCCTTGGGAAGTGGGTGGAGGCTAAGCAGGGGATGGATGTGTGTGGATGTTGGAGAAGCACTGAAGATTCTGGAGAGGGAAGCGTATCAGTGATTGGCCGACTGGATTTTAATTTTTGGAAAAGAGTGAGTGATGACAGAGAGGCTAATGGCGTTGAAATAATTTTTGTTACTTTCATTTCCTTAGTGCTGGGGTAGTGCCGTGCTGCACCAGGCCACAGGAAATACTAGATTTGGTCAGGAGGGAGATGCATGATCGGAGGGAAAGTGTACGTCAGAGACTGTATTGGGGTTTTGGTAGGAAAGGCATGCAGGGTGGGATGAGGAGCTTAAACTCCATGGTTTGCATCAGTCTGGCAGCCTTAGGGCTTAGAGATTATCTGTTACTGTGTGGTGACGTGACTGGTGTTGATTAGGACAGGAGAAAAGATCATGCATGAGCATTATTAGACAGGCAGTTCAGCATATGGGATCTGGATTGCCAGGGAAATGTAAAAACATTGACTGTTGGTTTGGCCCTCTAATTCTTAGATTTCAAGTAGATAAATACAGATCTAAGGAAACACAAAATAAGAAGTTGTTCACGGACTGAAGTGTCATAATTTTGGCAGGATTGTATGGTCTTTGAGGATGTGGCCATATATTTCTCCCAGGAGGAGTGGGGGATCCTTAATGATGCTCAGAGACACCTGCACAGCAATGTGATGCTGGAGAACTTTGCGCTTTTGTCATCAGTAGGTAAGGGCTTCATACCTACTCCGGTGTCTTGTGCTGGGTGCTGTTTTTTTACACTTTTCCATGACAACTCTGTCTTTCTCACACCAGATCGTGGGTGCTATGTCCTCTCCTGGTTTCCTGGCAAACGTGATGGGGCAGCCAGTGCTAGGCTGTGTATACTGTACCACCTCTCTTTAAGCAGCCCCAGCTTCTGTTGCTCTGCAACTTGAGATAAGGCTCTGGCGTCAGAAATCTTCAGGTTTCTTTAAGATATCCTCCTGGCTGTGCCTGTCCCTGGTTTCATGACACTGTCCAAATGCAGGAAACCTCTGCCCCAGGGTTTCCCTGTTTCCCTTGCTGGCATACTGGGAAACACTGTACTAGGAATTGCAGGCACCTGCCTGGTCACCACTTGTGAGGATTGTGAAGTTCTTTCTACAGGACTCTAGTGGATATTCTGCTAATTTTAGAATGCAGCATGTCCTGGGTTTATTGCGGTGTACACATTGTCCCCTCCCTTTCCTTGCCTCTCCCCTAACTTGACTTGTGCCACAGCTAGATAGCTGCTCACCTTGAGCAAGGGGGAGGTACCTGGGTACCTGACAGAGTGGATAGTCCTCCATTAATGGCAAGAGACACTCAGAAGTCTCTTGCCCTGGTGGGTGAAAGCTGGGAAACGATGTGGTATCAGGGTTGGGTTCAAATCACATTGAGAACTTAACTTGTTACCACTATTGTTTGATGCAGGGCCACTGGCCACCCCTCACTCTTCCTTTCCGTCCCTGTTGTTATTTTTACTCTGACTTCCAACCCCTGACTCCCACTTCTGACCCATCCTCTCCAGCCTTCCCCTCTCCACCACTCTCTTCTCCCTTTGCAGTGCATTCTAATGTATGACCTGTGCTTTAGGTGTTATGAGGTTTGTATGTGTCTTTCAATAGTTCTTGTACACTCACCCTCATGCAATTAGATCTCTCCGGATCTGGACACAACAGTCATGGCCTGTTGAAAGCCATTTGTAGAGGAGTAAATGGGAGACCCCACCTGCCCTCCGTGCATGGTACTTCTCCCATGTGTCCTTACAACCGGGGTTCCCCCATTACACACACTTGACAGGCCCACCTCTGAACAGTGGGCCTTCCTCTCACTGGCCTTATTTCCTTGCCTGTGACCAATGCTGTGCCCTCATTTGTGGGTGTGCCTCACTGACATTTGTTATGGGGCTGCCTCCTCCCTCCAGAGTTAACACACACTTCATCAGTATTTCTGTTCTTACAGGTTGTTGGCATGGAGCCAATGATAAGGAGGCATCTTCCAAGCAATGTGTTTCTGTAAGGGTGTTACAGGTCACAACCCCAAAGTCAGCTTTGTCCACCCTGGAGGCCCAGCCCTGCAAGACATGTAGCACACTTCTGAAGGACATTCTGCACCTGGCCGAGCACAACGGAACACACCCTGACCAAGGGCTCTACACGTGTGCAGCAGAGCATTACCTGCACCAAAAGGAGCAGATTAGAGAGAAGCTCAGCAGAAGTGATGAGTGGAGGCCTTCATTTGTGAACAACAATGTTCACACGGCAGAGAGGAACTTCACCTGCACACAGAGTGGCAAGGATTTGACTGCCAGTTCAGACCCTCTCCAGCAACAGATCTTAAACAGTGGGTGGAAGCTGTACAGGGATACCCAGGATGGGGAAGCCTTTCAGGATGAACAGAATGATTACAACTCCAGCCAAGGTGGGAAAGAGTTTTGCCACCAACATAAGCTGTCTGAGCACCAAAAAACCCATACTGGGGAGAGGCCTTATGAGTTCAGTGAATGTAGGGAACCATTTCGGTACAATTCCGACCTTATTAAGTATCAGCAAAATCGTGCTGGAGAAAGGCCTTATGAATGCACTGAATATGGAAAGACCTTTATTAGAAAGTCCAACCTTGTTCAGCATCAGAAAATTCGTACCGAAGGCTTTCTCTCAAAAAGGTCTGACCCTCTTGAACATCAGGAGGTTTGCAGTAAACCAACACCTTATGAATGCACCCAGTGTGGGAAAGCTTTCCTTACACGGGCTCATCTTGCTGGTCACCAGAAAATCCATACTGGAGAACAACAGCCCTATGAATGCAACAAGTGTGGGAAATTTTTTATGTACAACTCGACACTCATTAGACATCAGAAAGTTCATACTGGCAAAAGGCCTGCTAAGTGTAGCAAATACGGGAAAGGCTTTAGCCTCAAACTTGTTCAGCACCTGAAAATTCACACTGGAGAAAGGCCTTATGAGTGCACTGGATGTGGGAAAGCCTTTGTTAGAAAGTCCCACCTAGTTCAGCACCAGAAAATCCACACTGAAGCATCTTCAAAAAGATCTGACCTCATTCTACACAAGAGGATCAACATCAGGCCAAGGCCTTATACGTGTAGTGAATGTGGGAAGGCCTTCCTTACACAGGCTCATCTAGATGGTCACCAGAAAATCCATACTGGAGAATGGCTTTATGACTGCAATAAATGTGGGAAATTCTTTATGGACAACTATAAACTTATTATTCATCAGAGAATTCACACTGGGAAAAGGCCTTATAAATGCAGCAAATGTGGGAAATTCTTTAGCTATCACCATACACTGAGTAGACATCAGAAAATTCACACTGGGGAAAGACCTTATGAGTGCAATGAATGTGGGAAATTCTTTATGGACAACTATAAACTTATTATTCATCAGAGAATTCACACTGGAAAAAGGCCTTATAAATGCAGCAAATGTGGGAAATTCTTTAGATATCACTGTACACTGAGTAGACATCAGAAAATTCACACTGGGGAAAGACCTTATGAGTGCAGTGAATGTGGGAAATTCTTAAGGGATCGCTACCAACTCATTATTCATCAGAGAGTTCACACTGGAGAAAAGCCTTATGAATGCAGCAACTGTGGGAAGTTCCTTGGATACCGTTCTACATTAAGTAAACACTATAAAGTTTGCACTGGGGAGAGGCCTCATGAGTGCAGTAAATGTGGGGAATTGTTTAGGACCAAATCAAGCCTTACTACACATCAGCAGTCTCACTAGAGAAAGTCCTTTTAAGTTAAGGGAATGTGGGAAAGACTTCAGCAACAAATGTAATACTGGTCAGCACCAAAAAAATTCACATAGGAGAAAGGTTTTATGAGTGTGGTGAATGCAGGAAAGTCTTTAACCAAAACTCTCACTTCACTAAGCACCAACAAGTTCATATCAGGTAAAGAACCTATTAATATATGTAAATTTGATGTTGAGAGTTTAGACAAATCCCTGAGGATTTCCTGCTGGGAACTACGTTAAGAACATCTATAATTGTGGCAAAATACAGGTAACTTAAAATCTGTCATCTCAGCCCATATTTAAATGTACTGTTCAGTAGTGTTAAGTCATTCACATTGTTGTCAGTTAAGATCCAGAAGTTTTCTCAACTTACACTAAAACATTAAACCCTTTGACCAGGGGTCCACAACCCCCAGGCTGCAGACTGGTACCAGCTCCAGACTGGCCCGCTTGCAGACTGTTAGGAACCAGGCCAGCATGACCACCTGAGCTCTACCTCCTGTCAGATCAGTAGCAGCGTTAGATTTTCATAGGAGCACAAACCCTCTTGTGAACTGCATGCGAGGGGTTTAGGTTGTGTGCTCCTTATGAGAATCTAATGCCCGATGATCTGAGTTAGAACAGTTTCATCCTGAAACTATCCTCCCCCTCGTCTGTCCCTAGTCTGTGGAAAAATTGGCTTCCATGAAACTGGTTTCTGGTACCACAAAGGTTGGGGACCGCTGCTTTAAACCACTCCTCATTCCCTACACCACCCCCCCCCCGATAACCACTACTGTATGAATTTTACTACTGTAAATACTTCGTATGAGAAAACTTAAGTTTTAGACTTCTGTGGCTTATTTTGTGGCTTATTTCCCTGAATGTCTTCAGGGTTTATCCATGTTGTAGCATAATTTATAATTTTCATCTTTTTTAAAGGCTGAATAAAATCCCACTGTACTCATGCATTGCTTAACAGGAGGAGTACGTTCCGAGTAATTCATCTTAAGGGATTTTGTCATTGTGCGAACGAAGAGTGTACTTACACAAACCTAGAGTGTACTTACACAGCCTATTACACACCAGGGCTGTATGATATGGCCCATTGCTCCTAGGCTGCAAACCTTAACAGCGTGTTACTGTACTGATTATTTTTCCCCAATTGAAACACGTCAGGGAGCGAGTGGTGAGTGAATGTAAAGCTCTCGGACATTACTGTATTATAGGCTTTATAAGACATTGTACACTGAGGCTACTCTAATTTTTTCTTTAATAATAAATTAACCTTAGTCTACCGTAACTTTTTTACTTCATAAACTTTGCAATTTTCTTTTTTTTTTTTTCTTTTTTACTCCTTCTGAGAAATTAACCTGTACTGTAAACTTGGCAATTTAAAACTTTTTCACTCTCGTAATAACAACACTTATCTTAAAACACAAACATGGCCGGGTGTGGTGGCTCACGCCTGTCATCCCAGCACTTTGGGAGGCCGAGGCGGGTGGATCACGAGGTCAAGAGATCGAGACCATCCTGGTCAATAAGGTGAAACCCCGTCTCTACTAAAAATACAAAAAAATCAGCTGGGCACGGTGGTGCGTGCCTGTAATCCCAGCTACTCAGGAGGCTGAGGCAGGAGAATTGCCTGAACCCGGGAGGCGGAGGTTGCGGTGAGCCGAGATCGCGCCATTGTACTCCAGCCTGGGTAACAAGAGTGAAACTCCGTCTCAAAAAAAAAAACACACACACACAAACACATACAGCCTGTATAGAAATACTCCTTTATATTCCTCTATAAGCTTTTTCTATTTAATTTTTTTAACTTCTTAATTTTTTTTTAAACTAAGACACATAGTCAAGGCCTACGCCAGGTCAGGATCATTAATAACACTGTCTTTTACCTCCACATCTTGTCCCACTAGGAGGTTTTCCGGGTCAATAACATGGCCTTCTTATCTTCTATGATAACAGTGTATCCTGGAATATTTTCTGAAGCCTGCCTTAGGCTATTTCTTTTATTTTGAGCCAGAGTCTTGCTCTGTTGCCCAGGCTGGAGTGTAGTGGCACGATCTCGGCTCACTGCAAACTCTGCCTCCTGGGTTCAAGCAATTCTTCTGCCTCAACCTCCCAAATAGTTGGGATTACAGGCACGTGCCACCACATATAGCTAATTTTTGTATTTTTAGTGGATTCAGGGTTTCTCCATGTTGGTCAGGCTGGTCTTAAACTCCTGACCTCTGTGATCTGCCTGCCCTGGCCTCCCAAAGTGCTGGGATTCCAGGCATGAGTCACAGCTCCTGGCCACCTCAGGCTATTCTTACTATTTTTTTCAGAGACCAGGTCTGTCACCCAGCCTGGAGTTCATGGCATAGTCACAGCTCACTGCAGCCTTAACCTCTTTACCTCAAGCCTCCTGAATAGCTGGAACTACAGGAGTGCCACCATACTCAGCTAATTTTTGTTTTTTTTTTTAGTAGAGATGGGGTCTTGCTGTGTTGCCCAGGCTGGTCTTGAACACCTGGCCTCATCCTGTCTGCCTTGGCCTCCCAAAGTGCTAGGATTACAGGCTTTAGCCACCATGCCTGTCCATACAGTTAACTTTATATATATATATATACACACACACATTTGGAGAGTGAACACTCTAGTGACACAAAGTGCAGTAAATACATGAACTAGTAGCAGTCATTTATTACCAAGTATTTTGTACTGCACATAACTTTATGTGCTGTCTTTTCATATGACCGGCAGCACAGTAGGTCTGTTTGCACCAGTGTCACCGCACACACTTAAGTAATGGCATTGAGTTACAGTGCCATTTTGTGATAGGAGTTAGTCACTTAGTGATAGGAATCTTTTGGCTCTCTTATAATATGGGATTACTGTTAAACACGTGGTCCGCGGTAAACAGAAATGTGTGGCACGTGACTGTGGTATACGAATATGCGACTTTTTCTGTATTCCTTGATGGGTGCACATTTGAGTGACTTCCACTCTTCTGCTGTTGTCAATGCTGCTGTGACCATGAATATTGAAATACCTCCCGAGGCCGTGCTTTACATTCTTTCTGGGCATATACCCAGAAGTGGAAATGGTGCTTCCTGTTAATTCTATTTTAAGTTTTGGGGGGAACTATTTTCCATAGCAGCTGTACCATTTTACATTCCCACCAGTGCAGGGGTTCCAGTTTTTCACATTATTGCCAACACTTTTTTTTTTTTTTTTGAGACGGAGACTCACTTGTTGCCAGGCTCGAGTGCAATGGCGCAATCTCGGCTCACTGCAACCTCCACCTCCCAGGTTCAAGTGATTCTCCTGCCTCAGCCTCCCAAGTAGCTGGGACTACAGGCATGTGCCACCACGTCTGGCTAATTTTTTGTATTTTTAGTACAGACGGGTTTTCACTGCGTTAGCCAGGATGGTCTTGATCTCCTGAGCTAATGATCCACCTAAAGTATTGGAATTACAGTCATGAGCTACCACACCTGGCCCACTTTGTTTTTTTAAATCATAGCTATACTAATGGGTGTAGATGTTATTTTATTATGGTTTTTGGTTTGCATTTCAGTATTTATGTTTAGCATCTTTTCATTTGCTTGTTGACTAATTGTATATGTTCTTTGGAGAAATGTCTATTCAATGTCTTTGCTTATTAAAACATTTTTGTAAATTGGCAGATAAGATTGTATGCTTTCATTGTACACAACATGATGTGAAGTATATATACTTTGTTGACTGGTTGACATGTCTGTATTTTATATGTACATACTCTATATACATATTCTAAATATTAACCCCTTTCAGATACTTGTTTTTCAATTACTGTCTCCCATTCAGTCTGTTTCCTTTTCACTCTGTCCATAATGTCTTTTATTTTGCCCTGGAGTTTTCAAATTTCAGCGGAGTCCAATATATGTTATGTTTGTTTCTTATGCTTTTGGTGTTATAGCCAAGAAATTATTGCTAAGTCCAGTGTCATGAAAACTTTTTCCTGTTATTTTCTTTTTGTTTGTTTGTTTTATTCTTTTCTTTTTTTTCCCATGCTATTCTCAGTAATATAATTTCCTGTTATTTTCTAAGAGTTTTATAGTTTCAAGTTGTCCTTTTAAGTCTGAGCGTTTAAGTTCGTTTTAGTAAATGGAGGAAGGCGAGAGTTCAACTTTATTTTTCACATGCAGATATCTAGATTTCTGAAAATTATTTACTGAAAAGACTCCTTAATAAGTTTTCGCACTCTTGTCAACAATCTGAGCGTAAATATGAGGACTTCTTTCTGGCCTCTTAATTCCACTGTATGTATGCCTTTGTGCTAGTACCACAGTGTTTCGATACATAATTCTTTTAAGAGAATAATGGGCCAGAGGTGGGGGCTCATGCCCATAATCTCAGCCCTTTGGGAGGCCGAGGCGGGCAGATCATCTGAGGTCAGGAGTGCGAGACAGCCTGACCAACATGGCGAAACCCTGTCTCTACTATAAATGCAAAATTAGCTGGGTGTGTCACGCATGCCTGTAGTCCCAGCTACATGAGAGGCTGAGGCAGGAGAATCCCTTGAACCGGGGAGGGAGAGGTTGCAGTGAGCCAGGATCGCGCCATTGCACTCCAGCCTGGGTGACAGAGTGAAACTCCGTCTCAAAAATAGTAAGTTTTCTGCCCTTTGTTGAGGCCCTTGCTAGAGGCTTGACAGGGCTGCATTTGGAACAGCAGATAAAGTACACTGCCAACCACTGTCCTTTACACACTCTCTAACTCGATTCAATAGATATCAGCCCCAGTCACCCCAGGAGCTGGTATCAGACATCTAGGGACAACTCCTATGCCTCGGAACATGCAAAATTACTAAAATTGGCCAATATATAGAAACCCCAGAAAACTTAGCTAAGCCTAATCTACTGGCCACACAGAAGCTGCCTCCTACAACTCCAGTTTACTCTATTAAACTGTTCCTTTCCAACTCTGGTGCAGCCCCATGTCATGTCCTCTGGTTCTGGGTTGTAAATTACACTATGCTCCACCTTTCAACTGTCATTATGTCATGTCCCAATATCTGAAAAACTTTTTTTTTTTTGAGACGGAGTTTCGCTCTTGTTACTCAGGCTGGAGTACAATGGCGCAATCTCGGCTCATCACTACCTCCGCCTCCTGGGTTCAGGCAATTCTCCTGCCTCAGCCTCCCGAGTAGCTGGGATTATAGGGGCGCACCACCACGCCCAGCTAATTTTTTTTGTATTTTTAGTAGAGACGGGGTTTCACCATGTTGACCAGGATGGTCTCGATCTCTTGACCTCGTGATCCACCCGCCTCGGCCTCCCAAAGTGCTGGGATTACAGGCTTGAGCCACCGCGCCCGGCCTGAAAAACTTCTAAATCTTAAAACTATACACACAGAAGGGTATCATGAATGCAGTGAATGTTGGAAAGTTTTCAGCTATTAACCTTTTTCGGCGCCAATAAACCATCCTGGAGAAAGACTTCAGGAATGCATGCAGGCAGATGAAATAACGCAGCAGAGCTGTGGATATCAGCACTTGTGAGGGGGACCTCAGCCAGAAATGGAATCTTACATCTAAACATCCACGCAAGGGAGATTTGCTGTAATTGTCTGGTATATCAGAAGCTTTTGTGAATTACCTTGGACTTTCCGAACTGCCTGGGATCCTTCCACCGTTAAGTCACTGAAAGTGTACACTACGGAAGACTTCTATCCACTATTAGCTAGTATATATCACAGTGCGTATCACCTTAAAATACTTTGCGAGGGAAGATAGCTGTGCTCTCTACCTTTATCTGGAGTATTGAGTCATCTGATCCCTTTGGATGGAGCCTCATTCCCATTTCCCTGGCTGGTTTGGGTGTAGGCATTATTTAACTTTGGACAGAGGATACAGGCTGGCTTGAGCCGGTAGCTTGTAAAGATTTCCTTAATTCATGGGTATTAGTGATTGTCTTATAATGTTGGCAATAAATTTTTCACCTTCCAAGCTGCCCAGTCCAGTCCAGTTCCACCTAACCGTACTGGTTTTTGTGATGATAAAGTCATTGTTTAAGCTACATTTACTCACTGGCATTCTATTCTGTGTGTGCTGTGGGTTGAGAACAGAATTGGAGTCCACCAGAATGAAAATGAAAAAGTGGGCCGGGTGCGGTGGCTCATGCCTGTAATCCCAGCACTTTGGGAGGCCAAGGCAGGTGGATCACGAGGTCAAGAGTTCGAGACCATCCTGGTCAACATGGTGAAAGCCCGTCTCTACTAAAAGTACAAAGGTTAGCTGGGCGTGGTGGCGCGTGCCTGTAATCCCAGCTACTCAGGAGGCTGAGGCAGGAGAATTGCCTGAACCCAGGAGGCGGAGGCTGTGGTGAGCCGAGATCGTGCCATTGCACTCCAGCCTGGGTAACAGAGTGAAACTCCGTCTCAAAAAAAAAGAGAAAAAGGAAAAAAAAAAAAGGAAAAACTGAGTGGTTTTGTGGGGTTTTAAATTTTGTGTGCTTCCAAAGAAATAGCCAAAATAAAAAAAGCTCTCAGTCCACATTAGGCCTGATGTACGTTGCTTCAGAAGCTTCCTGGGGAAAAAAGGATTTCTATCCAAAATCCCTTACCCTGAATTTGAAGATTATTTGTAGTTTCACAGTCGGCTTGTAGCCAGGGCAATTGGTCTGACAACTGCCAGGGTTTATGGCAGCTGTGAGAGTCGGCTGTCTGTACCTATGGATGTCCCATATTCTTCAGTGTTGTTTAGGGATAGCTTGCTCCTGTGACGTGCTTTATGAGCCATGTGTCTTGAAGCAAAAAATGATGTAGTTTATGTTCCTGGATGTAAAACATAAAAGTGTATTAGTTTGTTGTCCATTGCTATCAAATAATACCTGAAACTGGGTAATTTTTAAGAAAAACGTGGCCGGGTGCGGTGGCTCACGCCTATAATCCCAGCACTTTGAGAGGCCAAGGCGGGTGGATCACTAGGTCAAGAGATCGAGACCATCCTGGTCAACATGGTGAAACCCCGTCTCTACTAAAAATACAAAAATTTAGCTGGACATGGTGGCGCAGCCTGTAATCCCAGCTACTTAGGAGGCTGAGGCAGGAGAATTGCTTGAACCCAGGAGGCGGAGGTTGCGGTGAGCCGAGATTGTGCCGTTGCAGTCCAGCCTGGGCAATAAGAGTGAAACTCCGTCTCAAAAAAAAGAAAAGAAAAGAAAAATGTATTTCTTTCAGTTATGGAGGCTCGGAGGTCTAAGATTCAGTGGCCGCATTTGGTAAGAGCCTTCTTGCTGGTAGAGACTTTGCAAAAAGTGCCAGGGTGGTACAGGGCATCACATGGTGAGGCTGCTGAGTGTGCTCACATGTTAATGTGCTAGCGCAAGTCACCCTCTTCTTATCAAAGCACGAGTTCTACTCCCAGGATAACCCATTAGTCCATCAACCCATAAATTGATTAATTCATTCATGAGGATAGAGCCCTCATGACTTAATAACCTCTTAAATGCCCCACCTCTTAACGCCACCACACTGTAGATTAAGCTTCAGTGTGACTTTCGGAGGAGAGAATCAAACCATAGCAAGCAGTTTGGGAACTGCTATCTGTACAGAAACACTGATTGTATTAATAGGAAGTATGAGACACTAGCAAACTAGAGTGGAATGGATGAGCCCCTTGTAAAGAGACATCCATAAATGTTTCAGTAACTATGGTTCTGTGAGATGAGGGTATACACAGATTCTGAGGACCTACAGACGTGTATCCTGTAGGCAAAGTCATTGTCAGAGCAAGTAATCCAAAGGTCTTAAGGATTATTGTGTCTCTGGCGTTATAAAACTTAACGTTGAATTTTAATTGCCATTTTAACAGTGTGGAGAAGTGGAACTTTTAAGAGGTGATTAGGTCATGAAGGCTCTGCCCTTATAAAGAATTAATGCCTTTATCATAAGAGTGGTTTGTTAACCTGAGAGTGACATTTTTATAAAATCAGCTCTCTCTGTCTTCCATGCTGACTTGGCCTTCTGTTATGTTATGACAGAATAACAAGGCCCTCACTAGATGCCAAGCAGATATTGGTGTCATACCCTTGGACTTCCCAGCCTCCAGAACTGTAAGAAACAAACTACTTTATAAATTATGCAATATGTTGTGTTTTTTTTTTTTTTTCTTTTAAGACGGAGTTTAGCTCTTGTTACCCAGTCTGGAGTGCAATGGCGCGATCTCGGCTCACCGCAACCTCCGCCTCCTGGGTTCAGGCAATTCTCCCGCCTCAGCCTCCCGAGTAGCTGGGATTAGAGGCACGCGCCACCATGCCCAGCTAATTTTTTGTATTTTTAGTAGAGACGGGGTTTCACCATGTTGACCAGGATGGTCTCGATCTCTTGACCTCGTGATCCACCCGCCTCGGCCTCCCAAAGTGCTGGGATTACAGGCGTGAGCCACCGTGCCCGGCCTAATCTGTTGTGTTTTGCTTTAGTAGTGGAAAACAGACACAGACACAGACACAAAGCCTATTAATTCAAACTACTGCCACACAAGCAGGAACCTCATGATTGAATGGAGATTCTATACCTCTGAGATGAGTTTTTGTTTTTTTTAATCTAAACCTAATTCCTGGTGACTCAGGTGGACATAACCTTCGTTGTTCCCAGTTCTTTTTACCTGAGATCCTCAATTTCCAACAACATTGCCTCCAATTTTTGATACTACAAAATCAGAGTTGATCCACCTAAGACATGGGAAGAGGTTAATGATGGAATCAATGCAGCTTTGTCAGAGGTTATGAAAGAGGAGTGGGAAATCCAGATTTTATTTGGAATCTTTCTTTTCTAACAGTTTTACTGAGCTATTGGTGACATTCAGTTGCACCTTGTTAAAGTGTAAAATAGATACAAAAACAGTCACCGAAGTCATGATAACAAATATATACATTTGCCCCAATAGTTTGTTTGCACCTTTTTTCTCTCCCTCAGAATCCTACCCAAATTTTTATGCTCAGGTAGCCATTAATTTACTTTATGTCACTGTATTTTCTAGTATCTTATACAAATGAAATCCTACATTACATTCATATGGAGCATTTTTTTTATATTTACCACATGTATGGGTATTCATTTTTTTATTGATAAAGAGTATTGCATTGAATATACCACCATTTATTCATCTATTAATAAATATTTTGATTATTTCTAGTGTTGGAATAAAAAACTAATGGCCGGGCGCGGTGGCTCACGCCTGTAATCCCAGCACTTTGGGAGGCTGAGGCGGGTGGATCACGAGGTCAAGAGATTGAGACCATCCCGGTCAACATGGTGAAACCCCATCTCTACTAAAAATGCAAAAATTAGCTGGGCGTGGTGGCACGTGCCTGTAATCCCAGCTACTCAGGAGGCTGAGGCAGGAGAATTGCCTGAACCCAGGAGGCGGAGGTTGCAGTGAGCCGAGATCGCGCCATTGCACTCCAGCCTGGGTAACAAGAGCGAAACTCATCTCAAAAAAAAAAAAAAAAATTCTGCAGGGTTTTTTAACAGGGGGCTGGAGGTTGGATGCCTAATTTAGTGCTGAGGGTGGGCTTGGGTATGGTATGCAGAGGCGGGAGCGGGGCAAGCCACGTGGCGAGGCCAGATAATGAGCTCGAGTGATGAGGCAGTTATCAGGCGTGGAGGGTGATGAATGTTTCAGTTTAACTCCCGGCAAGGCAACCGGCCTTACATTCCGGCCTTTTTGATGATATAGGATGCCGTTTTTTCTCTGGCTACTTCTTGCTGAACAGGGGCAGAGTAGGAAGGTCAGTTGGCCGGTGCCTCGGTTGTCAGCCGGACGGAGGGGTGAAGCAGCATTTGATTTACAGCTACCCTGGAAATTTCCCTTATGCGAGCTTGGAAAAACCCGAGAAAGAAAGGGTCTAGCATTAGCAAAAGGCAAATTATGATAATGGGAGTGATGATAGGGGTTAGCCAGGTAAGTATGGGGGATTGCCACCAGTTAAGAGAAGAGGCTGGTGCACTTTGTTTTCTTTGGAGGTCTTCTTGAAGTCGATAGAGTGTTGACATTTTTTTGTCCACTAGACCGGTTTCATCAATGTAATAACAACATTGTTCTTGGAGAAACAAGTAGGCACCTCTTTTTTCTGCTGTTAATAGGTCTAGGGCCTGCTGATTTTGGAGAGTTACTTTAGCTAGTGACGTGATCTGTCACTGGAGGGATGCCAGAGAGGCGGCTGATGCCTCAATGGCCACCCAGAGTTTGTCCTCTAGTTGCGCGGCTGAGGTGACACTGTAGCCTATGGCGCCACTCCCTATTTCAGCTGCTGCTAGAGAAGATGTTAAGGAGAGGCCAACCACTAGCAGGAGGTAGACTGCTCATTGACTTTGGTGGTTTGGGGACGGAGTGACTAGGGATAAGAACTCAGCTTGTCTGTATACTTCTAATTGTGGGACTAAGGTGGCTGGCACACAAGGGGAGGGAAGAGAGGTATCCATAACTTTGGTTAGAGTTTTATTGTACTAAAAGTACCCCCCCTGGAGGTGCATAGAGGGTGGAGGTTACTTTTACTCTAATATTGTAGTTGGAGTCATTGATGGTCTCATAGCAGAGAGAGAGACTTTGAGCGTGTACTTTAAACAGGGGGATGTCTGTTAAGGGGGGGTTAGGCTGCCCCTGTAGGCAATCGTGACAGGTTGAACCTGGTCTGGAGGAGAACTGTGGCAAGAGGGGGAGGGTTGTTGAGGGAGGCACATAAAAAGCAGTTGGTGAAATTTGTGGATTTGGCTAAAGTTAACATGTTGATACTGTGGGGCTGTAGCGCAAGAAGCGCTTGCTTGTGTCTGTTGTTAAGCTCTTAGTCTTGGGGGTGAATGTCTAAATAGGTTACTGAGGTGACTGACAGTTGTGTTTTAGACGGGGCTACCTGATACCCCCAAGACTTAAGAAAATTAGGGAGGATAGTGGTATGTTGCTGCGACATGGAGAGGGAGGGGCTACAAAGTAACAGGTCATCCACGTACTGGAGAAGGAGACTGGGTTGAAGGGGGAAAGAACTGAGTTCAGTCACTAATGCTTGTCTGAAAATGTGGGGGCTGTCCCTAAGGCCCCGGGGCAGGACTGTCCAGGTTCACTGTTGTGACCGGTTAGTGTCCGGATGGGTCTAGGTGAAGGCAAAGAGGAAGGAAGACTCTGGAGGAAGGGGAATGGTTAAAAAAAAAAAGGCGTCCTTCAGGTCTAGGACTGTAAAGTGAGTGGTTGCGGAGGGAATGTTGGATAATAGGGTATGGGGTTGGGGACCACTGGGTGGAGGGGTACTACTGCCTCATTGATAAGGTGTAGATCTTGGACTAGGCAGTAGTCACCGGATGGCTTTTGGACTGGCAAGATAGGAGTATTACAAGGAGAACTGGTGGGGATAAGGAGTCCCTGGGCTAAAAGTCGGGTGATGATTGGTTTTAGGCTTTGATGGTGGTTTTTTTGAGATGAGAAACTGAGGACGGGAGGGAAAGTGGGTAGGGTTTTTGAGAAATATTTTAACTAGCATGTGATGTGTGGCTACAGGCTTGGAGGTATCTCAGACTGAGGGGCTAACTACCTCAGGAGGGATAGGGGGTTGAGGTGAAGGGTTATGACTAGGTGCATTACCAGTTAGGGTTAGTACCAGAAGATGGGTGGGGGATGAGGTTGGCTGTGAGGGGCCAGTGAGTTGGAGGGTGGCCCCCTAGAGTTTGGAGGATGTCCCACCCTAGTAGGGGAACTGGGCATGAAGGCATGATTAGGAAGGAGTGAGAGAATGGGTGCCCCTCAAGGTTACAGGCTAAGGTTAGGGCAGGAGGGCTTTCCGTCAATTCCCATAACGACACCTGGGAAGGTGTGTTAGGTCCTGAATAGAAAGGCAATACAGAATAGGTAGCCCCCATGTCTACCAAGAAGGAAATGGACTTATCTGCTACCTGTAGTGTTACCCTGAGCTCAGCAAGGGTGATAGGGGTCTCTGAGTTTGGGCCACATCAGTCATCCAGGAGGCCGAGGAGTTCAAATGAAGGGACTGCATCCATCAGACCGGCCTGTCCCTCACATGGAAGTACAGGGGGTGAGCCTGTAGTCCGGGATGGGCAGTCTACCTTCCAGTGTCCAGTTCGTTTGCAGGTAGGACAGGGTCCTGGGGCCAGATGCGGACGGGGTACTGTTGGGCCCAGTGCCCCTCCTGGCCACACTTGAAATAGGGCCCGGGTGGTACCTTTGAAGCAGTCTGGGTGGGTCCAGAGGGTTCTGAGGGACCCTTTTGGAGGGGCTTCGACAGGCCCTTTATACCAGACGCTTGGTGAGTCGCCAGCCTCAGAGCCGCTACAAGAGCTTGGGTTTGGAGGCTCACCTGTTGCTGTAGCTGGGCCTGGCGGGCGGCCTCAGCCTTTTCCTCTCAGCCATTAAAAACTTTAAATGCCATGTTTACCAGGTCTCGTATGGGACTTTGGGGGCCCTCCTCTGCCTCCTTTAGTTTTTTTCTAATATCCGGTGCTGACTAAGAAATAAAATGGGCTGCTAGGAGGGTAGCCCCAGCTAAAGAGTCTGGATCTCCTCGGGTATGAAGGACCATAGCGTTAGTCAGCTGGTCTAGGAAGGCAGCTGGATTTTCAGTAGGACCCTGAGTTATTTCCTGCAGTTTATCATAATTAACTACTTTTGGGGCTGCGTTTTGTATGCCCACTAGGAGGCACTGTAGCATCTGGTCTCGGCGGTGGTGGCCATTTTGGCCAGTTTGATAGTCCCAGTTAGGATTGGCCTCAGGGACCGCCACTGCGCCCACTGGCATCTGAGGATCAGTGAGATGTACCTGATCAGCATGTGCCCTGGCTGCCATGAGGATGCAGTTATGCTCATCAGGAGTAAGGGGAGCGGACAGGATTACATAAATGTCACGCGAGGTTAGGTCATATGCCTGAGTGAGGTACCAAAATTCCCTGATGTAAGCAGTAGGATTGGTGGAGAATGACCCTAAACGTTTCTCAGTGGTGGACAGATCAGGAAGGGAGAAGGGAACGTGCACTCAGACAACACCCACTGCTCTGGCCACCTCGTGGAGAGGACAAAGGAGGGAGTTTTCGTCGCTGGGAGTGCTGTGCGAGCGAGTGTGAGCACTAACAGGAGAGTCCATGTCCGCACTTGGAAGAGGAGGAGGAGGAGGGGATTGGGGGTCCGCGTATGGTGGGGGATTAGTGGATCAAGTGGGGGGTAGAGAGATTTCTTCAGGCAGATTGGGTTCAGAAAAAGAAGAGGAGGAGGTCAGCGAAGGGGCCGAGGGCAGTGGGGGCACATTTTTCGCCAGGAGTCGTTGGGCAGTACTGCAGGATGAGCAGAGGCTGGGGTGGAAACAGAGGTGCCAGAAAACCTGAATATAGGGAACCTCTGCCCACTTGCCATTCTTTTGGCAGAAGTTGTCTAAATCTGTTAGAACATTAAAGTTGAGGGTGCCCCCAGGAGGCCACTTGGAATGGTTGTCTAGAGGATACTGTGGCCAGACCACAGAGGAGAGGAGGAGTAGCCTTTTCTTTTTTATAGAAATGCCTAGTTTGGGTAGATTTTGGACTAGGCATCCTAGTGGTGACTTGGGGTCTGGGCAGGAGTTCTGATTACCTATATTTTATCTTCTTCAGTGGCCCAAGGGCGAGAAGTGGACACAGAAAGAAATTATACCCAACATGGGCAGAAAAGCTCCTTTCCCGGAGGGGGAGGCTGAGAGAACCTACAGGCTGCAATGATAACAGTGAGAAAGAAAATAAAAAGGGACAGGGCTAGAGCTCTTTGCCACATGGTAGAGTTAGAGGAAGTGAAACTAGTGGAAGTGGGAAGTGAGGTTTCAGTGGTAGAAGAATATAAGGACAAAGAAGAACAGAGTTATTTCTAGAGGCAGGAACTCAATGAAGTTCCCCTGAAACCAGTGGTCTGTTACCTACTGTAGGATATCCGGTTCCTCAAAGGAAGTAGGCCTGAACCACTGTATTTCAGCTAAAAAGAGCCTAACAAAGCTGGCGAATCTACAGTAGAGACAGGACCACATATAGGATTGATGGACAAAGGGTGGCTGCCCCCCAGATGGGA